>NC_083866.1:7970000-8316250 GCF_029169275.1 Apis cerana
AATGACGCATAATGCCTTTAATAAATTCATTGATAGTTAATGGGTATTGAAATACCAGAAAAATACGGTGGTTCTGGATGTAATTTCATGACAACAATTTTAAGTGTTGAAGAAGTTGCTAAAGTTGATGGATCTGTGGCAGCTCTAATCGACATTCATAATACTTTAGTAAATTCGTTAATTAAGAAAGTTGCTACGGAAGAACAAAAAAAAAGATATCTACCAAGATTAGCTCAAGATTACGTAAGTATTATAAAACAATTTATAGATAATATAAAATTTATTTCGTAAAATCGAAATATCTCGTAAAAGATTAATCCTATTAAAAAAATATTTTTACAAAAATTATTTGTAAAAAAATATTACATTAAAATAAAAATATCCACTATTAATAGTTTTTCTATAAATTATAAATCATGAAGTCAATTACTTTAAATGGAATTTATTTATTTTAACAATTACTTTAATTACTTTAAATGGAATCAAAATTTTTATTATAGATTTAGAATTAATCGATTAATCGATAATAACTAATATCGAAAAATTTTTAATTTTAGAAATAGTTTAATTTGAAAATATTTATAAAACTTATCAAACGAAAGATAAAAATGTGCAAAACAACGCTTTCATGCTCTTATAATTTATATGTATAATTCCTCTGATTATTTCACGTATATTTACATTCTGTATATTTTATTTTATAGCAAAAATATATATACTTTTTTTATTAATTTTTTATTTTTCGAGGCGGGAAGCTTTTGTCTTACGGAACCTGGTTCAGGATCAGATGCTTTTTCTTTAAAAACTATAGCAAAAAAAGATGGATCCGATTATGTGATAAGTGGAACAAAAATGTGGATTTCAAACTCTGATATTGCAGAATTATTTTTAGTTTTCGCAAATGCAAATCCTTCCGCTGTAAGTCTTATATATTCAATAAATAATAAAAAATAATTGACTGGACTAAAATTGTTTGATTTTACGATATAAAATATAATTCAAACAATTCATTTTATTTAATCATTCAATGCAAATTATTTTATTCGATTTCTATTGAATCGTTCAATTAATTGTTCAAACATAAGAAATTTAATTTTTAATTAATTTCATAATTTCATTATATTTCTTTATGCATTACGGTATTTAAACTTTTAAAAATTGATAATAAATTTTTGTGCATAGGGATATCGTGGTATTACAACATTTTTTGTAGAACGAGATACACCTGGATTGACAATAGCCAAACCAGAAGATAAATTGGGAATTAAAGCATCGGGTACATGTATGATTCACTTCGACAATGTCAGAGTAAATAAAATAATTTTTTGAATATATATAAAAAAATTGTAAATACTTATTACTTGTAAATATTAATTCTTATCATATACGATTTTTTATTGAATAAAGGTGCCCGAAGATAATATTTTAGGACATTTTGGTCATGGATATAAATATGCCGCTGGATTTTTAAATGAAGGACGAATTGGTATCGGAGCTCAAATGATTGGTATAGCACAAGGTTGCTTGGATGCTACAATACCATATACATTAGAAAGAAAGCAATTTGGGAAAGATATATTTTCATTTCAAGTATAAGAGAAAATTTAATTATTTCTCTTATAATAACTAACAAAATCAAACATTTTTTATTATTTTATTTGTTTCTAGTCTATGCAACATCAAATCGCTCAAGTAGTCACTGAACTTGAATCTGCCAGATTATTGGTTTACAATGCAGCCAGATTAGTCGATATAAAAAAAGATGTAATGAAAGAGGCTGCTATGGCCAAATTGGTTGCATCGGGTAATTAATATTTTCTTTTTTTTTTAATGAAATCATATACCAATAAAAATAAATATAAAATATTAAATATAAAATTTATTTTTTCCAATATAGAAACGGCTTTGCGCGTTACTGCAAAATGTATTGACTTTATGGGTGGAGTAGGATTTACAACTGATTTTCCCCAAGAAAAATATTTCAGAGATTCGAAAATTGGTACGATTTATGAAGGAACGAGTAATATGCAATTATCAACAATAGCCAAATGTATTCGTAAAGAATATTCATAAATATTATAATTAATTAAGATTTATTTTATATTTTTTTAACAGTACTTTCTTTTTATAATTGTTTCATTTTTTACTATTTTGTTTATTAATAAATCTATATTAATCTAATTATTGTTTAAATCCGAATTTATTTCGGATCATGAGGTAATTTAAATCCAACGAGATCTGCAGTTTCTTTAATACTTCGTTCACCTTTACCAGCATATCGGATTTTAATTTCTTTGCACATACGCTGAGAATTTAGGTAACAAAGATACGTTTCTGCTAAATTTTTTAATTCTTCTCGTGCTTTACACAAGACTTCAGAAGTTTCTTGATGAGATTTTGCTTGTTCTAAAATATACTGTATCATAATATTATTTTTTGCTTTTTGTTCAGATGACGCTCGTCGAATTTCTTGTATGAGCGAACGAAGCAATTTTGTGTTTGGTTTCATCTTTCTTCTAATCTATAACAGATAAAATATGTTGTTTATCAATTGATACTCAATTCTATCTTAAATTTGCATTATCTTATTTAATACTTTAGAAATTTGATACAGTTATTTTTGTTATAATATACAATTCAATAACTTATAAGAATAATATATGCAACTTAATGATTTATAAAGATTTATTTAATAGTACATAAAAAAATATAATTACAAATTCTTAGCATCTATTTCTTCAGTTTGTTTAGCAGTTAAATAATCAATTTCAATATCTTGATAGCAAGGTTTTTCTTGTTTGTTCCAAAAACTTTGAGGAATTTTACTAATATTCTGTTCAAGAAATATATGAATATTTAAATCATTAAATACTTCTTCATATATGAAATTATTTTGTAAAACAATTTCTGTTACATATGGTTGTATACGTAAGATATAATCAATAGGACTAGATTTATTTGTTTTTCTGAAATTATCTGCCACAATTGAAAAGCTATTTGTTAAAAGAATGCATTTATTTAACTTTTTACACCAATTAGCATAAAGAAAATTATTAATTAAATGTATTGAACAATGTGGCATATATACTAAAGTAATATTATCACATATAATGCGTTTTCCTTCTTCATTAATTTTTATAATATTAAAATCAAGTTTTTTTAGAAACTCAATTTCTTTAGAAGAAAAAATCGGATCATATACATAAACTTGAGGATTAAAATGTTTTTTCAAAAACAAAAGTAGTGCTAATTGATATTTAGAAGATCTGCGACTAAAAAAATGACCCAAACCATAGCACACTATATCAGAAATACCATTGCTATCTAAAGCGTTTAATGAATCTTTCAAATAATGAAAAACATTATCAGCAAATGATGAATTTTTCAGTTCAATTTCAGCCTTTAGCAATTTTCTGAAATTATAAAATTGTTGTAAAAATTTTATGTACATTTAAAAAAAACATGTATATAAAAAATCCTTACCCAAAAACTGTTTCGTAATTAATATTATGATCGTCATCATTGTCATTGTTAGTAGATAAAAATGTACTTGAATGGCATATAGTTCGAATTTTAGGTGCACGTTTCTTTCGATTAGTTACGAGTTTAAATTCTTCACTGTCTCGCATTTTATATATGTATTCTTATATACATAGTTAAAAAGTCTTATATACATAGTGTATGCATAGTTAAAAAGTAAATAATTCAGTTTTGTATGCCATCATTTTATTACTTACCTATTTAAGTAAAAGATTCACATACCCTTCATTATAATTTATATAGCCTATGGTTTAATCACGTTTTTATAATTATAAGAATTATTATAAAAAATATTTCAAAATATAACTAAGATTAGTAATATAAGGTAAGTGAATAAATTTAGAATAAAATGTTATACTAAAATAATTAAAAATAATAAATTGGAAAAAAATTAAGTTTCAGGATTTTCTCTAATAGATGGCCCTATATCTTACTTGTCTTCTATAGATGGCGTCACTATATCGTTGAACTAAAAAAAATAGCAAATTTTATTAATTTTCAATAACTAATACATATTTAAGATATATATAATAGATATATATATTTTTTGTTAAATTTTGTTAAAATTTTACATTGCTATTGTTCGTTTTGTTTTGTTTTTTAAAGTTTATTATTTATTTTTTATCAAGATTATTCAATCTTTTTTCTTATTCAATATATATACATATATGATATGACTATAAATATTTAAGTCAAAAAATAAAAATACTTATTTATATATAATAAAAATATCTTGTTATATTTAACAACGTATAATTATGAAAATGTTAAACAAGGATATAAATAAATATTATATTTTTTATAATCAACATTTTTAAATATTTTGATGATTAAAATAAAAAATTATATTTATATAATTTCATATAATTATATGAAATTATATATTTTGAATAAGAAAGAAGAGAGAAATAAAAATAAAAATGGAAAAATAAAAACTAAATGCTTTGTGCAACAATGTTCGAATGTGAATACGAATGATACAATCCATAAGATGTGATTACCACAAACAAAATATAGGATAGAGACTTATTACCACATCCTATACTTCGTTTCTGAACGTATGACGTATGCTTTATTCGTTGACAACAAATTAACTGAACGATGAGCCGATCTAAGAACGGTCGAGCAAACGATTAACAAGTGTGGAGTAACAGTTATGATCGATCGGTATAAATCGACACGGATATGTAAGGAATCCATCGTAATGAATTCGTGCCGATCGATTTTTATCAACAGCGTTTTTAATATACTACGTTACAGAAGAAGAAACGTGATACGTAAAGGTAAAAGAAAAATTATCGCATTGATCATGTCAAATTGAATGCGCGTTTCTTGCGATAATATATATATATATATATAAATATATATATATATATATATATAAATATTGCAAAATAGTGATTTACTATCTTTTTCTAATAATTAAAAAACATGAAAATATTAAACATTAACATCAACAGTGTTTTCCTTTTTCTTTAAATATTTATAATTCACTATCTATTCGTTGCCATATTTGTTATAAATATTAGAAACAGGAAATGTATCGAAGTAATATATATAATTTAGATTTTTTTATTTATTTACAATATTAATGATATTTTTTTTTACTTAAAAATTGATTATATTGATTTCTTTAGATTATTTTAAACTTTGGCAACATTATAATTACAAATATATTAAAAAATTTATTTTATTTTTATAATCAAATACTAAAGTCGTCTTAGTCTTTCAGAATCCTAAACTTATGAAACAACAAATATAAATTATCTTCATCTCAAGGGTGAAAAACTGAAATTTATGTTGAAGTAAGTTAGCAATTGTGGAATAATTTTATTCTTATTTTTTACGACGATACATTTCGAAAACTATATACATATTTGGCCTCATTGATTTTTTATTCAATGTGATTCAGGCACAAGCGAGTAATACGATATCTACGAGAGACATTTTTTTTTAAAGATGTCTTTAAACATAAGAATGAATAAATGGGCTCCAAAATTGACAATCATCTTTCAGCTGACTATTTGGAGTATCATTGGAATTATACTTCTACAAAAGGGTGTAATCTCCTTGTGTGAAAAGACGAAAGTACAAAATGACACAATTAGCAAACAGGTTCGATATTCTAATCGATTCTGAATATACGATACTACATAATATTTTAATACTCTAAATATATATAATTAAATTATTGACAAATAATTAAATTATTAATGCAAAATTTTGGCAATATTTTTATAAATAAGTAATTTTTTAATGAAATATTTAATAATTCAAATTTTAATAATAATAGTCAATTTTATATAAACAACGTATGTATTTGAATATTTAATTTAATATTTTTCATTTATATTTTTTAAAAATTTGTACATACTTTTAAAAAAAAATATCAAATTAAGAAAATATTCGAGAATACTATTTTCACAGGAAAAGTTAACAAGATGGAATGAAGGTGAATTGTTTAAAAAATCAAATATTACAGAAAATCGTTTTAAAATAATAAAATTTCAAATAGACACTCAACGAGAAAATATCACTATTGATAAATCTAAGAATATTACATCGAATAAACATATCGGCAATGGAATATTTAAAACGATTTCAACGATCAAAAAACGAACAACAATTCGACATGAACACGATACTAGAGATCTACATTCAATTCAATCTTCAACAATTTATTCAAATAACAAAAATGAAGTAGAGAAAATAAAGCACAAAGCGAATATTATTATTCCACTCATTTCTAATGAAAATCCTTATGAGACAGAAAACAGTAAAATGAATGATAGCATGTCAAGTGTTTCATTTGAATTCAAAGACTTTGGTACTACTAATTTAATCAGGTTGAATGAAAAAAATTTTTTTGAACACGAAAACAATGAAATGTCCCATAAAAATATAGGAAACAATAAAAGTGAAGTCAAATCGCGACGATCACACGTAAATCGAATCGGAACAGCTATTGCTATACTCATGCTTGCAATCGGTATTGTCATGTTACTTTTAGGACCGCTCATAGTTATCATACGTACTTTTAGTCATAGAAGACGGACCAGAGAAATGTTAAAATTAAAATGTTATAACGATCAGCCGCCAACTTACGAAGAAGCAACATTGATGGATCAAGCACCAAGA
This sequence comes from Apis cerana, assembly GCF_029169275.1. NCBI lineage: Eukaryota > Metazoa > Arthropoda > Insecta > Hymenoptera > Apidae > Apis > Apis cerana. The sequence goes on from NC_083866.1 coordinate 7,976,679, forward strand.
TATTCGACGCTTCAATTGGATACAATACTTGATTCTTCTTCTCTTTAATCACTTTGATCTAGTTTTTCTTTTTTTTTTAATACTCTTGATATTTTTATTACATTTTCTGTCAAATTCTTTTTATATATTTCTGTTACTATTTTTAAAATTTTTTTATTATTTTACTTTTTTTTGTTGTTTCATAATGATAAAAATTTCTAATTTAAGCAAATAACATTTTGTAATTGTACGTACTTAAATTAAAGACTATATATATTATTATGTATTTATACATGTATATATGTATACATATATGTATAAATACATATATATATATATTACGATATAATTCTCAACAAGGCGTACATGCAATATCATTTTTTCCTTTTTCCACAATATCATTAATTATTTTTATTTTTAAAAGTATTAATATTTCAAATTTTAAACTTATAAACAAATAAATAAAGAACAAAATATGATGGAACAAAATAAAATGGAATGAAGCGAAATGAGATCACGACAGAATATGACAGAACGGAACGAAACGGAATGAAACGATTTAGTAATTCGAACCAAGATGGTACTGGAAAGTACGATGATATGGTAAGTTTTAAATATTTATTTATTATAAATTTATAAAATGCATTATATTTTTCGTTTTGTGAATTTATGTTTTCTAAATATTCATTAAATCACATATTAGTAAAATTTCATATTTTCTGATCATACAAATATTTTGTTAATATAAATGTTATCTCGAGTGACAGTGCAAAGTTGAAATATTCATGATTAACAATTTTTTTTAAATAAAATTTGATGATTATAATTTGATTTAGTACAAAATTATGTATAAGATATTTAATAAATGATAAACGTTAACTGAATTATAATTTAGATATTTTTGTTTTTATAAACTAATCAAATAAAGGTTATGTGACTAAATTAAAATAATCTTCTTTCAAATTTATTCATGACAAATATTTATTTCCTTTGTATATTTGAATATTTACAGTGTTGACAACAGCGATTATATGAGAAATGGAGATTTTTTACCAACACGTCTACAAGCACAACAAGATGCTGTTAATTTAGTTTGTCATTCAAAAACACGATCGAATCCTGAAAATAATGTTGGTTTGATAACATTAGCTAAGTAAGTCAATTCATACATTCTGTATTAGAAATAAAAAGTATTTGTTATTTTTTTTCATTTAATCGTTATTATTTTAAATAGTGTTGAAGTATTAGCTACACTTACTAGTGATGTGGGCAGAATTTTATCAAAACTTCATCAAGTTCAACCAAATGGTAACTTAAGTTTAATTACAGGAATACGAATTGCACATGTAAATATAAATGATTAATTGTAATTTATATATATAATTTTTATAAAAAACTATAATTATAATATTTATTAACAGTTAGCATTGAAACATCGTCAAGGTAAAAATCATAAAATGCGTATTGTGGCTTTTATTGGTAGTCCTATAGAAATTGATGAGAAAGAACTTGTAAAATTAGCAAAAAGATTAAAAAAAGAGAAAGTTAATGTAGATGTGATCAGTTTTGGTGAAGAAAGCATTAATAATGAAGTGTTAACAGCCTTTATTAATGCTCTTAATGGAAAAGATGGAACAGGCAGTCATTTAGTCACAGTTCCACCTGGACCACATTTATCTGATGCATTGATTTCTTCTCCTATTATTCAAGGAGAAGATGGAATGGGTGGTACAGGTATGGGAGGGTCTGCTTATGAATTTGGTGTTGATCCAAATGAAGACCCAGAATTGGCATTGGTTTGTATTTTATATTTATTTTTTTAATAAAATTTCTTAATTTATTAACTTTTTTAATTTATTTATATGGATAAATTTTACAATTTTTACTTTATTTATGCAGGCATTACGTGTTTCTATGGAAGAGCAACGTCAGCGTCAAGAAGATGAAGCACGTCGTGCACAAGCTAATGAAGCGGCTACAAATAAACCACCAGAAACAATTAAAGAAGTGCATAATGAAGAAGCAATGTTAAAGCGTGCACTTGCTATGTCACTTGAGGGTGCAGAAACATCATCATCAACAGCTGATAATACTGTTCCTGCTAATATAAATGCACCTGATTTTGCACGCATGACCGAGGAAGAACAAATTGCTTTTGCTATGCAGATGTCTATGCAAGATCAACGTAAGATTCAAATATATATATATATATATATGTTTACATGTATGTATACTATTATTTTTTTTTTTATAGAAGAACTTGAATCTCTAAAAGAAGAAGCAATGGAAGTTGAAGAAGATTATGCTGCTGTAATGTCTGATCCAGCATTCTTGCAATCTGTTTTGGAAAATTTACCGGGTGTTGATCCTCATTCAGAAGCTGTTCGTCAAGCTGTTGGATCTCTTCAACAAAACAAGGATAAGGACAAAGAAAAAGAAAAAGAAAAGGACAAAGATAAGGACAAAGATAAGGACAAAGATAAGGACAAAGATAAAGACAAGGAAAAAAAATAAATTTGTGCTCATTAAATATTCTTATTTCATATTAATCAATGTTCTTTGAATATCTTATACCAAATATAAGTTCGAATTTTTCAGAACTTTATTTAACATTTTTTTTATGCTTTTATGTTACATGTGCTTGTAAGTTTATGAAATCATTCTTCTATATGATTATTATATAATTTCTTTTCAATTCTCCTATCTGCATTTTTTTAAAAATTTTTATATAATAACCGAAAAACCGTTACCGTTCAAAAACATCAATGAAACTTCAAAATGGCGCCACGTAGAAAAAGTATTGGATCGTTACGCGGTTCTTTAAATGACAGTTTAGATAAAGAAAATAATTATTTGCGTTCATTAAGTGATTATCAAGCACGAGTTCGAAGGCGAGAAAGTATTCGAAATTATAAAAATGTAGCGGTAAGTATATTTTTCAATTAATAAATTAATTGATAAAATTTAATTAATGTACATTTTTTTAAAAAATTTATATGATTTATTATTTTTTTTTAAATAGAAATTTCTTATTTTAATATTTGAAAAATCTGTATTATTTAAATTTTTAGATATCATTTAAAAATATTATAATTAATAACATATGATTAGGTTATGTTTTTCATTCGAAAAAGAGATTGTTAAATTATCGATATATATATATATATATATATAATATAAGTTAAAATTTAATATTTACAAATTTAACAAATTTAATTATTTTAAATACTTAATATAAATCTTTTATATAACTAATTTTATCATTAATCTTGTGTAAATTGTTTATTTTTTCAAAAATAATTTGTATACTATTTGAAAAATGAATGCTGTAATTTAAAGTCATATAATAATTATATTTATCGGAAATCAAATTGAAAATATTTTTTATTTGATCCATATCTTTTTTATATGAAATAATAACAATAGAAATTATTTTTATAAAAAAAAAAGTATTTTTTGGAAAAATTGATTTATTGTAGGAATATAACTTAGAACAAAAAATTGAACTAGAAACTAAAATCAAAGAAGGATCCTCTAGATTATTAGCTGCTGCGCGGCATCCTGCACAAAGTTTAGAAGCGGCACGTGCTTTGTTAACTTCAAGCAAAAGAATGTCTGCTTATATGGTTGAATTAGAACATCAGAAAAAAAATATATCATTGAAAACAAGGTATATTATTAATCTATTATATTAAATCAATTGTTATATCAAATTATATTAATTTTATACATTTATAATATATATGTTATAATATATTTTAAATATATTTACAACAATACATTTAATGCGAATAAAAATATTCTTTATTATTTTTATATGGTTATTATATGTTTCAGCACTTTTAATAGTAAAGGGAAACTGTCAATTTCAGATCTTAGATTTCCATTAATGTGGAGAGATACTGATCATTTTAAAAATCGTGGAGATTATCGAAGATTTGCAATTTTTTGTATAGTCCGAGTTGGTGCAGAAGTTCATGATACAAATTTACTTTTTCCCATTGATAGAAAACAAACTGATATTAGTTTTCCTGATGTTTTATTGTTCAATAATGTGCCAGCTGAATTTGAATTATCTTTAGAAGTTTATAGTCATATCTTGCAAGAAGATCTTAGTATTGCTAGTACTCCAAGAAAAATTAGAAAAACAATTCATTCTTCAATTTCAAAAACTGTAGGTAGAAAGTTCGCGGCAGTTTTACGAGATGAATATGAATTTAATAAAGTACCACAATTTGAATTGATGGCTTATGCAAAAATGACTCTTGACGATAGCAATAAAAATATACGTTCATATGATCTAACATTAAATAATTTTGGGAATAAAATTCAAATATTGCCACTTTTTGGACATTTTTGTTGTCGCTTAGCTATTCAACCATATTACATGAATAAAGAAATTTGCGCTGGATTTGCAATTGTAAATAATCAACGATGTTGGATACGATTACAGAGTTTTCAAATTGATAGTTGGAAATCAAAGAAATGTATAGAAAAATTAGAGCCTTTATATACGATTTGTATGACCAAGGTAAAATGATATTATACATTAGAATTTATTTAATTCAATTTTTCGATATCAAATATAATCAATATTATATAATATAATATTAATATTTTAGGAAACTATTGTCCGTCGATCAAAATCAATAAAAAATCAATTACGAATAATAAATAATATAACTGACAATGAGAAGCGCGATGTTATAGAATTATATTCAAATGAAGATGCTCAAAAATGGTTTGAACAATTAACAATATGTATTCAAGAACATGCTAGATGGAAACATGCAGTGATAACACCTCAACAAGTTCCAAATTTTGAATATCTAAATGAAAATACAAATATAAAGAATTTTTTTAATAATACAAACAAACGACAAAAATCTCTTTATGACGAAACTTCATTACTAGATAATATTTGTAAAGAAGTAAACATATTTCAATCTAAATAAAAAATATTAATATTGTTTTAATTTGTAAAATGTATTTATATTTATTAGATACTAAAAATTATAATTAATAAAAGCTGTGAACTTTTAAAATAATTAAAAATAATAAAAAATATCAAAATAGTCATAATAATTATATATAATTATATTTTTTCATAAAATCATTTCTTTCCAGTATTATTTTTTAAATTATTATTTAAATTTACCATCAAATATTATAATGCATTATTAATGATACATTTTTACACTTCAAACTTTATTCAATTCATTAAATTCTTATATACATTTTTCTAATGAATTTCATCATAGATATTTACATAATATGAAATATTAATATTCAAATAATTTTAATGTTAATTTATAAAACATATTTTTTATTAATTAGATTATATTTTATTAAATTAGATTATAAATAAAAATTAAAATAAAAACTACAGTTGAATATACAATTGTATTTATCATTCAATAGATTTAATTTATATTTGATTATTTAATTAATAATCATTAAATAAATAAATTAATGATAATACATTAATTATTTTTTCTTCCTAAAATAATCCAACCACCAATGATAGCTAAAATAGTGAAACTTTGTGCTCCAACTCGAGTACGCATCATGAATTGAGACATTTTAGTATTTCCCACATAAAAAGAATATATACCATAACAAAGAGCACTTGTAGTTGCTAAAATACCTAAAATAATTTTATTAAAAAATAGAATTTACAATGTTTTATTTATATGTAAAATAGTATTTATATGTATTATATTATTTATATGTAATTATATGTATAAGTAGAGGTTATATTCACCCAAAGGTATTATAGGATTTTGTTTTACTTTACGCATCATTTTTTCTCTAAGTGTTTCAAATTTATATTCATCATTCAATTTAGTACGTACACGAATCCAATCTAATTCATTTAACTCTTCTGAATTATTTGATGTACGTGACGACATTATTTATTATTGTATAGTATAGAATATAAAAAAATATTTGAATTTGATAGAATGATAAAATTTAGATTAAATTACTCCTTAAAATTATATTTGAAAAAAAATCAATCGTAATAATATTTTGGACAATTGACAAATTTTAATTAAACATGTCTATTCAAATAAAATACATGTGATATAGGTATTTTAGAACATACATAGTATATATAATAGTATATATATATAATATAAGCGAGTTCATAAAATATACGTTTAAGCAAAGTACTTATATATGTGTGTCAATTTGGAATTTTTTTCATCAATATAACATTTATATTTTTATAACGTTTTAATTCATTTTTTTGTTTGTTTTATGTTTAACTATTTTGAATTATTAAATTTGTTTAAATAATAAATATTCAATATTCGAAACAGAATATGAATGTGCGTGATACTGTGGATGAATTAACGCAAATAGGTATAGAAATACGTGGAAGTTTGGAATTATTGCTTGACAGAAAAGAACAAAAGGAGTTAATATTACGGCATATTAAAACATTTTCAGATAAAAATATACGGATCGCTGATTTTCAAGCAGGTATTTTTATATTTGTTTTATTATTATACAGAATAAAAATTTAGTACACATTTAATTATATATATGAAGAAATTATTGTAATTAGTAAATGTAGATTGTATTAGAGTTGTACAAGTGTTTCAATTTACATGAAACTGATTATGACATTGATTATTTATATATGATCTATAGTTTCTAAATTTTGAAGATAATTCTGTATTTTGTATATTTGTATAAAGTTTTATATTATTATATTATTATATAGAATATATAGAATTTATGAATATATAGATTTTATTTAAATTCATATTATCTTTCGATTTTTTTTTTTCGAACGTTTAAAAATTTTAATGACTGCTTTTCGTTAGGCAAAAGATATTGTATGTAACGATTTATGTTACACAACGAAATGTTTAAAAAATCCAAGGAACAAAATATGAAGAATATTAGGGAGCTAACTACAGCAAGTTCAAATCAACCATTGTGTTCGAATGATAAAGAAAATATTTTACTTACAGAAGAAGAAATACGCGAATATTTTAAATTAATAGAACACGAAAAAATTCTCGATCAAGAATTGACCAATTTAAAAATTGAAGAAACAGAATTTCGTTCAATTCAAGAAACTATGGATTTATTACACAAATACAATGAAATTAAAGATGTAACTCAAATGGTTATAGGAGCAATAGCTGTATTAAATAAAACTACCATCAAGAATTTGTATGATCAATATGGTTTATCATTGGAAGATCATTAAATTTAATTTATTCTTTTCATATATATTTTATATGTTTTTATTATTTTCATTTATCCATTCTTTATATAATTTATTTTTATTTTATCCTAAAAATTTAATAGTTATATGTCATTTCATAAAAGTTGCAATTTTGATGAATTTGATAATTAATCTTCAAAGAAATTTATTTATAAATATGATAGGTTTGGAATGGTTCAATGTCACAGAGGAATTATCTTTATATCGACATCTCAATGGAAAGATTATTATTTTGGATTTCTTTACGTATTGTTGCATCAATTGTATGCACATTTTGCCAGATTTAGATGACCTTGAAAAAAGATTTCCAATTACTGATGGCCTTGTTGTTGTTAGTATATACAAAATATATAATATTTAATTAATTAAGATTAATAATTGCATAATATTATTATAATATTATTACTTTACTAAATCATATTATTACTTTTTTGTAGATTGGAGTACACAGTGCAAAATTTTCAAATGAACAAGATTCAAAGAGACTCTTGTCAGCAATTCAGAGATACAATATAAAACATCCAGTTGTAAATGATAAAACATTGTCAGCATGGCATAATTTAGGAATTTCATGTTGGCCAACATTACTAATGATAGGTAATTGTTGTATATTTATTATTATGATGTATATTTATTTGACTTATATAATAATTGTATATATAATTATGTATATTATTATCTTCAAAAACCTCTAAAATATATAAAAAAAAATTAATATATAAATATAAATATAAAAATATAATATAAAAATTAATATATATATATATATATATATGTATAAAAATAATATATATATAAAAAATTTATATATTATAGGTCCTACTGGGGAATTACTAGCTGTTTTTGTAGGAGAAGGACATAGAGATGAATTGATTCTATTTGTAGAAGTAGCGTTAACTTATTTTAAATCATTAAATAAAATATTTAAAAATGATCTGCCTTTGCAATTGGAATGTCATTTATTGGCTACTGTGGATAATAAAAATCTTTTATTCCCTAGTAAATTGGAGATTTTTCAGAATGAGCAAGGAGAAAATTTGATCATAGCTGATACTGGGAACAATAGAATCTTAATAATGGACACTAAAGGAAATATACAACATGTTATTGGTGGTTCTAATCCTGATTTCAAAGATGGTGATTTTGAAAATGCAAGATTTAATGCACCTCAAGGAGTGTGCATATTAGATACTTTTATTTATGTTGCCGATAATGGGAATCATGCAATTAGAAAGGTAATCATTAAATTCTATACATTTATATACTTTGTTTGAACTATGCCTTTTAAAATAATATAAATGAAATTAAAATATATTTTAGATAGATTTGATAAAAAAAATAGTAATTACTGTTGTTGGTACGGGTATTCAAGGTCATGATTATATTGGAGGTAAAATTGGTAAAGATCAAATTTTGTCTTCACCATGGGACTTAGCTATTTATAAATATGAATATAATAAAAATATTATACCTATATTATTAATCGCAATGGCTGGTACTCATCAGATTTGGGCACTTTTTTTAGAAGATACTGTTTGGTGGAAAAAAAGGTAAAAGTTTAAAGTTTATTTTAATATCTATAAAAGATAAACAGAATAATATTTCATTTTAAATTTATATAGAGAATACAAAGCGGGTACTTGTATTGCTATAGTAGGAAGTGGCAAAGAAGAAAATCGTAATAATTTGTATCCTCATACAGCTGGTTTAGCACAACCGTCTGGTTTAACTATAAACAAAGAACGAAAAATTGCATTTTTTGCTGATAGTGAAAGTAGTGCTATCAGAAGCATAGATTTAGAAAGTGGACAAGTTTCGATCGTTTGTGGTGCAAACAGAAATCCAATGGTATGTTTTAATATATATAAATAAATTTAAATAAATAATAATAAAAACTTCAAAAAATTAAGAAATATAAATTTTAAAAATTCTATCATAATTAATCGATAAATAATTAATAGTATGTATTCAAAATACATCATATTTTATTTAACATGAAATATTGTGATATTGCAGGATTTGCACGATTATGGAGACTCTGATGGTATAAAATATGCAGCTAAGCTTCAACATCCTTTAGGTATAACTTGGCACTCGAAAGACAATGCTGTTTATATAACTGATACATATAATCACAAAATTAAAAAAATTGATGTAACTACTCAGTATTGTAAAACTATATATGGTGATGGAAAACCAAATGAGAAATTTTCAGTATGTTACATTTAGACAAGATTTATATTTACTAATTTACTAATTTAATCAGTATGTGAATTTCTTATATAATTCCTTTATAATTTATAGTTCGATGAACCTAGCGGTATTGCTATCAGTCCTGAAAAAGATCTCTTATATGTGGCTGATACTAATAATCATGTAATAAAGGTTATCGACATGAAAAAGGAAAATATTACTACGGTAAATTATTATGCTTTTATTTTACAGATATTGAAAGTAAAACAATATATAGATATTTATAGATAATATTCATTATTATTACAGTTATCGATAAACATTTCGACGATTGAAATGAATAACAGTTCTAAAAATATTTATTTTTTCGATACCACAGTTAACGAAAAAGGTGCCGAATTAAACATTTCATTCAACATAATATTTTTTGAACGCGATTTAAAATTAAATTTAGATGCACCACAAAGATGGACTTTGAATTTGCCTATAAATAATTCTGGATGGATAGCTAGAGCAAGAAATGGAGAACTTTCGAGTCCTATATCAATAAAGATTCCCGAAGGAAGAGAAACACAAGAGATGTGCGTGATTTTGGATATTATTGCTTGCAAAACAACCGAGTGCGTATCAAAAAAATTGTCAGTAACATATCGTATACATCAAGATGCACATGCTTGTAATATTGTAACCGAACAAAAACAACTTATTGTTAAATAATAAACATTCTTATTTTCATTTCTCTATCTTTCTTATATATTAAATAGATAGAGAATTAAATTATAATTGAATATATTAATCTGTTGCAGAAACGAGAAAGTATTAAATATTTATTTACAGCAAGAGTAAAATATTATTAAATTTTTATTTTTTAAATTGTATTTTATTTTTGTTCTATATTAGTTTGAATCAAATGGATTTCAATGGGATTTTCTCCTTTAACGCTTGATGTTGTATCTTTGCATGAACAATAGGATTTTTTTCGTTCGTAGGTAGAATCTTGACGAAAAGTAGTTAATCTAAAAAGAAATAAGAATAGAAATAATTAAAATGAATATTTTCAATTATTTAATAATTGAATTGAATCTTTATTTGTACCTCTTCCACCAGGGTTCAAAAGAATTATTTGAAAATGGTAATAATGTAGAAGGAATTTTCTTATCATATTTATAGAAAGCTTTTATATTTTTTCCAGTTGGTTCAGACCATGCCTTTTGACAATTTTCTTTTATCCACTTAGCAAATTTGATACTTGGTATCTCAATTGTCTTCGAATATTTTCAGAATTTGTAATGAATTATTATATATTATATATTATATATTATATTATGACAGATATTTCTATTTGAATGTATTATACCTTTTTCAAGTCTGAATAGCAAATAATAATATGCTGAGATGGGTTAAAAATTCCGATGCCTGCATCGTAACACTTAGGAGGAATGATAAATTCGTCTTGATTATTCGTGCGTAAAGTTAATCCAGCAGGTTTCAATCCATATTTATGACACAGTTGGTATCTAATAGACTTGAATTTAATGAAAGTAAAATTCTATCTCTAATTTTTTTATCAGTGATATAAAGTGATATACACTTTAGAGGATAAAATGATGATTTACTTCCAGTATTTCAACTTTAAAAATATTTTTAGAAGTACAATGTGTTTACTAACCGTCTATCAGGAAATTTGCAATACTTCCAATCAGTTTCAAGAAAATTTAATCCATCGTTAAAAACATATTGCTTGTCTCTACATTCACCTTGTATCCAAATTCCATCCATTCTTTGCCCACAAGGCCAATATAGGCTACCATAGCCATGAAACGTATCATCGCGAAATTCTCCTTCAAAGATAGCACCTATTGTAATAATAATTTCATTATTATTATTACAATAAATAGAGGGGTCATTTAATGAAACGAAGAAGATGAGAAGAAAGAGATTAAAAGATTTAGTGACTACGATATAAAAAAATGAATGGAAGAGAAAAAGTGTGTGCGTGCGTATGCATATTTATAAAATTTATAATATAGTGAATGCATGTATTTTAAGACTAAAATACTTGAGCTATAGGTAAATGAAAAACGCATACGAACTCTAGAACACGAAGCGACGAAAATGGTCGCATAACGGTACGCGTCGACTTACGCGCGAGAAATGCTCAATGTTGTACTCAAAAACCAGTATATGCTATACATATGTACATATCTTAGACACAATTATTGGCGTTAACGTGTACATTTTACAAAATGTAATTTCAAGTTCTAAAAGATTTAATATTCATTGTATTTCAATTGTGAATATTTTTCTATCATATTTTTTTTATTTACATTTCACTTATCTCTTGTTTCTTGTTATAATTATTTTGTACTTTTATACTGCCTTTTTTTCTTTCTTCTTTTTTCAAACAATTCAAGCAAGGTGTAAAGGAATACGCATTCGAGATTATTCTGTAACATTTCTTGATAGAGAATGATATATATACTAACTCTGCGGCATGGTGAATTTACCGACTCCTTCCATGCCAAACTTGCTCCAAGTACCCTTATATTCGCTTCCATCGATAAAACGCGATTCTTCTAAGTTCTTGAATCTTGCGTACATGTTGTATCTTTAAATTTAACATTTTTATTGATCATATGATCATTCTAAATTATTTATTAAATAATATAATATTAACATAAATATAAATACTAAAAAAAAAAAACACAATAATATAACGTGTTTAATTACATCCAGATAACATTGAATCTTACGTAGAATGTTACATTTATTTATAGATTAATTAAAACGTATATTTTTTATCAAAATTTAATAATTAAAAAAAAATATGGAATCAATGCATCAATAAATTATATACATTTTCACAAAAAATTGAATTCAAGAAAGATACGAAGTTAATAAGGAACAATATCGTTAAAATTACGAAATTATTTATTTGCAATATAAATATTTTAATAATTATTATTATTCATAAATATTAATAACAGGTTAATATTAATTTTTATTTCTTAATTAAAATGATTTTTAAACATTATTACCGTTATTATCTGTGATCGTTAAATATCTTATAATATTGATTGATAATAAATAGCCAAGATATGATATGATTTAAAATTTAAAAAAATTTCATATAAATGATTTATATTATTTAAATTTTTGTTTGAAATTAATGCGTGTCATTTTTTTCTCACGATACTTGTTGCGATTTTTGGACGGAGGTCAAGTTGGCCGAATATTTCTTAAAACAGTTGAAGAACAGTGTGGAAAGAAAAGTAGAATAAACGAATACCGTTAAGCGTCCGTCAGTGTTCCTCATCGTAGATAGAAATGAGATATATATATATGTATATATATAAGTATATATATTTATAAAAACGAATTAGTTTAAATCTGTGATCGTACTCGTAGAGTACAAATATATAAGAATATTGCGAATAAAAAAAAGAGAATAAAGAGAAAAAAAATTACATGTATGCATAATTTAAATAAATACGAATAATTTCTATGAAATTTTTTACGTTATAAATTACCATCGCGAAGACAATTTATTCGGTCGACATACCGTTATCAATTGTTCTTAATTTCTAGAACAAAATATACTAATATATTATACTATTTGATTTTACTATTAATTTTTTATTTATTATCAAATTTTATATTTGTCGATATTAACAAATAAATTTGTAACCGTAACGTAATAAAATGTCGTAACAAAAATTGAAAAAAATGTTAAAAAATAATTTTACGCTAATGATACATAAAAACAATTATTTTTGCTCATCTCATAGTTTCCCTTGGTTAAAAAAAATGCATGGTCCACAGATTCGAAGTACTATTTCGATCTTTTATTCGATTTATGCCTTCTATTATCCGTGTAACTCAACTCTTGGTCCTTCGACCTCATACTATCCCTTCTTCTTTTCTCTCCCTTCCTTTTTCTTTCGATATACATATATTCCCATGTAGTATCCCGACATTCGTCTGTCCCCCCGCGTAAACCGTTCCGAGCAACATCTCGACTCTCCAAGTTCACCCTTTCTCCATCTTTTCGTTCGAAGACTATGTTCCCCCTCTTCGATGACTTTTCTTTCTCAGTCCGATGCACTCGTCTTAACCAAGGATTCAAGCACGTAGTACGCGCTTGTCCAAGGTAGAAGACACAGTAGACACGACAGGTGATACGGGAAGAAATACAGATCGGCGCGCGCTGTCAGAAGATACGTAAAAAAAACGAGAGAAGCGTGGAGAGCGAGAAAAGGAAGGAGGAAAAGTCGAACGCTCTCATGGTGTTTATCTTCGGGAAAAGTATTAATTTGATCATTTTTTAATCGAGGTAGTTAACTATTGTCTCGACATTTAACCGGCTTCGCTGAAAATTGTTCCCTGTTCTTTAAACAGTATCGTCATAATACACGAAAAAAATTAATAAATGTAATGGATGTTGTTGACCAAGCGAGAAAAATAGTAGATTAAAAGGATTAAAAAAATAAAAAAGAAATGAAAGAATGCATTAATAGTATATGAAATAATATTGTCTCCATTGAAAAAAAAAGAAAATAATAATTTCTTTTCTTCTTTCTGCGAAATATATTTTCAAGACAGTTGAAATTTCTACGCTTCTGCATCTTTCATCGCGTCAATTCTTTCTGCGTTCTGCATTATGTCGGTGCCGGTGTATTCGATATTTCAAAAAATCTACGTACACACGTATCAATTTTTCGCGAATGAAAATGTTTCTATGGAAAATGGATCAACACAACGATGTTGATTAAATTCAATAATAATCAATTAAAATATCTTTTACAATTTTTACAATTTTCTATCTTCACGATTTCATTTCGAAGAAATTCGTTCATCACTTGCACTCGTGTAAATCGCATTTACCCAGCGATTTGTAATACGATGGAAAACCGGTCGTCGTGTTAAGGCAATGATCCGTAAGGGGGTAACAAGGAACCGAAGGGTCGTTCACCTAAAGCAAATCAAATTCTCCCATTTATTTCCTTCGAATTATTTTCCTATATATATATATATATATATATATACATATATACATATATATACTTACATATATATGTATATATATATATATTGATTTTAAATTTTTTTACAATTTTTTGAATCACTCTTACATTTTTCGATCTAACTTCTTCGTTTTCACTTGCAGATCCCAAGACGAGAGAACGAGGATAAGTTCAAAGTATGTCCCCGGAATCGTGTCATGTAATTTTGACGACACTCGTGCTATGGGCATGTTTAAGTTTCAGCGTGGGTTCTCCACTTCCAGAAACAACCGCTACCGTATTGTTGCCTACGAAATTTGGGTCAGTATATCGTTTCACACACGAAATACGTGTTCTCAGCGTTCGCATACTGAGAATTATTCGCTTCGAAGAATACTGAACGCAACATAATAAAAACGGAATTGCAATTCTAATTTAACTCGACGATTCCTCTTAGAAATTGCATCACGTGCTCACTAGCTGTTGGCAATTTTTAGCGCGGCCAGATCGATATCGGGTTTGAAAGAATCGAAAGATGGGAAGAACGAGGTCCTCCGTGAACCTATGGGAAACGTGAACAGATCACCAGCGTCGATCGGCGCCAACCTCTATCGATTGCCGCCCTCCCCTGCTAATTTGTTGAAGCCCGACGGATTTCAATTTTACACGTACAACGAGAAAGGAGATATGATCACGAGGCAAATGACGATGCAAGAGATTCAATCGTTGATCGCGAGCGGGGGCCCGGATCATTCTAACGTGGGGATTCAAGAGCCCCAGAAGGCTGAGGATATCCTTACGGGAGGGAAGAAGGTCGGTTAATTATTATCGATGATTAATGAAGAAATAAAAATTAAGAATAAAGGGACGAGTGACATTTCCACTTTCTCCCGCGTCTATGAACAATGTAACGTTATAATCGTACTTGGAAATTATTTTTTTCAGGTAATGGATGTTGTGGAAAAGGTGCAAAGCGTACTGAAAAGCGCCATGGGTAAACCATTATCGACCCTCACCGGTTCCCATCCGGTGATCCCAGAAAAGGTGAACGTCGAGTGGAGCAATATTTTACCCGCCATATTGGCTGGTGACAAGTATGGAAATAAGGTGGAGGAAAATCATCACGCCGAGAGGCCAACAGCGAGGCCAACGTCATCCGTGTATCATCATGTTGTCCGCAATGAATCGTCTTCGGTCTCGTCGAAATCTAATACCACGATCGAAGTTGCGTTATCGGAGGATGTCAAGCACGTCGAAGGGGCGATCGTTAAAAATGAAAGGAACAAAACGCAACAGTCAACGGCGATCAAACTAGAACCGACGACAGAGATCTCTTACACGGAGAAATTAATGATACCGGTGTCCGTGATCACGACCGAACAAGATGCCGATCTGATTTCCCGATATACTACCGCTCAGACTCCCGCTCTCCACAAGCTGACTGAAATTGTACCGTCATTGGAAGAAAAGATCGACGACGAAGAGAATTTGGCGCCTGTGAATACTGTAATTGTCACAAAGTCAACGACGATCAGCACCTCAGCGCCTTCAACTTCTTCCGAATCCAGTAAAAATGATTACCACGAGTCTACGAACGAAGCGTTAGATTCGAAAAACGATTCCACGGTTATCGACGGAGTTACGGATAGTGTCGATTTGCTGGCAACGAAAACGAAAATAAAACCGATAAGCGATGTTCCATCGAAAATGGGAACACCGTCCATGAATCAAGTTCAAACATCGATCACGGACGAAGCTTTCACGACGTTGCCGTCGAATGCTTTTTCTTCTTCTACGAACAGATACAACGAAACGAGTTCGCAATCGACAGAATCGTCGATTGCACAGGAGACGATGATAACGAAACCGGCGACGAGCGATCCAACAATCGACGGATCGATCCAGTCTACGGAAATATTAGACTCGTTGTCAAATATAATCGGTCAAATCTTCGAAAGGGTTCCTTCTTCGTCCTCCGATGATGAATTCGAATCGATTTCTGGTGAGAAGGAGGCGTGCAACGATCCTTTCAAATGTACCACATTTGCCATCGTTCAGAAAACGACACGTCCATCCGTTATCGGCGAATATTCGAAAGATGGAAATGATACGTTCGAGGAACGTATTCAAGAAACGACGACAATGATGACGTTAAAAATCGATGGAGAGAACGTTTCGTCCCCTTCGATCGTACCGACGAATACGACGGATCTACAGATGGCCGATACAGATTCCGATATCGTGACGAAATCCGATATTATGCAAACCGTCACTCCCAATGTTCACTCAGACAATTCAAATATTACGAAATCGACGATGAACGAGAGTGCAGTAACCGATTTTAATCTCCTGCGACCTGTCGAGATAATCGAGAATATACTTCACACCGCTCCGACCGAAACGAATAAAATCATGACCGAGTCGTTCACTTTGCCGAACGATTTGACGGAGAATCTCTTAGCTAACACCGTAGCTAGCGCTCTTATTACTAATCTGAATTTATTCAATTTGAACGGTGACGAGTCGATAACGTCGTTATCTCCTCAAAGGATCAATTCGACAGATGTTTCGGCAGATGTTTCACAGTTATCCTCGATTATCCCAGGCGATACGAATAATGCAACGAGAGAAAATTCGACGAGCGAGAACGAAATTCAACGTATCTCCACGACAAAGGAGAATTTGCCAGAATTCTCTCGCGAAGATGATTATGGGACAACGTTAGGAATAACGGATCGAACTGTGGCCGTTACACAAACAGACGTGGAATCTTCTCACCCGCAAAGCGAATTATCGGTTACTACGAAATCTACCATCACCAGCACGGTATCTTTATCCACATTCGATGCTGTTGTTAAAAATTCTGTTATATCTGAAACTGATACTCCGTTGGTAAATAGTGCATCAATTGAGCATACGTTTAATCCCGTTTACGACGAGATGACGACGATACCGAGTAACGGAAAAACTAACATTCCAAATATTGGAAAAATTTCTGAAGAAGTATCGCAGAAAAGTAACGATTCCAAGATTGATTCGAGTAATGCGACAGAAATATCACAAGAAGATGATAAGGAAAGTGCATATCGTCCCGTAACAATTGAATCTAGTACAGTTGCTACGCGTCCGTCTAGTGAGAATAATTCGAAGGATTCGATTGTACAAGATTCTTTAAAAAAAGAGACGCAGCAAAGAAACGATACGGATCTTAAATGGAATAGTACCACCTTGCTATCTTTTAACGATACAAAATCTTTCATCGCTATTCCTCAACTGATCGTAACGACCGCTATACCAAAAGTATCGTTGAAAAGCGAAACTAGTCAATTTTCGAGTACAATCACCACTATGAATCCCATCACTAAAGAATCAAACGAGAACAAAGACACTACCATGAGTGCAACGATGAACTACACTACCGATTGGAGTAATAAATCTGAGAATAAAACAAAGTTGAATGAACATAGTGATGTCGATATGAAGACAAGTTCCATGTTACAAAGTAAGATGAATAGTACGAATGTAAATTCGCAACAAAACACGTGGCAACGGATATCGTTGCATCAAGTAACATCATCTCTAACGCCAATAGAGGTTAGTGTTACAACCGCAGCAACGAAACAACAACCAATCCAAAGCACACCTCTATCGATCACAACATCGACTATGACGAAAACAAATTCAACCGAAGTTTGGAAAACCTCCGTGAATGAGATGGAGGAATCGACATTTACCCTAGACGCATCGAAAAGTATCGGTGGATTGGATACTAGTATCAGGAACGCAAGCGTGGACATCATAAATTTTTCCAGACTTTGCAACGAGCTTGCAGTTAAATTTTGGATTGCAGCGAATAGCGGCTTGGATAGCGGAAGATCGCTCGTTCTGTCACCGTTCGGTATGATCAGCCTCTTATCGATGATATTTCTCGGTGCTCGAGGCTCCACCTCTGATCAAATGAACGAGGTGCTCGGACTCGACAATGTGGCCACTTTCAATCCGCATCTCACTTTTCAAAACGTGACCGACACGGTTAGTTTAGCCAGGAATCAAGGTATCGCGAACGCGGCTTTCGTACGTGAATTGTTCGCGGATAAGGCCAAAGTGAGACGATTATTGCCGTTCTACAAAGAGCAAGCGCAACAATTTTACGAAGGATTAGTGGCCGAAGTGAATTTTGCCACTATCAGCGATCTTGTCCGTCGACGAACCAATCTTCTGATTAGAAAACAAACCGGGGGCAGGATAAAGGATTTCATGAGGAGCAATTCGATTCCATTAAAATCGCCGCTCGCCGCTATCTCGGCAAATGTATTTCAAACGGATTGTAACACGAGTTCAGCAAGTGCGACGGGTCGAGACGGGGAATTATATTTTGCCGTTTCGTCCGCTCACAGATTGAGAAAATTGATCCCTGTTCCGGCCACCGTTTGGCGATCAAACGTACTTGCGGGTTACGAACCTAGTTTAGACGCCACTGCAATTGCTCTTGGAGGTATCGATAAAATCGTTTCCACCGTGTTTCTGGTGCCTGGTCAACAGGGTCATGCTGCACCTGGTGACACTTTGGACCGCCTCGAGCAAAGACTCATGAAAGGAGCATTTCAGGATGGAAGTTGGGATAAGTTGCTCAAAGTTCTTATACCTAGAACGGGCCTTGAATTACAAATGCCCAAATTCAGTCATCGATCCATTGTAAACGCTACCGCTGCCTTGAAGAGGTTAGGACTCGATCAATTGTTTTCAAATCGTGCCGATTTTAAAGGAATCAATGGAATCGGAAATCGTCTGTTTTTATCCGATGTTTTGCAGGTAATTAATTTTTTCCATTTTATTTTATTTTTACTCGTTTCATAAAACGATTTCCAATTGTTTTTCCTAATTTCCTTATTTCATGGTATATGTTATAGTACATGTTATAATATTATTTCCAGATGAATTTGTTCAGTACATGCGGCGATGAAAATATCGCTAATGGACGACATCACGTGGAAATTTATCCAGCAAGTCCTTCTTTACGAAATTCTCGGCACAGCGAGGTATCGAATATAGAGGAACAATTCAGTAGTGAAGTGATTCAACCGATCGATGATCAATCGAAAAGTTATCGCACGATTTCATTCATGGAAACAACGAAAAATGTTGAAAGAGCAGAGGAAAAACCTAGATTGAAATTGGATCAACCATTTCTTTATTTTGTGCGACACAATCCGACTGGCCTCATATTACATATAGGCCGTTTTAATCCTAGGCTAATATAAATTTATCGTAGGATGTAACTTAATTTCGCGTCTTTTTCACGTATTACAGATGTATATGTATGTATAATCGCATTAAATTTCTCGCTGTTATCATCACATTCATTCATAAATTTTCGATCGATATCAATTCATCAATCATTCAGAATTACCAGCATGTTCAATAAATAAAATAATTTAAAAATCTTATATAAATTGTATATATTTTAATTATTACCTGTTTTATATAAATATATATACTTCTTATATATAGAAAAAAAATTTATATACATATAAAATATATATATATATATATCTTTATGATATATATAAGAATATAAATATATAAAATATATAAAAAGAAGATAAAATAAATGTATAAAATGTATATTTTTATGATAAATAAAAATTGAAACAAACAAATTCTTTGTTAAGATTTTTAATTAAAGATAAAATAGTCAAAAAGATAAAGATATTCAAATATTGACATCATAAATTTTTTATAGTATAGCCAAGGAAAACAATGTGTAATGTGAGAAAGATGAAAATAAGATAAAAATCGGCTATTTTGAGAGTGCCGCAAATGAAACATAAGGAGATAAGGAAAAAAACTGTAAGAAAAGGAGAAAATAGTACAAGAATTGACCATCAGCGCCATCTCTTTAATAATAAAGATACCTTTTTAAAATAATCTTTTCACAAATATTCAATAGATAGCGCTAGTTCTTAATTCTTATTCTATATTATCCTCTCTTATGATAAGATAGTTTGACAAAAATGCTGGACTTTATTTTCAATTAATTAATTATTAACTAAAAATTTCAACAAAATATATTTAATTCAACTTTTACATATCTTAATAAACTTTACACATATATAATCTCTCTATTTTTATATACTTACATATATATATTTTATATGTAAGTTAAAAATATATATATATAAATAATTTCTCTTTTTTTGTTATTCATTTCTCTATATATTATCATTTCTTTTTCATACACTCCCAATTAAATAATTTCTCAATTACATATACATATAATAAATTTAACATTTAATTCATTGCATTTCTTTTTTTAATTTTATTCTAATTATTGATGAAATATATTTTGTTGATAGATTAGACATTAATAAAAATGTTTCTGACATCAGCGCCATCTCGCGTTTGGATCACTAAAGCTTCGATTTGTTATTAGCATAGCAGAATAATTAAAGAGGTATTGTAAGTCATAAAGAAGGAAAACAACATTGTGTGAGAAGGATAGAGATATTTTGAATATGCCACATAGAAAATTCATTAATTATTCATTTTCTACACAAAATTTCTGAACTTTTGAACTTGCATCTTAAAGCTAGAATACTACGTAAGTTTCTTATATCATTTTTAACGTGAATTTCTATTTCATTAATTATTTATTAACAATTAATGTATCATATTATCCAATACATCGATGACGCCATATTGGAAATTAATTAATTATTCGTTTTCTATTAAATTTTTTCTAAAAATTTCTATACTTTTGCTCGCATTTTTAAGCTAAAACTATAAACAAGTTTCTCGTATCAGTTTTAATATGAACTTTTGTTTCATTAATTATTTATTAACAATTAACGCATCATATCTTCTAATACATTGAAGACATTATATTGAAAATTTATTAATTTCTCGTTTTCTGTTGAAAATTTTAGAATTTCTAAGATTATATCTTGAAACTATAATTTCAGACAAGTTTCTCATATCAATTTTAACACGAAATTGTTTGCCATTAATTATTTATTAATTATTATCATAGTATTTCAAATTTTCGTAATCCAGAAATAAACAATCGATTTATTTCAATCATAGTAAAATAATTAATAAAATTCACACATGAAAATAAGAGAGAAAGTAACGTTTTAAATGCATATAATCATACTTAGAAATAAATTTCTATAACAATGAAAAATTAACGAAAATGTTATTGCATATCATTGCCATAGATTCGATATGATTAATTATTAATAAATAATCAATAGAATAAAATTTCATGTTAAAATTGATATGAGAAACTTGCTTGAAGTTTTAGCTTCAAGATGCGAACTCAAAAGTATCGAAATTTTTACTAGAAAACGAATAATTAATTAATTTCCAATATGGCATCATCGATGTATTGGATAATATGATACATTAATTGTTAATAAATAATTAATGAAATAGAAATTCACGTTAAAAATGATATAAGAAACTTACGTAGTATTCTAGCTTTAAGATCCAAGTTTAAAAGTTCAGAAATTTTGTGTAGGAAATGAATAATTAATGAATTTTCTATATGGCATATTCAAAATATCTCTATCCTTCTCACACAATGTTGCTTTCCTTCTTTATGACTTACAATACCTCTTTGGTTATTCTGTTATGCTAATAACAAATCGAAGCTTCAGTGATCCAAACGCGAGATGGCGTTGATGTCGAAAATTTGATTGTTGTCTAACTTATCCACAAAATCTACTTCTTCGAAAATAATTGTAGAAATAAAAAAAGACGTTAAATTATTTATTATAGTTTTAAAATTATAACGTCTATAAGTGGAAATGGATAGAGAAAAAAGAAATAATAAAAAAAAATGAATATTAATATATATTAAGAATAAATATAACATATATATAATTTATATAGATTTTTTATAATATATAAATTAATTTTTTTATATATTATAAATTTTTGCTATATATTTGAAGTATTTCTATATGTGATACATATATTTCACGTATAATTTTATATTTTCATATATATGTCATACATTTTATAAATATTCATAAGTGTAATCAGAATAGAATAAACGAAATTTTCGCTCTGCTCTCTCTCCAAGTTATTAAATTTTCATACAATCTTATAAATATATAACATGTATGTTCAAGAAGTAAATTTCAAATATCTGTTACATAGATCTATTTTATATCTAGTTCATGTCAAAAAATTTGATTTGCATAATATTTTATATAAATATTTTAATTTCAATAATGTGTTTTGATGAATGTAAAAGTTCTTTCTTAAGAATAATTGTTTTATTTTATAAGACGTATGTATATAATTTTTTAAAATCATTAATAATTTGATAACGTCATATTTAAAATATTGGTGACTAAAACTATTGGCTACACTGTTCACTAAAAGAATGATACTTCATGTGATACTCGACGTACACAGAAATCTCTTTCTATTGTGTCATCGACTCATATTAAACATGTAAATGCAGGAAAGGTAAGATTCGTTTTAATAAAAGTCAGACATTGTTTTTTTTTATAAGAGAATATGATAAATATGACATAATATTTTTTTTGTAGGAGAACAAAGTTATTCTATTTTAGGCGTATCCGGTAAAAGTAAATTACCCCCAGGGGTGGGGTCCCCTGTCATTTAAAGGTACAGAAGTAAATAAGTTATGCTGACTTTATAAAAACTAATACAATAGAAACATGGCACGACCTATAGTACCTAGTCAACAAAAGTTAGCTGAAAAGTTAACTATTTTAAATGACAGAGGTATTGGAATGTTAACTCGAATTTATAATATAAAAAAGGCATGTGGTGATGCAAAGTCAAAACCTGCATTCCTTTCGGATAAAAGTTTAGAATCTTCTATCAAGACAATAGTTAGAAAGTTTCCTAATATTGATGTTAAAGGTCTCCAAACAATTACAAATCTTCGCAATGAAATCATTAAATCTTTATCTCTATATTATTATACTTTCGTTGATTTGCTTGATTTCAAAGATAATGTTTGCGAGCTTTTAACCACAATGGATGCTTGTGGAGTACATATGGATATTACAATAAATTTTGATTTAACAAAAGGTTATTTGGATCTTGTTGTTACATACATCAGTTTAATGATACTTTTATCACAAGTAGAGGATCGTAAAGCAGTATTAGGGTTATTTAACGCAGCCCATGAAATGGTACATAGTCAATCTGATCCTAGCTTTCCTCGTTTGGGCCAAATGATTATGGATTATGATGCACCATTAAAAAAACTTTCGGAAGAATTTGTTCCTCATTCTAAATTATTAAAGACTGCTCTCATTTCATTGTGGCCTATATATCCTGAAAGAAATTTGTCTGCAGATACATGGAGAGCAGATCAAAAGCTTAGTCTTGTTGGAAGTCCTGGACAAATACTTAAAGCAGCAGCAACAGACACAATGTCTTGTGAAACCTTAAGTTTAGATAGAATAGAAAGATGGGTTATTTTAGGTTTTACTTTGTGTCATTCGTTTTTAAATCAGGAACAGCCCAGTAAATTGTGGACCACAGCTTTAGAATCAGGCTGGGTGCTGGCTTTATTCAGAGATGAAGTAATTTACATACATCAATATATACAAACATTTTTTGAAAGCATAAAAGGATATAGTAAAAGGGTATCTGAAGTGAAAGAATGTTACAATCAAGCAGTGCAAAAAGCTGGTTATAGACATAGGGAAAGAAGGAAGTTTTTAAGGACTGCATTGAAAGAATTGGGTTTGATTTTAACCGATCAACCTGGTCTTTTGGGACCAAAAGCACTTTTGGTTTTGATGGGACTTTCTCATGCCAGAGATGAAGTTTTATGGCTTTTGAGACATGGTGTTAATCCTCCAACACAAGGAAAAGGTAAAGGAAGAGGAGGAGAAGATTTAGTGGACCGTCAATTACCAGAATTATTGTTTCATTGTGAAGAATTAAGAGCATTAGTGAAAAAATATTCTCAAGTACTTCAGAGGTATTATGTACAATTTTTATCAGGATTTGATGCACCTGCTCTAGATCAAATGATACAAAATCTTCCAGCTTGTCCAGAAGATGAAGGAGCAATTCTTAGTGATATGTGTTCAAAGATAGCTAGTCTAACAGTGAAGCAAGTGGAAGATAATGAACTATTTGATTTTCGTGCATTTAGATTAGATTGGTTCAGATTGCAAGCATATATGTCTATTGCAAAATGTAATATGAATTTAGCTGATAATAGAGAATTAGCAGCTTTTATGGATACTGTAATATTTCATACTAAAATGGTAGATAACTTGGATGAAATGCTAGTTGAAACATCTGATTTGTCAATTTTTTGTTTCTATAGCAAAGTATTTGAAGATCAATTTCACATGTGTTTAGAATTTCCTGCCCAAAATAGGTATATTGTTGCATTTCCTCTAATATGTAGTCACTTTCAAAGTTGCACACATGAATTATGTCCAGAAGAACGTCATCATATTCGAGAAAGAAGTCTATCCGTTGTCAATATGTTTCTGGATGAAATGGCCAAAGAAGCTAAGAATATTATTACAACTATCTGTGATGAGCAATGTAATATGAGTGACAAATTATTGCCAAAACATTGTGCATTATTAATCTCTCAGGTTGTAAATCGAAAGAAGAAAGATAAAAATAAGAAGAATATGTATGAAATTCATAAACCTGGTATAGAAAGTTATAGAAAAACTAGAGAAGAACTTACAACAATGGACAAACTTCACATGGCATTAACAGAATTATGTTATGCCATTAATTATTGCCCTACTATTAATGTGTGGGAGTATACTTTTGCACCAAGAGAGTATCTACATCAGCATTTAGAATCAAGATTTGCCAGAGCACTTGTTGGTATGGTCATGTACAATTCAGATACTAGTGAAATAGCTAAACCATCAGAACTCTTTGTTAGTGTTAGATCTTATATGAATGTTCTTCAAACAGTTGAAAATTACGTGCATATAGATATTACGCGTGTATTTAATAATGCGCTTCTTCAACAAACTCAAGAATTAGATAGTCATGGTGATAAGACTATTGCTGCTTTATACACACAATGGTATTCAGATGTTTTATTAAGACGAGTTAGCGCGGGAAATATTTGTTATTCTAGCAATCAAAGAGCATTTGTTAGTTTATCTGTAGAAGGAGCAATCCCTTTTAATGCAGAGGAATTTTCTGATATTAATGAATTAAGAGCATTAGCCGAATTAATTGGACCATATGGTATGAAAATGTTGAATGAAAATTTAATGTGGCATATAGCCAGTCAAGTACAACAATTAAAAAAATTAGTTGCTGGAAACAAAGACGTTCTTATTGCATTGAGAACGAATTTTGATAAACCAGAAGTAATGAAAGAACAATTTAAAAAATTGCAACAAGTGGATAACGTGTTGCAACGAGTTACAATTATAGGTGTAATTCTAAGTTTCAGACAATTAGCACAATCTGCATTGGTCGATGTCTTGGAAGAACGTATACCGTTTCTTTTAAGTTCAATCCTAGATTTTCGACATCATTTACCATCTGGTGATCCCATGCGCGTCGTTTCAGAAATGACGTCTGCAGCGGGTTTAACGTGCAAAGTTGATCCAACGTTAACCGCAGCATTAAGAAGCCAAAAATCTGAAGTAGACGAAGATGAACATTTACTCGTATGTTTATTGATGGTTTTCGTGGCTGTTTCTATTCCAAAATTAGCTCGAAATGAGAATTCTTTTTATCGGGCATCTTTAGAAGGGCATTCTAATAACATACATTGTATGGCTACTGCGATAAATAATATTTTCGGTGCATTATTTACTATATGCGGGCAAAATGATATAGAAGATCGAATGAAAGAATTTCTTGCTTTAGCATCTTCCAGCTTACTCAGACTAGGACAAGAGGCAGACAAAGAGGCAATTAAAAACAGGGAATCCGTATATCTTTTGTTGGATCAAATAGTTCAAGAATCTCCATTTTTAACGATGGATCTGTTGGAAAGCTGTTTTCCATATGCACTAATACGTAATGCATATCATGATGTATACAAACTCGAACATTCACAGCCATAAAACTATCGATGAAAAATATGCATTTTTAGCTTGCCACTCAGGGCCATTTTTTTTACGTCCATTATATTAAACATGGAAAAGCATTTTTTATTAACTATTCAAAAAGAAAGCGATGAAAGTGGCAAAACATTCTATTTATAAGAAATATAATTAATAATATTTTTTGTATGCTGCTTTAAATCGAATTCTTCGGATATCGAATTCGAAATATGTCTTTTTGGAATGTATTTAAAGATCTGAAAAGACACGTTTACGCTAATTTATTTGAAATAATGCATTTTGTATAGAGCAATATCATCTTTCATATTTGATACCTGGCTTAGAATATAAACTATTTACTGTAATACACTTTTTCAGTATTCTATTATACATCATCTGTATGTAAAGAACGTTTTGTATTACAGGTAAATTGTAAAATGTTATCCATGAATCGAAATACACACTTATCGTAAAATAGGTATTATTCTATCTGCATTTTCTAATGTACAATTGTAACTTTTACAATAGTTTATAAAATAAATAAAAGTATCTATAAATTGTATTTATACATTACCCTCTCTATGTATTATTATAAATAAGAGAATAAGCACAAGAATGTTATTTTATTTTATAAGTTTATTTAAATTTTACTCGAACAAGAAGGAAAAGAGCGAAAAGTGTCATTATGTAAATGTAAAATGTATGCTTTATTTAGTTCTTTACAATGTTTTTTTTCTTTTTTTCCTTTTTTTTCTTTTTAATCACATTAACATAACACAAGAGTTTCACAATCAGATTCCTTTTATTTATAATATTCTTAAAACACTCGCCGCGTTCTAGACATTTGGGGAAAAAGAGAGAGTGGTGGTCTGAAGCAATGTTCAGGCGATTGGTCAGTATCATGCTTAATAAAACTTATGATTAAAATTCAAACATAAAGCTTAAAAATTGTCTGTGAATGAATTAAAAACGACGAAACGGAAACACTACGGCACATAAAACATAAAGGCAACTTGGTGATTTTTGTGATATCCAAGCAACACTTTATACATACAATATTACCGATTTCTTGATGAAACTAGATGATATTATGTGTTAGTTAAAAATCAAATCGGAACGGACATGAAGTATCTAACGTAGATGAAACTAATCTTGGATGCACGATGTTGATAGGTCACCACATTTTTGGATCGATAGAAAAAATATAATCTTCGATTTCTTTTTGTTTCTTCCTTACTAACATTATGTACAAGTGATAAAGTAGTGTGCATTGCGTCACGGTGACGCACGTCTGGATTAAGATAGGTACTTCGAAGATGTTGACTTTTTTTTTTTTTGCAAAAAATTCGTATCTTCTTTTAAATCGAAGAAGATTTAACTCGTGCCACAGAAACTATGTTTATCACAAAATGTGCAGAAAAATGCACGATTATCGAATAATAATAGTAGAATGCGAATCTTAATCCAGACAGCGCAGAAACAAATAAGCTTAAGCATATGTAGTAGAGACTTCTCGGGGACAAATAATGAATGAATGAAAACGTACTTTTGCTTTTCGAATCGTTATACTCTTCTCGGTACGGGCAAGCAACGTTTTCGTCAACTAGATACTAGAATGGTTGGCCCCATTCTACGCTCGTTTTAGGCTTTTTTTTTTTTTCCTAAACAATGCCTCTATTCCTTGTTTTTTATTTTGATCTTATATTCAGTCAAAAAATTTTCAATGGCAGTGAAATGGAAGCAAGAATAATTATGAACAATATTAAAAAAATCAATCGATTTTTCTACAGAGTAAAATTTGTTATCTATTTGTTATAACGATTGTTAATTAAATGGCAGTCGATATACCTGATCTTCAGGAAAAATTTATTAAGCTTGTATCAAAAAAAATAATAAATAATCGTTTCATCGTAATACCATCAAAATGATACTCAAATCATGTTAATCCTAATACTTTTTCACGAAATAGATTTTACGTAGTTAATATATTAAAAAATTTATTCGATAAATTTTTCTTTTTTCGCTACTTGCATTACTACGAATGGCAGTAAATCGTACTCATGGATTATATTCATTATACCATGAAACATCGTTATATCAAATCATATATATATATATATATATATGTATATATAGAAATAATACAACATTAAATTGTATAACGAACGGACGAGCGATTACGAATGGGACCAAACGGAATCCCGTTGCATCTATAATGCAAGAAACTTCAAAACTTCTTAAATAATCTATTATCGAACGATCCATATCGGTCCACGCTGGATCGTCGCTAAAAGTCATCGCCTTAAAAACCTAAGGGCTCGATTACACTCACTTACAGGCATTCGTTCATCATCCTTATAACTTCCGTCCCGATTACAAAATACAAGATAATATTTCGCTATAATACAGATTTGATATAAAAACAAGTATTTTTTTTTTTTTTGTATTCGCTTTACCATTCGTATGGTTATATAATTATCGTTTATGTATATATATATATATCGTTTATGTTTCATATATATATATATATAATATCAATGTATGCACACAGTTTAATACTCTCTCTTTTAATTCTTTCACGCCCGTTACTCTTTCCTAATCTTTTCTTCGCTTTCTCTTTGCCTTCTCTTCCGCTTTCTCACATATGTCTCTCGCATATCAGCTTTCGTATGATCCACTTTTATAATAATCACATTGCGACTATTGTACATTTCCACATGATCCGCAAACTCGTATTTTTTTTTCTGCGATTTGGCAGACACCTCCTTGTTTTTTTTTTTTTTTTTTTATTTCTTTATCCCTGTTCAATATTCCTTTCGCGTCTTGCACTAACTAGATACTTTAAAACTTGTTAAATTTTCTGGATCATCGTCTCTAAATAAAATCTATGCCTCCGTGTGTAGTGTGTAAACTAGCTGCCATAATGTTGAACAGTATATAATGACATTTCTTTTTTTTTTTTTTAACGACACGTTGAACGAGAAAAAATGGGAAATACGTATAACACGCTAAGACTAAGAGTATTATCAAAAATATCGGAGAGAAATAAAAAAAAAAAAAAAAAAGAATGCCGGATATTGAACATTATTATAATATCACTAATTCGTAATGATTTCGTAATGATAATCATCGATGATTTGCATCTTGCCCCGGATGAAGAAACGCATGGAAAGAACTGGATAAAATTTAGCGCAAGAAGGTACGACACGAGGGACGAGTAAAAAAATTCAGTCGATCACATATAATATTTTGGCGTTTCAAAAAAGGAAGTGTATATATATCGCTTATTACGATTTAATACGATTCTGTGCTGCTGGGCACGTGCGAATTTCTCCGTGTGGCATATACGAGTATGCAGCAGTGTACAAATATGCTGCTTGAGCCCATGTATATTAAAAACATGTTTTACATCTCGAAAGGAGGGCTCGTCTTTGGTCCGCTATGCGCCATTTCGTTAAAGCGCGTTTACGGTACAGCCCCCTGATTAATTGTAAATTAAAAAAAAAACCATATATAAATATAACTTATAACATTCGCGATAGCGGAGATAAATTATCATTTGCAATAGATAACTAATTAATAATAATAATAGCCATAATAATAATAATTAATAATAATAATAATAATAATAATAATAATAATAATAGTAATAATTAATAATAATAATAATCAGCATAATTATATAATAAAATCGATATTGTTCCACATTATTCACATTTGGAATAATCATTAATGAAATATCGCTATAAAAACTTTTTTGTCCATACTTTTTCTCTCATGTTCATAATCTCTTTGCTCATTTCAATTGGCTAATAAAAATTAGTATAAGAATATTTAATATTATTAATTATTATGCTACAATGGTAGAGATCAAGTAAATGACCTGCAATAGTTTGGTAATGGTAAACGCGTTTTTTCGCTGCGGAAAGCGGTGATGTATAATTAAAATATAAATTTTAAAGTGATGTAAAATATTTAAAGATTTTTAGGTTTAAATTAAATAATGCTTATATATTATAATTTATACATATATATTTATATTTATAAATATATATATATATATGTATAAGTGCATTAAAAAATCGTATTAAATATTTTGGCATTACTTAATTAATTATTATTTACTTATTTAATTAATATAAAGTATTAATATAATCGAAACTTAACTTTGAATAAAAGCACATCCATTTGGTGGAAGAACTTTGAAATAAAAAAAAAAAAAAAAAATATCTTTTAAAATCTCGTACTATACATAGAATAACGTAGATAACAATTGCGTATATGAGTTAAAAGGCACAAGGTATGTTCAATGGGAGCTTTTCAAAAATTACGATTATCATTCTAACACTTATTCCAAATATATATTGTCGTCTCCGTCCTCCCTTTGAACTTCCCTTTCTCTTCTAACCAACAGTCTCCAAGTATAAAAGTATACGCTTTCCGAAGCGAAAAACACGCAATTCGACTTCATCACAAGAAATCGAGGCGTAAACACTACTATGCAACCTTGGCCATATAAATGTTCTTAATATCGAACGACAAAAATACGTTGCGTTCAATATATTACCGCAATCCAGCGTTGTCCACAAGAAATAAATCTCCGTATAATTCGGTTTGATTCGGTTTGGTTGACGTTTATATCGAAGAATTTCGTGGGCATAATAAGAAGAAGTTTGTCTTAAAAAAGCTTCGCAATTTTGATCGTGAAAAATACTTATTGGCAACACGAAGGAATTTGCAGGAAACATTTAAAAAGACGAGTTTACATAAAATCGTACGATAATATTTTTAGTCTTTTAACGATTTTTTTGAATTTTACGATCTATCACGTTCACAACGCTGTTCATTCGTTTCGTTTTTTTTCCCCCGCAACGTCGATGTCCTTGTACATACTTTGCCGATAAAAAAGAAAAAAAAATCAACGTCAAACGAGAAGTCTCGATATATCACCATTGATCATATATATATAATACACTTCACCAATTTATACAATTCCGAACCAGTAGTCCCTTTGCGCGAGTTTACTTGAAATGAGAACGTAGATCTTCGATACTTTCAAATATATTCGATTACGTCGTAGTGGATATTCCTTCCATTGATCTCGATCTTGATCTTGAGAGGAGATGTATAAGATGTGTCGGGTGGATCGGCTCGTTTCACAGTTTGGCATTAAACAAGAGAACAATTTACGGTGCAACGTCGAGACCGTCCCTTGTTCTTGGTTGCAGTTCTCTAGGATCGTCACACCTTGTTGTGATGCCTCATCTCGTAGGCTGAGGCCCTCCCCCCTCCCCCGGAGCCCGAATAGGCGCCGGCGTACAATTCGGGATGGTTGGACCGGGCGTAGTTGGGTGCTGCGCTGCTACTGGGTGGCGCACTAGCTGTGGGAACCGAGCGATAGCCTGCTTACAATTTAGAAAAGTAATTCAATCGTAAAAAAAAAAAATAGAAATATCGAAGCGAATGAAACAACCAATGTACCGAGATGTACTAGATTAGTCACTGTTGACTACATTGTGGAAATGGTGGAGTAGTATATATTAATCATGCACTTCTAGTATTTTAATCATCAACCAAGATACTTCTACTCAATCAAATTCGTCATCCAAAAGCCATATTTCTATTTCTCAAAGATACGATTGAGATGATTATGCGAAAATACGATGCGAAAGCGGAAAATAAAAACTGTATGTTACTTTGACGATTAACGATCGAATGAAATTTTAACGATGGCTTTCGTCGAATGGTTATAGAAGAGAGATAGGAGCAAATGCAAGAATGTCGCGGCTGAAACGATTGGAAAGGAATATTTAATGAAATTTCTATTCGTGGATTTGCTTCTATCAAGGGTATAGAGTATAGGCCCCAGCTCACCTCTGTAGGTCATAGAACGATAGTATCAGGTAGTGATGCGCATCAATCAATGCGAGGAAGATGCAAACAGGAAAAAACATTGATATAGTTGCAGATCACACAGGGACAAATACATAAAAGCAAGCTTCTTAGCTTGAGTTTAATCCATATTTTACCAGCTAATGTACAAACGTACGACGTACGTATTTTAACAAGCAACATTTATTCAGGATCAAACTCGAGCAACGATAGCTGCATTAAAAAAAGCAACCAAAGTGTTAGGTGAATTTACCTTTCGGATAATACTGAGCACCTCTACCCTCTCCATAACCGTGAGAGGGTCCCCTAGTACCATGTCCTCCTTGACCTTGTCTGGGAGGTATACTTCTGGGACCTGCTCCACCTCCGTGTGGATGTCGCTACGAAACGTATTTATTATTTTAAATTAAACGAACGATTAATTAAATAGTTTTATATAAATATTTTATCGTTTTTCCCTCTCTTTTATTTTATCTTATATACCATTCTTCTCAGAGTATTCATCGGTCTTCTTAGAGTATCGCTGATACGTCTGGCCGGTGGTTTCTTAGGATTACTCGATGGAGTGTGAACAGCGCAGCACTTGATGAACAAGCCCATGAAAATAATGAAAGCTATTCCCATTAACACTGCCGCCCACCAGAATTCCTGAAAAGAAAAAATAAACGATTTTATTATTATATCGATATTATTCTTCTACATTCAAATTTATACTTACGGTTATCCACTGTGCTACCGTACGCAATGTATCCTTATTGAATAAAAGATTTTTCAATCTGGCTAATGGTCCTTCTGCGTCAACGGCTCTACACTTCAAAAATACATCACAATATCCCTAAACAAAAAAAAAAAAAAAAAAAAAAAAAAAGGAAAGTATCAAATTATTAATCGGTTAAAATAAAACGATACATTTGTACGGTTATTACATATTAAATCAGAGCTTCTTTACTTGAAAATTATCACAAGGTGATCCAGGTCTGAGGCTAATTCCACCTTCGGGTAGACCGACTACATGCGCAAATTCGCTGGTGCTACGACAGGTCGATGGATCGGTTCCATTTTGGCAGGCTAATTCGCACAATTTACGTTTATCGATGTTTGGAATTACGTTACTGGTTAAAAAGCACTCGGTCAAGTTCCATTCAAGGCAAATCGATCCCGTACACTCGCCGTTGATGCACAACTAAACAAAATTATCATTATATATTATATTGTCATAAATAAAAAAAAGAGAAAGGGAGAGAAAGAAAAAAGAAAAATAAAAGATGATCCCCATCGATAATACAGAAAATAGTATTCCTTTTTTACCTGAGTTCCCTCGTTACATCTAGTCTTATTGGCTCTTGGCAACGGTGGAGGACACTCGGAGGATCGGCCGTTACAAGTCGAATTGTAACTACAATCCGATTCAGCCTTGCATTGAACGTTTTTGGAGAGGGGAACGAACTGGCACGACTCGCTCGAACAACAAGGCCCTTGGCTGGGACTGTAGAAGAGGAATGACACGTCAGACTCACAATCAGATTCACGAACTTGCATCGATCCATACCTGCATTGTGTTCCAGATTTTCTGGTACAACCCTTCGCCGTGTCGTTCTTCATTTTATCCAAATCTGATATCTGCCTTGGATAACAACACTTATCCACGCATTCGTTATCATCATACCCGCAATCGCACTCTTCCCCAGCTTCCACTATCTTATTACCGCAGAAAGCTCCAGCAGAGGCTGTTACAAAAAATAAATGGAACAATAAAATCCGCGAATAACGCGTGTGACGTTTCGAAAAATATTAACCGCGTACAACACACCGGTGAAACAATTTTTCTTCTTCTTATCTTCTATGGCGTCCAGCACGTTACTGATATTCCCAATACTGCATTTCGAAAATTTGCTGTTGTTCGGCCGATCCCCGCTCGTCGCCGACGCAAACATGATGTAATTTCCGTGGAGACCACCTGGTCTACACTCGGGTGGGAAATCGTGCTGCAATGGAAACGATAATATAAGAAATAAAAAACGCGATGGAAGAATTGGTTCTTGATTAATTAATTAATAAATTCTTACAGGCGATCCAAAATTGTGCCCTATCTCGTGGGCCAACGTCAGCTGCGACACTTTCGGAGGCACTCTGCTGTTGTAATTGACGAAAGTGATGATCCCAGTGTTCAAAGATCTCTTGGTAGACTGGTACATCCCCCCAACCGTTTCCGTATACGTTTTGTATCTCTCGCAAATGCCACCGGATGCGCCAGATGCGGATGCTACCCAGGCAAGACCAAGAGTACCGCCAGTAAAATCTCTGTTAATAATATAGCTGTGGTGAATCTGTATTCCGAGTACGTTGAGTATCGTATGTATATTTCAAAGATGCTATTCTTTTTTCGTACCTGTAGGTGAACACGTACGCGAGGCAGAAATCCTCGTGGTTGCCGAGCGAATGCAAATTTAAAAAGTTACTGACGTCGATGTTCTCCATGCAGAAAGGATTTGGCTCGCCGTACGTTTGTTGGGGCGTGCACGCCGTGTCGTCGTCGATCTGCGGTGGTCAAAGTGTTCTCATTAGAGGCGAGACCTAATTTTTCGAGTTACACAGTCATTATTCGCAAAAAAAAAAAAAAAAAAAAAAGAAAAAGACAAAAAAAACTTTTATCTTCTACCTTGTGAATTCGAAGTTGAACGAAAGTTCGAAATCTAATTTTAAAGTTGTGCAATGCAATCATCCTTGGCATAAAAAAATTAAACTTTTACTTTGCGATGTAAAATTTGTCGAAACGAGTCAACAGCCGCCGATTCAAAGTTTGCAAAATCTAATTTTTTAACTCGTGCGATGATGATCGTCCTTTGCAGAGGGGGGAAAAAGAAAAGAGAAAAGAAAAAAAATTAAAACTTTTATCTTTTTCTTCGTCGTCGAGTCGGGTCAACCGATCGTTCCAAAAACTTTTCGAAACTCAAAACTTTTTCCAAAGACTTTTCAGGAAGGATTCGCGAATCAGATCGAAGACGAGTAATTTTTTTAAATCACCTTTATCCGCTGCACCTCGAACTTGATGTTTCTATGCTTGATCCTCCCGTCGAATCTGGTGTCTCTGTAAATGTAATTCACCGCTGTCACGTGATGCGCGATCAGAGACAATATCTCTTCCCTGGTCTTCTCCGCGTCGTGATGTAACTGAAAGTGAAAATCAGTGAAATGAGACTCTTCTCTGTCGTCGATCTTCCTTAAAGGAAAGATTTTTAAAGGAAAGAACGAGCCTTCGATCGAAAAAACGAATTCAAAGATGGAGATAAATTCCTCAAATGGGAAAGGAATGTGGAGTAGTCTGGTCTAACCTCTAAGAAGAAAATGCGAAATGAAATTACGCTATCTCCTATTACCAACGAATATAACCGTTTGAACGTGAGCACGGCGAGAGAATGGCGGGTATTCGGGACCGTGCAACTAGGGAATTTCACGCTAAAGAAAAAAGTAGAGAATCCTGCTCTAGTAGCCTTTTTTCGCTAGGACGAATCAACGACTCGAGATACGATTTTCGGTGTGTTATTGGTGAATTACTTACGTGCCTAACACAAAATGATTTCACACAAATTAACGTATATTTTACGTATCTACATATAAAGAAAGAAAATTTGTTGAATATTAAACTTTACATCGTTGTTTTGTTGCATGCTCGATTCGTCAGGACAATATCGCAAGTAAAATATCTTTCATCTTTCTTATACTACTTCTTATTTCGTTGAGAATAAACTTTGTAATCCTTGTTAAGTCCTGTTAACGCAACGCGCTCTTATTCGCCATTATTCTTATTCTTCATCTTTTTTACACTTCTTGCTTCATTCTCTATCTTCATCTTCTTGCTTCATCTTTATCGTCAATTTCTTCACGAATAGAAGTAATTTCGTCAAATTCAATAACGAAAAATCATTCGCTTGAACCCATTATCACGTCGCATTCACGAAAAACTTTAAAAATAATATTACCATTTGATTGTGTCGAACTTGGATCACGATATAATTCGAGATAAGAAAATCTATTTATTTCACATTAATATGATTCTACGCTTCGTTTATGAAGCGTGATTCTAAAAAAACCGATAATCGTGAATAAATATTGTCGCTGTTCGAATCCAAAGTGATGGCTCCGATCATTCGAGTGCAAACAAAGAAAGAAAATACGTCGAATATCGAACTAATATACCATTGTTTCGCGTGACATTTTATACAGCAATCCCATCCTCGATGCATTCTGGATTAGTCCAATTTTTTTTTTCTAGTAAAAATCCGCCACTTTTTTCTTATGAAAATTTAAACGAAACTCCTGAGCTACCTGATCAAATAAATAGAGAAATGTTTTGCGCACGAATAACTTTGATATCTACCTGTTCCGATATGTGTCTCCATATTAGGGGATCGGTTTGAATGAAAAGGGAACAAGTGTTATTCTTCTTATCCTCCTTCGGCCTGGTCGCCCTCCGCGTCCTCCTGTGGCTAGGCTCGTTAGCTTCTCTCGAGTACTTGTGACCAGGCGATTCCTGATCACCGTTCCACGGTTTCACCACCGGCGGCGGATCGGATTTCTTCTCGGTCACCGGACGTTCCTCGTCCGGCTCCGCGGAATTTTGTATCCTGTCCATCCACTCCACCACGTCGTCGGTGATGCCGCAACCTCCCGTTTCACCTTCAAAAAAAAAAAAAAACAATAATTAACCAATCATATCGCTACGTCATATCGCGCGCGGAAGAAGAAACTAATCGAATTTCCTTTCCGATACCGCAAGCTTTGAGAAAAAGGAAAAGAAAAAAAATAATAATTAAGCAATATCATATCGCGCGCGGAAGAAGAAACTAATCAAATTTTTTTCTTGATAACCATAACCTCGTGTTTCAAAAAAAGAAAAAAATAATAATAATTAACCATATCGCACGTGAAAGAAGAAACTAATCAAATTTCCTTCGACCTATCATCCCAGAATTGGATCTCGATTGACCGGTTGGAAAAAGTAACTAGTTAAAAATCTCGAATAAAGAAAGTTACTTCGAATGATCGGGTTACTAAAATGCTCGAATTACATTTATAATTATAAATGTAATACATATTATAATCGATCCGTTTCTCGGCGGTTTCATATTACATAATTATTTCCAATTATCATTATTCACGTTTCGAAGGTGAAGTAACTTTACGAAAGTAACTTCAATTCAAAAATTAAAATTTCCCCATAATCCATCTAAATCTATTTCAAATTCGAATAGCGAATTGACTTAAAAAAAAAAAACATGAGAATCACTCTTTTTGAATAATGAATTATTCCATGGTAAATAAATAATCCGAGTTTGAATCTGAAAAAAAAGAAAAAAAAAAAATAACGAAACATCGAGCGTACGTTTACACTAAGCTCGCTCTGCTTGGCTCCTCGTCGTTCGTTGAAAGAGGAAGTATGATTTCACACTCGTACGTAGGCGGGTGACCACGTCCTCAAAATAATGGGATCGTCGTTACGGACGATACGACACCCAAGGGGAAGCGGTTAAGTTTGTCATTACGAGGCGCATTATGCCGGCGCATCCGCTTTTGCAGACACAGCTCTCTCTCCCTCTCTTTCTCTCCCCGCATTTCGAAATTACGCGAATAATTAAACTGCGCATCGCCACTTCCGCTGCGACGCGTTATAAACTTGCCCGGCTGGAAACGATCATGCGTTCTCGAATAATAGGCTCGTCCTTTGATGTCGTCCCACGATAGAACGAAAACTGCCGTTTTGTATCGTTTATTATTATCGTCGATGACGAATAATTTTTCAGAATTTTTCAGAAAAATTGGGGACAAGATGGAGGAAATTGAAATTTGTAAAGGACAAGAGACGCGAACATTATTCGGAGAATAATTGCTATTCGCGTTTTATCTTTCCCGACGATAAATTTAAACTTCTTGGTTAAAACTAATGAATTTTAGAACGCGGGTGGATTATTTAAAAAAAATTTTTTTTTGTATCGACTTGCAGTAGAATGACTACGCAATAGTATGACAACGAAGAATCATAATATCCATAATTTTATCCCCCAAAAAACTTCCATTTCTCCCCTTTACGAATCGCACAAAATCGAGCACCGTGATACGTTGCACGGTGTTCCATAATCCGAGTTATAGGTTATAGCAACCTAATGAAATTGAAGTGTCCAGGCAGGTTCATATAAGCTTACATTAATCCCAACGAGAGAGAAAGAAATGAGGGAACATAGAGTAGCGATTTCGAATATTTACAACTATATGGATTAATACCTCATCGTACGATCGATAATTTGAAAATTCTCTTGTATGGCGCTCACTGCACAACAGTTTAAGAACAAATCGATATTGTCAAACCAGGGATAATTGCAGCGGTCGATGCTGGTTTTATCGGCGGGTTAACCGTGAGCCACGAGGTTTAATGACTTGGCGTCTCGATGTGACGATATTGGCTAAACTTTATTGATATTACCTACAAACTTAATACGGATTACCGTTACATGAGATAGGGTGGTAAAGATGGGAACGTTTTACCAACATTGGTGAAAATTCTTGGCGAAGAATTGATCTTGTAGAGAACAATCTTTGCGCGATCGTGATCGATGGAAAGATGGAAGGTAATAAGAATAATACGACTGTGTGCGGTAAAAACAATTACCGACGGTGTTAATAGAAGAAAATAAACGGAGAAAAGGTCGCGGTTATCGATTGATGGAATTGAAGATTTTAAGTAAGAATGATCTCTTTGTTCTTCGACTGTAATTGTATCGATATGGGATTGAATTTAATCGCAGGTTTCAGAATACAGTTCACGGTATCTCTAAATATGAGGTTACAATACCTGATGTGTAATGTTAGTATATACTGTTTTATGACGAAAGTGATTCGCGCAATATTCATTATCCAACTGGATATTATTCCATAATAACGGCTCGATACAATGGAATTGCGTGTCGTATGAAATATTAGATCGTGCCACGTGAAATTGCCGTTTTTGAAATTAAAAACAATATATTTTCGAAACTATAACATTTATTCGATCAAAATATGAGCCATTAGTTTTAATGACGTTTTCTCAACGAGATTTCCAATTGACGCATTCCATTTTTACAAAACTTCATGGTTTTAACGTGAATAAATTCTTCGAATGCTGCGATTACAGCTTCTCGTCGAGTGTCGAATATTTCATTTTTTTAAAAACAACTATAAACGGCGAAACCCATTGCATCCAAATATCATTGGAGTGGATATTGTTCGTTGGATTAGCTTCTACTTCGCCTTCCAATTTATTTTTGTTTAATATGGATTTCGATCTAACTCGGTGCTCATTTTCAAGATTCTCATTTTCACATCTGAATTTTTTAAACTACCACTGAATCTTCTCTCCGAAAACTAATTTAATATTTTGCTCGTACTGCGCTCAGCTTAAACAGGAATAATATTTTTAAATTCGTTCACTTCTCCAAAAACAGTCAAATCAAGATACGATACAAAAAAAAGAATTATTTTTATTTATTTTACGCAAAGAAAATATAAGAGGGCAAAAATACGTTAAAGCAAAGTATAAATTAAGTAGAATTCAACGAGACACGATTAATCGATTATTTATTATAAAATTGACAACTTCACATGGTATAATCATAATATTAATCGAATAGGTCTTTAAACGTGTAATTAAATATCCCCCCCCCCTCCTTCCAAAAAATGGAAAGATCGCATGAATGTGAATGGTGGAAAATTCAGAGTGGAAAATTAATTTTTGGGATTCATAATATATACACATATACCTGTATATCGAACGCATAAACAGGCAAAGATGACGTGAGTTTGTCCGCGAGGAGTGCAATATGGACGAGGAGGGAGGAAGAGCACGATAAATATTATACGCGATACCGGCAACTGTTTATTTAAGCGTCGGTTATTTGCGCAAATGCTATAAACATGGCGGAGGTTGCGCTGGCTGAAATCCACACGTTCCCATCTATACAGAACCGATGCGTGTGTGTGCTCCGTATGGCTATGTCTAATTCGGCGACCAGGCGAATATCTTCCATCTTGTTATTCCTCGGTACAAATACAAATATAAACCCGTGAGAGAATAGAATCGTTCTACCTTTCTCCTTTTGCGAATGATATCGCGAATGGAGCGTGGAATCGACCCTATCGACCCTCGTCTACAGCTTTTCCCGAACGTGTAATCTCTTTGTTGGAATGAATTGGAATGGATCGATTGCAACGGCTACACGAATGTACGAAAGTAAATATTCG
The DNA here is from genome assembly GCF_029169275.1 of Apis cerana. Classification (NCBI taxonomy): domain Eukaryota; kingdom Metazoa; phylum Arthropoda; class Insecta; order Hymenoptera; family Apidae; genus Apis; species Apis cerana. The sequence goes on from NC_083866.1 coordinate 8,017,304, forward strand.
GGTATGATTATTTTCTTTTATTTTCGTTCCTTACGATTCTCTGTTCTTTCTTCTTTCCAAGTATTAAGTTCCTGTACGCTAGACGACTTTTTCAGTCGAAGGGCAAAGTAATAGCTCGAGATGATTTTACGCACACGTGACAAGTAGACAATGTGACGTAGATAACACAAAAATGATTTTATACACTTCGTAATGAAGAAACAAAGATCAAAGAAATCTATTTACAAATTAATATCGCGCTCTATTAATCGAAGATCCAACGAAATCTAGCATAAATCACTCGACTGAGATTCGCTTCTCAAGCCTAAAGTGTTAAAATTCTGAAAATAATTTTCAGTATTCTGTTATTCAAAGTGAAGAAAAATCATGGAGAACTTCAGAAGGAGAGTATACACAAAATTATACACACTAAGGTGAAAACACAATGGAATGGAGGAACAACGTGGAGCAAATGGAACGGAAACTGCAATGCCCTCCAGTCTGAATCAACCGGTACCCTCGTTAGCCACTCTAACTCCGTAAGTCCTCGAACCTCGGCCTTCTCTAGCCACGCTATTTGTTTGAATTTCACTCTTCAACCATGTGTATGTGTGCGTGTACAAACGCACTTGTGCACTTCTCTATTCAATATATTGCAGCGGTTTACGCGATGTATAGTTAAGGCGGTTCGCTTAAAAACCGGTACACGGTTGGATGCTCCTTTAAGGATGCCTCATAACGAGTCAACTAAACTGTGGTGTTGACTAGACTCCGGTGGAAGGGATAGAGGCCGCGTACCATCGCGGGGTAAAGGGGTGATGTCCTTCCAAGTGTGCAAACGCAGCCTCGCGCATATTACGAGTTGTCCGTTACGAGATATATCTATATATGCTATTGTGTCGAACTTTAGATCTTTCTAGACTTCACCGAACAAGCGTGAAAATATTAGTGTGCAAAAATTTCGGCCGAGGCTCGAGTTTATCAAGTTAATTTACGAGCAATTTAATTTTGCGCTTGTAGACAGGCAACTGTAGAACTGCGTGCAGGGCCGTACCGCAGTGGACCGAGCCCCCGTTTATCATTTTACGATCGTTTCATCCGGAACTGCGATCTTTATGAAACGTAGTTTTTAAAAGTTATCGAACGTCTCGATAAGATTTGCTCGTGTCTATCTATTGCACCACGTGATAAGTGCGAGAAGAATGTTGAGTGGATGGATATTAAAGTGTTGTTAAAGGCCTTGTAAGGTCGTCGTTAATGTCACTTGCCGCTTAACACGCGTCTCTTGTTTCTTCTTATTTCGTTATTTATGGATGGAATAATATTGATAATCGATATTCCATTGTTGGGATTGTCATTTATCATTGCGAAATGGAACAGTATTTGATTGTGTCGGAATGTGTCGCGTACAATAAGATAAGATTGCAAATTGATCCTTTCGGAAAACATTTTATCGACGGCCATCCAGATTGTCGATTTTTCCTTTCTTTCGAAAATCTCGTTTCCTCGTTTCGAACAAACGAAATTTTTCCCTTCACCAATTTTGTAAACAAAAAACGCGCTATGTAAACACGCGAAATTGTACGCGAAAGTTTTCAACGGCGACGATTAAAAGAGATTTGCATTTTATATCGCATTTAATACGCGAAAACTGCCGCTTCGACCTCCTATCGTGGAAACGTGCGCAGCCACGTAATTAAAATTAATTATAGCGTTTCATTAACACGAGCGATAGTACAATGCGCGATTCCAAGCGCATTAATCGTAATAACACAACGTCCAGTCTTATAGTTATACGCTGTGTGATGTAACGGTTAATTCCGTTGGAAAATTCTATCGTTTGTCGTGCTTCTACGATTACGTCATAGCATACGTTTTACTTTCTTTCTTTTTTTTTTTTTTTTACCCACTTAACTAACTTGGCAACTAGCCAAGCTTCGTTCGAAAAATTATCTTGATATATCGGATGATAATGGGCAAAATTTAATACGTTGAAGTTACGAAAAAAAAAAAAAGTTAAGAATAATTGGAAATAATCGTAATACCGATTATACAGCTACGAATAAATGTTATTCAATGTTGTTTTAATAAATAACTGCTTAAACGTAACTTTATTCGAGATTTTTTATGAGCTAATGATTAAAAAAATTCGGAGAATCTTTGATAAAATCTCAATGATAAAAAGAAAATAATATTTTATATTTTGCTCGATTGGTTTGAAACTTTCACGTCTTCTTCTTAATAACGTCGACGAGTTTTCGTGACTATTTTTTTTCTCTATCGATTTTCCTAACGCTTCGTATTACTTACAATGAAATTGGACGAAGAGAGAAAAAGAAAAGAAAGGAGAACGAGACGATTCGACGAAGATTACCTTTTCGAAGGTGGGCGTACGGATCGTCCACGTTATTTTCATGATAGATGACAGAATGCAACGTGTCATTTATCTCGTGTGGCGGGAAGTAATAGTACGCCTTTTCCACGTACCACGCGCCACCACGGGGCGATATGATTTTCCCGTGGAAAACACCGTCGCTGATACTTCCGAACACGTGACTGCCTGGCTCACCTGGAAAAACGATAACAAATAAGAGGGATGTATTTAGAAGAATAGTTCGCGTTTATAAATGATATTAAAGAAAGGAAATTAAAATATTCGTTTTTATTGTAGCGTGTTTATATTATAGTAATAGGAAGCGAGGAAATAAATCGTAAGGGAGTTGTGCACATAGTTCACACGATTCTCAACACTATGTTATTTCGAGTTTCTTTGAGAATTGTATTCCGTGGTTATAAATCTCGGATGACAGGTTTGAACAGGTTAGATATGATACGGTACTTACATGCGAGGATAGTATAATATCGATATTTCATTCCTTTCTTGGAACGAAGAACTAAATTAACTGCGACATTTTTGTGCAGTTAAAGTTAGTCGATATATATTGTTTGCGCGAAGGGGAAGAAGAAAATGCAAGAAATATTCGAGTTTTAAAATGATGTCTAACGTATTCGAGTAACGTAGTGTGGAATTAAAATTGTTTAAAAATATAATATTAATTAATCAGAAAGAAGAGAATGCGTTATCAATTGTATTATCGATGATAAATTAAAAAACACGAAGGAACAAAAGTTGATCGATAATGTAAAAATTTATTTATATTTGCTTAAAATAAAAATTCTTCTACGTCCATTCTTTTGTAATGTAATTATAAATAAATTAGCCTTTGAAAAAATAAATAACTATTGAAATTCTATAAATAATCATTTAACTTTATAGAGTTGCACGAAAATATATAATAATAATAATAATAATAATAATAATCCTTTTCGAGATTCTTTTCTCTTTTATTATTTATAAAACGGAAGGGAAAAATCGAGGCCAAGTGTCCTTCAATGTCACGAATATTTTAAAATGTTTTTTTTCCCCTCCTCCCTGTATTTTAAAAATCGAAATAAGAGAGCTTTTTTTTTTCCTTCCGGTAAACACGTAGACGCAACCAGGTCGCGGCAGGGGGAGGGCGCGAGCACAAAAGTGAAAGATAAACAGTTTCCAACAGCCGGCTCGAGCCAATCCATAATTTAAAATGTCCCCTCGTGCACGAACTATCGTAAATTATTAGAGTGGAAATAAAGGTCTCACCCGGTATCTACACGCACTTTTGCGTGCCACACCTGTGGGTATCGCGAGACGGCTTAAAGAGAAGAGATATAACGCGGTGACTATACCGGTAAAACGGTACTCTGCCCGTGGATAAAGTTTTCGAGTGTAACGCTTGAACGGCAAAGTGGTTGTGATTTACATACGCTATAGAAAGCTCAACACCGTGCACGACGTATTGTGTAAGCGAAGTCACTCAACCCATTACCACATTTTCACCTTTACGCGCAAGCGTCTTCATAACAACGTTACGACACCTTGACCTTAGACATTAGTAGGGTCTTTATTATTTTCGTGGAAGGTTCAACGATCCTTTCGATCGAGTCTACGCTTTCATTTATTACATACGTTACTAACACGCGTGTCATTTTTATTAAATCCTGCCGTGGAACAACAGTTTCTATACAAAAATGAAAAAAATGTGGAAATTTTCCTGTTAAAACGTGATTTCACGTATAATCTAAGGATTCGTACGTGTAATTCGGATCGCAGAATGAACGGTTGGAAAATGATGATCGAACTTACCGACTAAGTGGCCCTGGTAAATATGGGACGTATCGAGGTCTTCCGTTTGACCGGACGGCCCTTCGATAATTAAATTATTGCTAAAGGTGGCCAGATCTCGCTTCAATCGAATGTGGAAGTCCCTTCCGTGCGAGCGAAACTTCAGAGTCACGGAATTGTCGCGGGTAACCGACCTCTTGGCCCTCAAGTGACCTCGGTGGACCTCTTCGGTTGGATAAGAGAGTGGTTCGTAGTGGCGGATATATTCGTTCAAACGGCGAGCTGTAACATAAAAATGAACAGACAAAGGTTCAAAGTGGTCTTTGATCATTCTTAAACGATAGTTTTTAACGTGTCCGTTGTAAGTAACTAGGTAGAATTACGCGACTCGGTGGATTTTATTTCTTTGCATTCGAAACTTTCCTCGTTATGTAAATCCTTGTTTTTATCGTAGCTTTCAAGTTCCCGTAATTTTTTTTTTTCTACCCCTCTCAAATTAGTTCGTACTTTCTTTTAACGTATTCCTAAAAGTTATTTACTCGCGATTCTAGGGATTTTTGTTTCATCCTATATAGGAATAAACACGGTTACTAGACATACTCGAGCAACCGTGCGCAATTTTGGTATTCGCCCGTGCAATTTGGTATAATTAGTCGTAGATCTCATAAAAGTATAATTGGACAAAAATTCTTTTCCGTTCTCGCGGAAAATAAAGGAAATCCAGTATGTAAATGAGGACAAAAAAAAAATACGCGTTTGGAAAAAGAGATAAAAAAAAACGGATAAATTCATTTGCCAATGAAAAAATAGAAAGTTAAACCGTGCTGGGAATTTTTGTTAAAAATTATTTGTTGATGGATACACGTTGTAACGAGACAAAATGTGCCACAGTGGCTAACCTAACAGTGGTTCACTTTGACATCGTTCGTAATTTTCGAGAACGTAACATGAATTTACATTAGTTAGTGGCTTTTCCTTGCGATCTCAGCGCCGCCTGCGCGCGACGAAAGGAAGCGACTTTACCTCGTGTAGATCCTATCTATACAACGTTCTTTCGATTTATGCACCTATGGGAATTTGCCGTGTAGTTATCAGCGCTACGTTTACGAAAATTTTAAACAGTTATTTTGACATTGTTATTACGATAATGTTATCGTTGAAAAATTAATTCGATTATTTGTTTAAACGTTACGAAACGCGTAATTAATTTAACAACAACATACGAATAAATATTTATGTTTTTTTTTATTTTGTATTCTGGATCGATTTGTAATAGAAAATTATAATAGGATCTATTTTCGTGATGTAACGTATAGACAGGTGAGATATTCTAGATGTTACGTATGAATATATAGAAGGTCGATGTATGCAAGACATTACAGAGCGATATCAAATGCTCGATATATCTAGGTCACGTTATAAATTGAGGAATTTTGTTCTTCGTTCGAAAATTCCCCTTTCCTCCCGTATCGAACGTAATTTCACGTATCTAGAACTTTATGAAAAACGAAGGAAATTTATGGAGGCTTAAAATTAGCGGCTTGTATAAGATGAAAAGAAGAGTGTATAAATAACTTGCGCGTTTCCAGTGATCCCTAGACGCTGGGACCGATGATACATATACCCTCCTCGTAGTTACATCGCGCTTAGCACTTTTATCGCGGGGATAAAAATATTTCCGTGGAAATACGTTATGACAAGTGCGTCGTTCAACAAGCAATTAAACACGACTAATAACGGAATGGATCGTAATTAAATTTAGATTGAATTTAATTTTGACGTGAATTTAACATTACGGTGATTAAGATTTCATGTTCAAAATAAATTCAATAATAGGGGGTGAGAAAATTATAAAATTATTTGATATCGTGCAAATATTGAAATATATATAGAATTAAATGTACAAATGTGGATATTATATAATATTTTTCATTATTTATTTATTTGTAAATTTTCCATTTATACGTTTATTCCCCCTCCTTCTCCACAAAAAATAAACAAATCTTCTTGCATCACTGAAAATAAACTAAATTTTTATGCTTGTTTTATGTTCGCATATTATTTGAGAATCGTTCGATTCATCGAAAGTAAATCTTTTTCGGAATTTAATTAAAAAAAAAAAAAAAAAAAGAACGCAACAAAGATTTTACGCGTGAAATAGTTTCTGGCACTTGAAGGAACTCGATCTAATCCTGAAAACCCGGTCAGTTGTTGTTCCACTTCGTTGCTTAACAAGTGCAAAGCTGATTGTTAATCCAATGTATGAAGGCAAACGGGAGCGAAAGTGGACGAGAAAAATAGATCCACGGGAAAGTCTGTCTATCTTATGTTTTCTATTATCTCATCAAAATAAGGAACGAGGCAATGAATATAAAAATGCGATATAAATCAATATCGAGTAATATCATCAAGATTTTGAAACATCACAGTATGAAAATAGTATGAAATCGATATGATAAGTTAAAGGATAAACAAAACAGGAATTAAAATATTGTATTATCGCAGAAAATATTTTTTTTAAATATAAAATTGATGGAATACGAAAACATTTTTTATCGAATTTTTATTACTTATATTATTTACCGTATGAATTTTTTTTTTTTTTTTTTTTTTTAAACGAATCGCCGTAAAAGTAAAAATATTATATGATTAAAAAGCTTTTTTGAATTTTGAAACGGACAAATTGAATGAAGTTTTCATTTTAATTCTCTGGTGGGAAAGCGGAACACTCGTTATACAGTTCATAATTCAACGCAAAATACACAGTTCAACTAAATGTACTTACGTACGAACGTTAAATTAAGCTGTCGTAATATCATAAATTGCGCGATACGTATAAAATAAAAGAGGAAAATTAATAAATAAAAGTTGATAAAAAAAAGTGGATAAATTATTTTCGAAAATTATTATTACTCATTTCGGAATTCGAAAAGAAATAAATCGATGACGAGTGATGATAAATATCCGTTCTTTTAATCTTATTCGAGGCTATTATACATTATTGAACTCGTATAGAAAGAAAGCTTCGCCTGTTCGAACTTCGGCAAAAATTAAACACAGGTATACACCTGTCAGCATCCCTCAAGGGGGTTTAAGAGAAACGTATTCGTTGCACGACTTACCGTCAAGATGTATAATTTAAGCAATAGCTCAGTGAAAAATACCAAGTCTCGCTCGAAACTGAACTCGCCCCACCTTTCCCAACGTATTCACGCAATTCCATGTTTCCGGCGGGCAGCATGATGCACAGTTTGCTCAAACACAGTTTTCACCGAGAACATTCGTTATAACGATATCGTAAAATTCGCTCCTACCTTAATTCGCCAGAGTTGAAAGTTTCAAGCGTCGCATTTTTTCCCCCTCCTCCCCCCACCCGAAATTTTCATTTCTCTCGCAACGTCAATGGTCGTCGCTAATTACTGGCGCGCGCGTAACGATGTAAATATTAATTCGTCAATTATATACGTTTTATACGTTTTCTTTCGTTTAAATGCCGAGAAGCGAGACGAAAACGAAGAATTTAAAGAGAATAAAATAAGATAAAAAAAACGACAGTTTGAATTAAAAATAAATACACCAGCAGCTAGGAGGAGAGAAAAATTCGATGGAGCAGGAATTTTTATCGTATCTCCAACGTTGTTTCCGTTGTGTTCGGATGTATACGATCCTGACCGTTGAAATAAAAATTCTTTTCACGAAATTTTTTTTTACTTTCTTTTTTTTTGATTCTCTCTTTTGCATGTCCGTTTCATTTTTTTTTATATATAATTCATTAATGTAAAAGAAATTTAGAAAAAAAATGAATCGGAGAAAGTTATTATTTTCCTTGAAATATAATAATAATTCTGTTCGAATTAATGCTCGAATTAATATAATTAATAACTCGTGCTAATTTTATTCTTCTTCGATTTCGAAGAGTATATCGATACGTATATCGAAATCCGTACAAGTCAATGTATTTGCACTCCTCCTCCTCATCTTACATTTCATTTTTACAATATTTCTTTTTTTACAGAAACGATCGACGCGTTTTCTGACATTGTTACGGGTGGAAAAAATTGAAAGTCGCGACGGCCATTTCACGTTCCTCAATCCTATCTCTCCTCCTCTCGTGCTCTCAGCATATTGCTCTCCTGCCATTTTTCCACCCCCTGCGTTCCTATCCGTTTCTCGTCGCACGTACATACACTTTCTCGTCAATGTATGGAGCTAGGAATAAAAATTAGTCTCGCCTAAACGATATTTCCTTTCATTCAACTTTACTTAACGAGCGACGAATCGAGTTCGATCCACGAATTGCTGAATTTGAAAAGAGATCGAAAGAATCGAGGCAAATGGGTCAGCGAGTCGTGGGTGTGAATGTGAAACGAGCCGATTTTAAATTAAAGAGGGATCGGGTGTAATTCGAGCGGGGTAAATTTCCCTGCTGCTGATGTTCAAAGAAGCGCGCCCTGTCAAATTTCCACCTCCGTTTAAATCATCTCCAGCGGGCGAATGGGAAGGGATCGAAATTCTTTGCTTCTTACTTACATCACTCTTATCCTCGTCGAGAGAAGCATCATCATTAAAAACATGATTATACTTTTGCTTTCGAAAACAAAAATATCCGATCTGAAATACGAGAAAAATTTCGTTTCGATTTGGAGAAAGGATAATTTGCAATAATCGATTGTAAAACGAAAACTTGCAATAATATGATCGACGAAACATCTTCGAAACTCGGAGCTCGCAATAATCGCGAGGAAATTCTTGGCGAGGACAAAGCGCGTGGCGCGAAATTATCCACGTCTTCCTTCTTCGTCTCCAGAAGAAGGGAGAGGGGGAAGAGGGAGGGGCATTCGTCGAATTTTATCTTCCCCCTCCCATTCTCTGGACGACAGTCGGTCAAATTGCGTCTGGCATCGATCTATTGACTCTTTACGCCTCCCCTCCCCTTCTGAGAGGAACCAGTTTCCGGCAAGCCGTCTCTCTATCCGCAGGAAGGCTATCGCGGATTGTCGAACGGCGTAACTCGTCACGGGCCGACGGATTCTATGCTTTATGAAACACGTACACGATGGACACATGCCGCGTTTCGCGATCAATCTTATCTAGGCGCATGCGCGTTCTATATCTATAGAAATAAAAATAAAATGGCGGGAGAGGAGAGGAGGGGATAAAGAGGGAGAGAGGGAGATTATGGAAAGAACGAAGCGCGGAAAGTTGTATCGGGGACAATGGGAATAAATCATCGGCGTGTGTCAATTTTATAATGGAGGAAACGTTAACGCGTTCTGTATTATATCCTGTTTGGATAATACGGATGAAATAAGGATGAATAATTTGAAATAACGGGTCGTTTTTCATCATATCTGCTGATAAGATTCGAGGGAAGAATATTTGGATAACGAACAACGGTAACGGGGAAATTATTATTCTAGGAATATTTAGAAATTCAAAATGATAATTTCGTATGCGCGTAACGAAACGCACGAGATGCTTTCTGTTATATTATACAGTATACGGGTATACAGAAACTTGGAGGACAACTTGCACAACACCACAAATTACATCGTACTTGTGCATAAATTTTGTATGCAGGTGTACGGCATCGTGCCAACATCGTTCGAAATTTGCCGAGATCAGATTCGACAAATTATCGATCATTTATCGATCATTCTACGGGAAATATTTAAATCTTTCCTATTTGATCACTTTCTCGTTCTTATATTTGATAATAAGAGTGAAATATCCGAGTGAGTGCAACGGAAATAATACGCGTTTAACACCTTCTATCTGCTAGTTGTAAAAAACTTTGCTATTCGAAGAAAGCTTTTGCTTGTCGATGTTCGAAAATTGTCGATATAAATTTATATAAAAATCTTCTCCTAAGTTTTGTGTATCCAAGGATGCTCTACGTTTTCAAGATGGCGCATTTTATATACTTTTCACTTATACCGTCCCAAGTCGAGCCCTTTCTTTGAAATTAACGTCGTTGTTTACCGAAGTTCGCCCGAGGGAGAAGCGAGAAGGATTTACCACTCGAGTGGTGAAAATAGACTTGTACACGTTCGATTCTTCCCGAGAGAGAAGGAATCTTCTCTTTCCTTTTCTGTAATTGTAAATTATAATACTGGAACTGGAAGGGAGTCATCGTGCAAAAATAAGACGGAAACGAAGAGTAATAATTTTTGATTCGTAAAGTTTTCGAGATCGTGACGAACATTACGTCACAATTATATGCAATACGAATATAATAGCCAAGAAAGGACGTTCGATCGATTCTTTTCTTCCAAGTGCATGCGCGCACAATTTCCTAATCAATTTTCTCGAGAACGAAAATTTCCTATATCGAAAATTCTCATTCCACATTTTCGATTTAATTTTATATCATCCTCTTTTTAACACATTGATGACGTTACGCTCTGACAAGCACATGGAATTCTTTATGTATATCTTGAATTATTCGTTATAAATGATCGAAAATATTCGTTGCATAGCATTTAACAAATATATATTTTATATTTCTAGTAAGTTTTTTAGAGTGATATGAAAACAATTTCTCCGATGAACAGGTAGTAAGTAAAATTTATAAATATATCGTGTCAAAAAAATCAATTTCATTGCCACTATATTATTTTCACTTTCAATAAATGAATCGATACGACAACGTCTGCACAAATTTCCGCGCTACAATTCAACAGACTGATCTTCCATTCTTTTACCGTCTTCTCACTAAACAAAAGATTTTCAAAAAATTGTTAAAAATATCGATAAAAGATTTCTCATTACTCAAGCGTGTAATATAAAAACATATTCGCAACATTTTGCATCCATTGCTTTTCTTTTACTGTTTTATTTACGGATAGTTAAAATTTTTATTTTATACCGCATGAAGTACTGTTCACTGGTCTGGAAAGAAGTCTGACGGGACGGTACAGGGATCGCCTATCCCCACTTCACACGCTTTGTTGACAATCCTGACACTGCATGCTACACAGTAATAAAAAAAGCTATAATTTGAACATTCAAAATCGTAAAAATTATTTTCCTTTGTAAACGTTACGTTAGGATAATTATCCAAGATTGAAGAAGCCGAAATATTTCGAATACGTATTTATAATATCTCTAACTTATTCGTATACGTACAATTATTATTTTAACTATTCGATTACGAAATTGCATTTATAAATTAAATTAATATTACGAATCGTAATTAGTCTACGTACATTATGAGAAATTCGGATAAATAAACGCACAAAACACTTTCCTTTGTATATAATATGTATGTATTCACTGTTCACTGTTGGAAAGAAGTCTCGCGGGACGCCACAAGGACAAGAAGGATACTTCGTTAGGACCATTTATCCCCACTTCAGACGCTTTGTTGACAAACTTGACACCACACGCTACGCAGTAGAGTTATAATTTTACTGAGTCAAATTCATGTAAAAATTATTTTCATTTATTAAGTTTTATATACATTTATAATGTATATAATTAAACTATCGTTAGTAATCGTAATTGGCCTTAAACATATTGTGAGAAATAAACAAATTTTTATATTATATCGATACTTTAGAATTCTTTCGATTCTAGAGAGAAACAAAAATAAAATAATTTCTTTCCAAATTAACCAATCAGAATCTTCCACGAGACTTTTTTCCACTTCTTACCAATGAATAGTATGCAAGAATCAGTCTCGTAAATGCGTATCCTTGAATTTAACATAACCTCTCTGATCTTACGTGGTCATTTCTATTCGTCCATTCGTTCGAATTTAGGTTTGAATAAATCCACGAAACACGTTCCTTTCCTTTTGCTGCAAAAATTGGCGTCTCGCGAGGAAGATTGGCTCCCGTATTTTATCGGATAAGACAAGATTTGGGATAAAAGCCAGCAGCTTGTAAACAACAATCCATACGATGTACTTAAACGCGTGCACGCGGAAAACGGGGGTTCTTACGTGCGTTAGCAAGAGTTTCGAGGTAAAATATGGCGATGCATCCGGCTATGTAAATACGCGTGGTAAACGGTTGCATTTAGCAGAGGGAAGAGTCGTCGAATGAGGCTGCCTCTCGCGCCTCTCCCCCTTCCCCCTCTTCTGCCCTATGATCGAATTTCTTTAAAAGTCGAATAACGCAGCGAGAAATTATTATTATCGATTCGGCAAGTTAGCCGGGAGGAGAGCGATGATAACGATGGAGAGGAGGAATCAATTGACCCAGTTCCACGCGCTGGTCCTGCCTGTTGGCCAACCACCATCATCTAATTTAACTATTTAGCCGGCCCTCCCCCTTCGTGTCCGCCTTCCAACTCTGAAACCCGAAACCCGCTATTTCAAATTTTACTACTTACTCTACGTATTAAGGTGCGATAAGTCTCTTTCAAGGAGAAGTTTCTTTGGGGGAGAATAGCTAAACGCTCGAGAGTATACGTGGAATAATGTACGAGTGTTATTTATCGAGGCCAGTGATGAGGAAAATAATTAATAGTCGAAGTTACTTACGAATGAAGTTACTTGGATGATTTATCGTTCAAAACATATAATAATAATCGGAAATAATTGTAATTGCCGAGCGGATCAACTACTATAACTACAATAAATGTTATTCAAACATTTCAATAATAATAATTTACTTAAATCTAAATCTATTCGAAATTTTTAACTGTTTTTTTTTTAAATCGAGTTTTAACTTTTTGCTTTTCAACTTTTCGGAAGAAAAGAAATTCAAGCACTTTGGATATTTGTCAATTATCATTCGATCTTCCATGATATTTTAATAAATTATAATATCGATATATAAATTGGCTTTGCACCATTATATCCCTTAGCTCTCGTAAACTTTCTTTCTCTGATATTTCTCTCTGGGTTCAACAACAACAAAGATTCGTGGGTAATGTTAATAATGGTGGCGTTGGTGATATTAAAATCACGTCACCTCTGACCGCTGATTTATGTGGATCGCGGGCAATAGAACGTGGAATGGTCATTTGTAGCAACGGTCTGTGAGAAACCTATAAATCTTAAATCGCATTGTTGCCTCTCCTCTCGTATATAACGTACACGTCACGTCGAAATTTCGCGATTTCTAATCAATGTTATACGTAAGGAAAAGCGGTTTTTGATTTTGTAATATATATATGTATACGTTTCCTGTTCGTAATAATCGTTAATCACGTTGCACGTATTTTTCCTCGAGGAACGAACGTTTCCTTGATTCATCGGCAGCGGACTTTTTTAAAGTTTTCACTCTGCCAAAGCTGTTGAAAGCTGTTAAACGAAAGGAAGAATTAAGAAATATAGGATAAATTATCCGAATAAAAATCTGTTTCGATAACGATCCTTCCGTTTCGAAAATCTTCGTTTCGCAGGAAAAGGAAAAAGATGGAATTGATAAAATTTTATATCAGCGTTTTTTTTATTTTATAATTTTCATATATATATATATATCGAAGAATTAAAAAAGATGACGATCCATCTTCGAAAAGATCGAGTTAACGATGGCCAATTCTAATTTAATTAATTTCTTTCTAATTACGAGATTAATATAAGCCAAATTCGAAATTGCGGACTCGAACGCAATTCGTTCGTTTTTAATTGCCGCGTTAATTCTCTGCGCTAATCTCTGCTCGTAGAAATGCAACGACGCGGTCCATGTCCAATCGCACACCTGGGTTTCGAGAAATCGATCGAGCCACGATGATGGATACACGGAATCTCGACCCAATCGAGATTTTCGATTATGCTCTTTGTTCGAATAAAATTATGTATTCATGACCGCCAAATGGTGGAGAGAAATTTTCCGATGGATGGAAGGATCGAGTGGTTAAATAATAAACGGGACAAGATCGAGCGTCATTTATTCAAAAAAATTTCTCATCGTTAAATTTCTCTCTCTAAAAAAAAGAACCGAATCCTTGTTCTTTTAAAATCTCTTCGAACCGTGTATTATTATTTTCTAAGCGTTCGAATTAATTTTTCTCTAATTCATTGCATACCACTGCTGGATTGAGGCGAATCTTTTTTCTTTCTCTTTTACGTTTCCGCAATCGAACATTGGAGACAGTTGTGCAGTCGGTTTATCGCACGCGAACGTGAGACAGGAGAATTATTCGAGCCTTGAACGTATTCGAAACGTGGGGCAGGGGCGCGAGATTTACCAACACACGTTCCACGCGTTTCGAGCGTTTAAGCTCTTAATCGTATAGTAGGGAAGGGGAGGGGAGGGCATTAACCGAGGACGCTTCGATCTCTAGTCACATCTTACGGGAAGGAGGGTGTCTACGCGTTGAAGGCTTAAGAGAATTTCTGAGAGGTAATGAGATTTAGGAGGTAGCTCGCGCGTTCGATGCAGAAAGGGAGGCGATGCGAAGATAAATTTACTTTCTTACTCTTCCAGCAAAATACTCCATTCGATGAGGATATTTGGGTACAAAAATACATTTAAAAATCTGACCTCTCGTTATTTTTTACCTTTCGAAAAAGGAAAGTCAGGTCGAAGGCTTATTTTCCCCGGTAAATACCTTTGAAAAAATACATCAGGAATAAAATAAGAATTCTCGAAGAAAATTTGAAGACACCGCTCCTATCATCCTGAATAATATAGAGAAATGTGCAAGCGATATTTATTATATTTAAAAGAGAAAAAAAACATTGCGAATAAAATAAATGTTTCCAAAATTCCAGAATTATTTCGAAGAGGACGAATTTTATTACACAATAAGAAAGGAAGCTTTCATTACATTTAAAAATCTGCCTTTGAAAGGAGAGAGAGAAAAACACTTTGAGGAAGAAGAAGACACCGAATCCTCTCCACACGCGCGAACATAAGTAGAGAAAGGAAGAAGGAAGGCGTCGACGTGTCATTAATCATCCGAACGGGAAAGTAAGCAATCCAAGTTTGTGTCGCGAGGAGGAAACGTTTCTCTCCTCGTTGATAGAAATCCGGATCCAATCTGGGCGAAACGATTAACTCTATTTACCCGAGTGAATGCGTTGGAACGTATACATAGCCGCATTCATCAATCCCTTCCGCGAATAATATCGATCGACGCGCGAGGCCAGCGATATTTATTATTCCACTCGTCCGATTTAACTCGACAATGCGACGCTACTTGCTCTTCCCCCCCTCAAAACAGTTTTAAACCGTTCCTCTCTACTCCTTCCATGTAAACTCGTTTGTCATCGGCACGAGGAGGAGAAGGAGGAGGCGATTCATCGATGCTGCTCCTTTTTGCACTATTCTTCTGCGCAAACTTCGTTGGATAAAATAAAGAAACTAGGAACTCCCGGTTGAAAGAGATCCATTGGTTGTTTAAAGAGGAGATGGGGAATAGTCTGAGTTTTGCGTAAGTAAATAAGAGATGGCGGAATCCGTGGATGGGATAAGGATGGAATTAGGAGGCAGTCTCGTAATCGTCTGGAATAGCAAGAGCAATTGGCCCGGTTCAAAGCCAATTGAGAAGTGAGTCTCGCCGTGTCATTTTGGGTCAGTGTGTCGCGAAGATTGCTACGTTCCTGCTCAATATGTAATGCTCGATCTTCGTTCCCTCCTCCAATATCAAAATATCGTTGCACGACGTTCTTTCTTTTTTTATTTAAACCGATAAGTGTCGATACAACCTCTCCACGTATTCTTCCAATTATTCGAACGAATAATGGAAAAAATTCGAAGAGTGTGTTTAATAAGCGCGATATTTTAAAAAGGAAATTAACGAGGGGATATTTGAGGATATTCGAGGATTCTTAGTCAACTTTTTTTTTAGCGTGACATACTTGAAAATTTACAAGTTAATTTCGATGATTCGTCTTTCGAAGCGTATATTATTAATTGTTAATATTAATTATTAATCGTAATGGGAGACAGTCGAGGTTATACGAGAATCGATTATAACAGCTACGAATTATTCGAGAATTTTAATAAGTGAATTGGTTGGAGTAATTTTATTCGAAATTTTTACCAAGTTATCTTCCAACTGGAAGAATCGTACTCTCGTCTTATGCTCTTTTATTTTTGGAAACTCGATACACTGTACATTTTATTCTTCTTCCATCCATAAATAATACGTGCAATTCAATTTTTTCCTTAACTCGTTATATTCGATCCAGATATTCAGATTCAATAAATTTGAGAAATTAACGAAATTCTTCCTTTAACTCGCTGTATTCGATCCAATATTCATATTAAATAAAAATGTAATACTTTCTAAAATACTAAACAATGGTCTCTTTTTTATTTTGTAAAAAAGAACGGAAACTCGATCTATAAATAATACTTGCAACGATTCAATTTGGTCGAAAATTAACAAGATTCTAATCCCTTCCTTAACTCGTTATATTCGATCCAGATATTCAGATTCAATAAATTTGGAATCTCGATACGGTCGGATCATTGGCGAAAAATTATTAATTATTAATATTTTCCAACTAAAACAACTGTGTACTCTCTTTATTCGATCCTTTTTCCATCCATAAATACTTGAACGATTCAATTCGGTGAGAAATTAACGAAATTCTTCCTTTAACTCGCTGTATTCGATCCAATATTCATATTAAATAAAAATGTAATACTTTCTAAAATACTAAACAATGGTCTCTTTTTTATTTTGTAAAAAAGAACGGAAACTCGATCTATAAATAATACTTGCAACGATTCAATTTGGTCGAAAATTAACAAGATTCTAATCCCTTCCTTAACTCGTTATATTCGATCCAAATACTCAGATTCAATAAATTTGGAATCTCGATACGGACGGATCATTGGCGAAAAATTATTAATTATTAATATTTTCCAACTAAAACAATTGTGTACTCTCTTTATTCGATCCTTTTTCCATCCATAAATACATGAACGATTCAATTCGGTGAGAAATTAACAAAATTCTTTCTTTAACTCGCTGTATTCGATCCAATATTCATATTAAATAAAAATGTAATACTTTCTAAAATACTAAACAATGGTCTCTTTTTTATTTTGTAAAAAAGAACGGAAACTCGATCTATAAATAATACTTGCAACGATTCAATTTGGTCGAAAATTAACAAGATTCTAATCCCTTCCTTAACTCGTTATATTCAGATTCAATAAATTTGGAATCTCGATACGGACGGATCATTGGCGAAAAATTATTAATTATTAATATTTTCCAACTAAAACAATTGTGTACTCTCTTTATTCGATCCTTTTTCCATCCATAAATACTTGAACGATTTAATTCGGTGAAAAATTAACGAAATTCTTTCTTTAACTCGCTGTATTCGATTCAATATTCATATTAAATAAATTTGGAATCTCGACGAATCGTTGGCGAAAAAATAAAAACGGAAACTCGATCCATAAATAATATTTGCAACGATTCAATTTGGCCGAAAATTGATAAGATTCTAATCCTTTCCTTAACTCGCTATATTCGATCCAGATATTCATATTCAATAGATTTAGTATCTCGTTAAAAACGTAATAATAAACGTAATAACAATTGCAATTGTCAAACGAGATGATACCAAAAACGGATGGATTGTACACAGCAGCGTATAATAAACGTTATTCGAGCATTTTAATAAGTAATTACTTAAACTAATTTTATTCGAAAATTTTAACTAGTTACTTTTTCAACTCTGTTTCTAATTAGAAGAATCTCTCTTTATTCAATCCTCTTTCCATCCCTAAATATTTGAACAGGCGTTCAAGTATTCCATTCAACTTGTTCGAAAACACATAATAAAATTCTAATCCTTTCCTTAACTCTAAATATATTTATATCTTCGATAAATTTAGAGAATCTCCATACAAATCGTATTTATTTAATCAATCCTAATCAAAATTCTAATCCTTTCGTTATTTCGATTCATATTCCTTTATACGAATTTGCGAATCGTTGAATAAACACAATATTTTAACCAAAATTCGGGCAAAATTTAATACTCGAATTTAAAATTAATGATAAAAATATGTAAAGTTAATAATATAAATAATTACCTGGATAATACAAAACAATTAATAACAATAATATTTATTAAAATATTATTCGATTGTATTATTCATTTTTATTAACGAGTAATATTTTATTCGAAATTTTTAAGTTACTTCATCAACGCCCCAAAGTAATCCCAAAGGGCGCGCGACGAAGAGCGTGGGAAAAAGGGTTGGACGAAGGAGGAGGGGAAGCCTCTCGAGGAGACGGGAATGTTGAGGAAACACGCGAGCGAAGGGTATTGGCAAAGAGATACGCGCGGAGTTTGACGGAGGCTGTCGCGATATCGCATTCTCAATGTCGGATTATCGTCGTAATTTTGCTAATCGAACAGAGCAATGACTTTGATCCGGGCGGAAGAGCCATCGCGTACGGGATTTATATACCTCCCCGTGACATTAAGTGCGCGTATACAGAGGATCGATAACCTATATCCGGAAACATGATTTACCTTGTTTCAAGATGTTCCAGCTCTGTGTTCCGACGTGATCCCATCCGCTTTTCAAAATATAAAATTGAAATTAAGGTAAAAATTTATCGAATTTACAAGTTCATTCCTCTTTTCCTTCAAATTTTTACAAAATTTTGAAACCTGTGCGATGGATAGAAGGAAGGAAAAATAATCACGTTTCGATCACGAATCGATCGTCTCGCATCTGGCCAGATATTTGTTAAGAGAAAAAAATAAATAAATAGTAATAATAATAATAAAGAAGGAAGAGAAGAATTTAATTTTTAAACGCGAGTGGTTATTTCGCCCGGGCTTTTCAATTACTGTCGTAGAAAGAGGAGGAGGGGGGGCCGAATCGTAAAAAGTTTTTAAGTACTTTTTCCACGAGGCACGGCGAAGCTGCATTCATAAGGCGCAGGAACTCTCAAGTGCAGGAAGGAAGCCGTTGGCTACGAGTGAAAGAGAGGGAAGCGAACTGGGAAGTGAAACGCTCCACGAATTTTCTCGCAATCGAGAAAACTTTCTTCGACGTTTCCCTTTAATTAATTTAATTGACAGAATAGTGTGTTTACCGGGGAACGCGTGCAACTCGAGTTGGAGAAACGGAATCAAAAGTCGCGCGTGTGAGTTTTTTTTATCCGTGATTAAAAGCTCGTCGTTAAATCGCTGAACCGGTACACGACGAATATATATTTTTAATTTTTTCCTACTCGAACTTTACTATCCTAAACCGGTTATACCTTCAATCTTGTTTAAGAAGTTTCGAGAAAAAAAAATGTGATGTCGCTCGAGCGTATATATATCTCTTATTTTAAAAATAAAATAAACTAAGTTATATATACGCGCGAATCGAAATGTAATCGCGCAGTTGCCACTTTATCCAAGCAATCGAGCACAGTATTTGCCAAATTAACCATACCAAAATTAAAAGTGTCTTCGATATACATATATATATATATTTATATATTTTGCGCTTTAATTTTTTCAAACTGTAGTATCCTAAACGAGTTAAACCTTTAATCTTGTTTAAGTTTCGAGAAAAAAAAATATGATGTCGAGCGTATATTTTAAAAATAAACGTAAGTTATATATACGCGAATCGAAATGTAATCGCGCAGTTGCCACTTTATCCAAGCACAGTGTTTGCCAAATTAACCATACCAAAATTAAATTATCTTCGACATACATGTATATATTTATATATTTTGCGTTTTAATTTTTTCAAACTTTAGTGTCCTAAACGAGTTAAACCTTTAATCTTGTTTAAGCTTCGAGAAAAAAAATATGATATGCTCGAGCATATAGCATATCTTTTATTTTAAAAATAAACGTAAGTCATATATACGCGCGAATCGAAATGTAATAGCGCGGTTTATCCAAGCAATCAAGCACAATACTTATCAGAATTAAATTGTCTTTGATATATATATATATATATTAGGTTTTAATTTTTTCCTATCAAACTTTAGTATCCTAAACGAATCAAATCTTTAATCTTGTTTAAGGTTCGAGAGAAAAAAAATATCGCTCGAGCGTATCTTTTATTTTATTTTAAAACTAAACATCGGTAAACGTAAGTTACCATGCACGCGGGTTTGGAATCAAAATGTAATCTCGCGCAGTTGCCACTTTATCCAAGCAATCGAGCACAGTGTTTGTCAAATTAACCATGCCAGAATTAAATTGTCTTTGATATTTGAATAATCTATTTGATCAAGCTGCCCTACGCGAGCTCACCAATCCTCGTCAATGTATAATCATTGGCGAGATGTTTTGCGAAATCTTGATTAATACAATCGCTCGAGGATCACTGTGCTAAGCTGCATCGCATGATCAAGTTATATGTATCAGGATACTTAAGCCTCTGACGGTGTAATTATATTTTCTCGCTAGATTAGGCTCAGTTTCCGGAAGAAGATAACGGATAAGATCGACGTTTGTTGCTAGTATTATGTAAAGAACATATATATATAGTATTTGTTATAAACAAAATGTTACGAATGTGTTTTTTACATTACAGCTCGAATGATAAAAATATCGATATTTCGAAAATTTTTTATTCGGCGACGAAAGAAGACAGTCGAAGAATGGAAGATCAGGTTTGTTGAATTGTAGCGCGGAAATTTGTGCGGATGTGCATCAAATGATGCATCGAAAGTAATAATATTTGTTAAAGAAAGAGTCATTGAAAAAGTAAGTAAGATTAAAGATCTTGAATAAAGTTACTTTAAACGATTATTTATTAAAACAATAACATTTATTATCGATCCTCCTCTTCGTGTAATCTGGGCCGTTTCCCATTACAATTATTTCCGACTGTTATTACGTTTTGTTTGACGATAAATTGTCGAAATAAATTTATTCGTAACTTCAATTATTAAGTTTTCCCTATCACTGTGTATTTCTAAAGTATTTCCTCTTTAATCGATAAAAGAAAAAGTGTTTGATTCTCGATCTTGAATAAACAAATTTTTCTATTAAAGCTTCGGTAATGGGGAAAATTTGTTAATTGAAGTTATCGAATAAAAAGTTACCTCGATAATTTATCGCTCAAAACGTAATAATAATAGCAAATAATGCTGTAATTGTCAAACGAGATTACACGAGAAGCGAATCGATCACAACGGATTAGGAATAAACATTATTCGAGCATTTTAATAACTAATTTAACCTTAAAGTAACTTCTTTATTCCAAATTTTTAATTTTTTCAAATGCTCAACTTTCCTATAAATCGTCTCGAATTGATTTCACTTCGAAAATTATTCACGTTTCACATGTGTATTTCCTATCTCGAATGAGATCTATTATTAATTTAAAATTCGATTTATAACACGCAAGATTAAAACGTTTACTCTTTCGATTTCCTTGTACGAAATTTGTCGATCGATTCGGGGAAATACGAACGCATCGTGCATAAAAATAAGCGAGAGAATCCGAGCGTCTTGCATAGTCGTCGAGGCGATGGCTGGATGATGAAACGCGGCGACGTGGGACGAAGACAAGGGATGGGGAAGGTGGGAGAGGGACGGAGACGGGAACATTTCATCCAGCGATGCGAGACCCGGGGCAGAGAGCAAACAACAAATTTTCTACGGTCTTTCTTCGTTTTTTTCCGCTCTACTTCGCCATCGATAAATATCGCGCGAGCCCTCCTCCCTCCTACTTCCGTTTCGCGCGGCAACGGTAAATAAGAGACGAAATTTCAACCGTTCCGCTCAAAGCAATCGAATCGAGCTTCAATCGAGGACCTCCAATTATTAATTTCGGCTCGAAGAAATATATTGTCGTTCGATAATATCCGGACACTTTTTTATTTTCTATTGCGAAATATAATTTGAGTCTTGTAAAGAAGAAAAAAAGAAAAAAAAGAAGTTATCTCGTCATCGTTTTCATTCGCATTTTTCATTACTTTGCGATTACTTTTTTTTGTATTTTAAATCTTTTTTTCTCGATCTCAATCGTTCCTTTCTAATCTATTTTATATATTATCGTTTCACGAATTCACCTCTAGTATATAATTCTCGATATATCCTATAAATACCTAAATGTAAAATTGTTTTAAATACAAAATCATTTATGCTTCATTAACTTGACGCGTAACGTATCGACCAATATCGTAGAGCTGTGTAATCGGATTTAAAATCCGATGAATTCATTTTAGTTTCACGTTTCGATACGGAAATTTAAATTATAATCTATCCTATCAAACAAATATGTTATTAATGCAATCACTTGTTGATATTTAATTATAGTAAAAAAAAAAAACGTTCTTTTATGTTTGTAAATTTTCAATTTAAAATCCCCATTTAGAGAAGTATAAAGTTGCGATTGACTTTAAAATTCTAACAAATTTTATTCCACGCATTTCTTTCTGCTAGCTTAACTCGTTCGAAAACATTTAAATTTCTCAATTTCAAATTCTGGAATGGTAAGTAAAAAATTGCAAATATTCAAACTTGTTCACGTCACGTGTAGTCATTTAAATAAGACAGTTTGGCTTGTAAAATGGTAATATAACCCTTCTAGTCACTTTTTCAAAGGTTGTCAGAACTGTCGAGAATTTGTTTCCAGTACGCACTTTGTTTTAACGTTACATCCATGCTCTGTGGAGAAAAGAATAAGAAAATGGAGAGAAAGTGCGGATATATATATATATTAAATATTTGCGACACAGCGTAGCGTTTGAACTTTGCGATCCTTCTGTAATTAATTTGTCATAATACGACTCTGGACAGTCGTCAAAGTGGAATAAATAAAGCGCATAAATCCAAAATGGCGGTACATTAAAATTACTCGTACATTGTACTCGGGGCACATAAATAATCCGTCTAAAGTTTCTTGATTAATATTCGTTTCATCAACAACGGAGACAAAATTTATTCGACTTTATTAAGCAAGAGAGAACTTCTTTGCGGAGTAATAAATGTTCGCAGAGTAGCGCGAAATATTTTGTATAAATAAATCTAGCTTTATTAAACCCAAAGAAACTGCTGTTCTTTAAAGTCGAAAGATTCTCCGGAAGCCGGAATGAATAATTGAGATTCTTCGAATTCTCCGCTCTCCGATTAAAAGTAAAAAGTACTTGTGTCATTTCTGAAACAATTTCTATTTGAGAATAAATAAATAAAACTGAAGAATAAAGATAAAGGAACTGTCCGATATTTGTATCTCGCTATGATTACAATTTATTCGAAGCGCAGCGTTGAATCGTACAAAATGTAGTACACTATGTAAAAGACATTAAAGAGGAATTTGCCGTTAGCTCGAGTTTCTTAAGCTCTGGCTAAGTCAAGTTTTGCGAAGAAGCGGATCGCAGAAAAGCCAATGCATCCTATTTTCCCAAGTTTCACAACAGAATACGAGAAAAGCTTTTTGTTTCTTTTAGCATCGTTTAAGATCCGTGGATACGATAATAGGTTATGTTCAACATGTCAACTTTTAACGACTCGTAAACTTGTAAAATTTTGCGTGAATTATATTCTACTTACCGTTCGAGGGATTGCAGGAATCACGATTATAACAATTAATTCGAAAAGTATACGATTCACTCCTCTCCCTGTATCCAATAACAAGAAATTAATTCGTTTCTGTCACTCGCGCGCGTTCGCAATTCGCGACATGATTCGAGAAGGGAGTGCATGAAGGGGATTGGATGACATCATACACGTGGCGACATCTTCGAGCGCAGGATGGTTCATTTCTGTCCGTATCGCCCGATGACAAATTGAAAAATGCCGGAGGAGAGAGCGTTCTATATCGCCTTCAATTATCTCCGACGGATGGTCGGGTCGGGTGAACGCAGGGAAAGAGAGACAATGGGAATAATGGCGAAAGAATGAACGATCACTTTTTTCTAATTAAAGCCCGGTCTCCATAGCCACTTTCAGACAGCGTCGCGCTGTTATTACATTTTCGTGTTAGACTTTAGGTACAGACAGTTGGAAAGAAGAGGAAGGTGAAAGGGGATACGATGTACAAGCGAAATCGGAGAGAGGAGGGGGGAAAAAAAAATGAAAGGAAGCAAACAAAGGATACGAATGCTGTCAGACTGATAAGGAAGATCGATGCAGCGGTTATAAATGAGAAACGAGGAATAAAGCATCGGACATGCTGTCACGAAAATTCTCGACAAAACTTGTCATGCTGGAACGAAAATTCTATTTTTAGCGAAACTTTTAAAACACACGGATACAATGGATTATGTATGAGGGTGATTTTTTTCTAGCTAAATTAAAAGATAATGAAAATTTGAACAATCTTATTCTGCGTACTGTTCATTGGTGAAAAGAAATCTAGCGGGACGGTAGTGGGGCAAGAAAGGGGTTCTTCGTTAGACTATTTATCCCCACTTCACACGTTGACAATCCTGACGTCACACGCTATAGTAGTAGTAGTAGTAGAAAAGCTACATTCAAATCGTACAAATTATTTTCATTTGTAAACATTAATATACGTTTAGGATTAAAAGTTGAAATATTTTCGAAACTATTTATAATATATCTAGCTTATTCGTATACGTACAGTTATTATCTTAACTATTTGAACTATTAAACTATCGTTACTAACCGTAATTAGCATTGACGAGAAATAAGAGGTTAGAATTTTTTGGATTCTATTCCTATGCTAATGCATCGGGATTTAGATACGGATCATCATTTTGGATTAATATACCTGATAAATACAATGATAGAAAGAAAAATGTGTGTAAAATAGACATTTTCTTTCAAATTAACCAATCAGATCAACATTCCTTCTGCGGAATTTCTTTCTACCAGTGAATAATATATAAGACTCGAATTAGCGTCTTAAAATATGTATCCCAAAATTTAACATAATCTCTCTAATTCACGTGATCAATTCATCGTTCCTTCGAATTTTGGCTTAAATAAATGCCCGAAACACGTCCCTTTCCTAACATACACGTATCTACTGTTCATTGCTGGAAAGAAGTCTCGTGAAGCGGTACAGGGGCAAGAGGGGTCCTTCGCTAGGACTATTTATCCCCACTTCACACGCTTTGTTGACAATCGCTGACGCCTTGACTTCACAACAGTAGAAGAGCTACAATTTGAACGTTCAAAGTCGTAAAAATTATTTTCATCTGCGAAACGTTACGTTAGGATAATCGTCCAAGAGTGAAAATGTGTCCAGCTTATTCGTATACGTACGATTATTATCTTAACTATTAAACTATCGTTACAAATTATTAACCTACGCGTATTGACGAGAAATAAGAGGTTAGAATTCTCTTAGGATTCTAGATCTAATGCATCGATAAATATAATACGATAGAAAGAAAACTGCGTGTATAAAATGGATATTTCCTTTCAAATTAACCAATCAGAGTCTTCCACGGAACTTCTTTTCACCATCGAACATAATTTTCGGTTTCGAACTCGGTGAATTTCTTCGAAGATTCGTTATTGATCGCGAAGGAAAGAAGAGAAAAGAAGGAAAGAAAGGGACAAAAATTGGAATACGAATAAGATCAGGAGAAAGGCGAGTTTTAATTTGGACTTTCGTTCTTCGTATTGCGAGCAAGCTCGATAAACGATGATGCATCGAAGCGCAAAAATACCGGTCTAACGAACTTGAATTACCGTAGATCTAATGGAACGAAGATTTCACTTCCGTTCGACTCGTACGAGGAATTCCTTCGGTTCACATTCCTTCGTGTCACGATTAATTATTCCGAGTCCCCTGCAATTTGTACAAACAATAGAAAATTTTATCTAACATAACAAAGGAATACTTGGATCCTCGGATATCGTTATAAAATTTTAATCCAACCACCGCCTTTCTTTCTCGACACTCTTCCAATAATTGCAATTTTCACTGTATACAATTTTACAAATCGTTCCTTTTTATCTCTCTTAATCTTAATCCACGTTTCTCTTAACCCTTACAGAGAAAAAAGCACGCAGTTTATTATCAGTCGGAAAAGAACAAAAAGGAGTATGGCTTAATTCGACAACGAGGAAGCTCGAAACAATATGGACAAGTTAGCCAAGGCGGTGATATAACCAGCGTGCTCGGTCGTAAAACGATTTTATCGCGGCCTGGCAGATTGTCTTGGCCGGAAACCGGTCGGTATTAAAATATAAAGCAACCGGGTGGCGGGTGGCGGGTTATTATACCCGGTGTTTACACCCCTGGTAAAACGTCAGGGTGGACGGGCATTTACCGGTGGTGGGCAAATGACGTTCACGAGCTTCACGCCCATAAATTGTAACCCGAGCGGAACGCGGCTTTTCTTATTTATACGCGCGCGCATACACACAAGCCTGAATATCGCTTCAACAGAATCAGATTTGCGCTGCAATCTCATCCCCCGGCGTCACGTCATAAGAGAGAGGCGTAGGTGAAAGGTGAAGGAGGAAGGAAAGGAGGGGAGGAACGAAGGCGAAGACAGACGTGGTGTAGCGTACGTATGCGCAAGGAAGGAACGAGGGGCGATGATAATTAATGCGTTAAACGTAGAGAGAAAAAGAATTACGCGGTAAAACTGTGGAAGAATATTGGCACGGATCGAGATATCTTAAGATTTAAGCGTGTAAATAGGAGATTAGATTATTAAGCGATAATTCTTGTGCTTAGCGTTTCTCAGAAAATATTAGCGGGAAATGGAAGAATATTGGCACGGATCGAGATATCTTTAGACTTGTATAAATAAGAGATTAGATTATTGAGCGATAATCCAGTGTTTAGCGTTTCTCGGAAAATATTACTGGAAGAAATTGGAAGAATATTGATATAGATCGAGATATTTTAAGATTTTAATTTTAATAAGAGATCAGATCATTAAATGATCTAATTCGGTAATGGAGATATTTCTGGAAACTGGAAGAATGTTGGCATAGATCGAGATATCTTAAGAGATTATTGAGTGATAATTCAGTGATGAAAGCGAATACACGTGATGACGATGTATTCATATTAGACATAAAGGAAAGAGAATTGCTGGAAACTGGAAGAACAGATCGAGATATCTTAAGACTTAAGTGTAATAAATAAGAGATTAGATTAAGTGATAATTCAGTTTTCTAGAAAATATTACTGGAAAATGGAAGAATACTAACATAGAACGAGATATCTTAAGTTTTAAGCGTGTAAATAAGGGATTAGATTATTAACCGATAATTCAATATTTAACATTTCCCAGAAAATATTATTAGAAAGTGGAAGAATATTGGAATGAAGAGATGTGGAACAACAATTTAAATGTTTATGATTAATAACAATAATTAATTTTATTTATTATCCAATATATCATTCTCCATATACTTTTCCACCAGACGTACATCACGATTTCACCGATAAATAAACGATAAAATACAGAAGGGAGCGAACGCGTGTACGTTTTTATGTCACACGTGTACATCCGGCGTATATACATATATTTATCTTAACGCGCAGTGATCTGGTAATAGTGGCCTGGAGAATGAATATTTCAGCGGCAATTTTAATGTAAACTACGTTAACGCAGGACCGATCCCCGGTGGCGGCGTCTCGATTCAATTAAAAAGCAATTGTACCATCGACGGAATGAATTATTCAAGACCCCTCTCTTGCAACTTGCAAAAAAAAAAAAAAGAAGAAAGAAAAAAAACATATACATACACACAATAGATTCCGGATCGTGTAAAAATCTCGGGGGAAAAAAAAATTATAATTGCCTTCTCCAAGTAATCGTGAGTGCGGCTCGTCCGTCGAATATTCAATGCGGTGCCGCGTGTGCGCGATGCCACGCATCGAGACGCGAAACGAAGATAATTCAGCCCAATCAGTTCTTCCGGTGTCTAATTAAAATTTCCTGCCGCACACCACCGCTCAACGGCGTTTGTGTCGCCCGGAATTTTTCCACGGATCAACGAACGATCCTCTCCCGGTTTCACGCGTGCAAAACTTGCCACTTACCGCAAACAACTTTCGGTCGAATCTCCAAGTACGGTAGAGACTCCCGTATCCGTACCTCCTCCCCATTATCCGAATAATATACGGACGTTCTATTATCCGTATGCTCTGTTGTCCGCACAAGCGTTTCGTAGCGATGTTTACGTACAACATACTTGGATTGCAACGTAAATGCAACGTATTTTCGGATGTAATAAATACTTTCCTGCGTTCGGCCGGTTAAATGTAATCGTATCAATTCGGTGGGGAGGCAGGTAAACGAAAACGCGTAGTTTTAACTATTGAAGAGAGATACGAAATAATAAAAGATGCGGTGAAAGTGGAACGAAATTGGCAAGAATATGGTGGATGGTTCGATGGTTTGAGGCGCGACGGGAAATTCTACGCAGCTGCTTACAATAAAAAATTTACGACTTAACGGTTAGAAAGATATGGGACCTTTAGATATTGTAAGAAACTGTCAATTTTGTTCGTTTCTACTCGAATAAATGAAGTAATTAATAAAAAAGAAAATAATTGTTCTATTTATTCGAAAATTCCATTTTTGTTAATTCGGATACAGGATTCTCTACTGTATCCACATACGCATGGTGTTTGAACAATGGAAGATAATTGGATAAAATTATTTTTTTTAAAAATTACGATACTGCTTTTGACTAAATATATAAAGAAGGAAAATATGTAATAATCAATACATAAAGAATATATAAATATGCAAATGTATAAATATTCATGACTCGAAAACCGTTGGATAACCGTGAAAAATATCTATATGACAGATATGGCAGTGAAAAAAGTTATAGCAGGCAATCAACTTAGAAAGTATTTCGAATTTGACGAGCATACGATAAACTGGATTTCGAAATGGAATATTTTAAAAAAAATAGGTATTAAAGGAAAATGATAATCTTAGGCTATAAATTATTCTATAGATACTGATACTAATAATACTGATAATTTAACAAATTAACGATAAAACTGTAAGAAGACATACAGCATATCGATCGTTCAAAGATCGAAACGATTAAAGTTAGGAATATTATTATTGATAATATTATTATAATATAAAATAGCTTAAAAACAATTTCAATATAATTTTGCAAAATTTTGCGAATCAAATATGGTAGTAAAAAAATAAAGAAATAAAAAGTTGAAAGTTTCTATTTTTCGTACATTCAACTCTCATCGTATAAAAAATCATTAACAAATCATTACACTTCTAATACGGAATAATTAAACTTAACTTTAATTTACAAAAAAAATAAAAAACTCATCGATAATTTATAACGATTTAAATTAAAATACACAAATTTCGAGATATTCGTATCGGTTATAAAATTGAAATTTAAGTACTTTTTAAAAAATTATCGATCAATTCCCTGCCTATATACACGTATTTTGATCGATCTGTAAACGTTTAAAAAGAGGATTTAAAATTTTAATGTACAGCTATTGTTACATGGAAACAATTACCTTTCTATACATTCGAAAATTAATTTTCCCCAGTTGATATACTGCGCTATTCGAACCGGTGTTACGACGTGTCGAGATTAAATAACAACGCATTCATCGATCGAACATTTTTTAATCGCGCCACTTACCTGAAACAAAAAGGAAAAAATAACGTCGGTTACATCTCTGTATATAAATTATCTTTCGTTCGTTCAAGAATATCATTCGAATAAAATTAAAAAAAAGAAAAAAAACGTTCAACGAAGTTCGTGGAAGTTGGAGAATATTTGCGTGACTATGCAAAGATTCGAGAATGGATGGATGGGACGTTTTCTTCAGGAACGAGCTGCGAAGTTTGCTCGAACAAGGAAGAAAGGGTGAAAGTGTGCTTTCGGTGGGATAAAAGGCGGAGAAAAAGCGGGCGGCGAAGGAAAAAAACTTATTCGGGAGCGGGGAGAATGGAAGATCGGACACGAATCAGCAGCTATAACTCATCGCATCGAGGGATCACTGGATAAACATTCGGAAGCGGTGAACCAAAGAAGATCGATCGTCGAAAACGCACCGTGCGAGCTAAGAACCATTCGTACCATTTTATACCATTCTCGAGGAGAAATACGTATTTTCATTCTCCTTACCGACACGCAATATCGAGTTTTGAAACATTTGTACGCGCACGGGAAGCTGATGGAAGGAGAAAGGATAAGCGAGAAAATTTGGAATAAAATTTTCCTCTTATTTTTAGGGATGGGATAAGGTTCGAATTTCGTAAAAATCGCCGTATTAAATGTATCTAATTAAGTGCACGACGTACTCGACGCGTTGTTTTTCAATCTTGATTCCCCCTGAAAACGTAAGAATTTTCTTTTCCTTTCGACCTTTCTTATTCTTCTTCCTCTTTAAGGACGATCTTTACGATTTTTATATCTATCGATAAAATTACGCGTAATTGATTATAATTGAAATTCTCAAGTTCCGAATTGTAAACGTGCCCTATTTTTTGAATTTTTATCCCATTCGAATAATGGTCATCGATTAAATATGAAGAGAAAGATAACAGAGAAATCGAGTGTTAGGAACATTTGTCTATTTATGCTGCAAGTGAACACGCGTTATTATTTATTCAAACTTCACCGAAAATTGTTATTCGAGTAATAAATTTGATCGGTTAAAACGTATTATTTCTCTTCGTTTCACAACGCTATGCACACTTTTCACGGAATATCGATCATTTGTTGTTAATCGTCGGCCAAATAGGCGGTTTCGCTTTGGCCTTCCATTCTCCTCGAACGACACAAATAAAAATAACGATCCTTCGATCGGGATTAATAGAGCAAATAATTATTCGAAATTTCTTTTACTTGGTCTGTTTACAGTCCAACGAGAAAGAAGAAGAAGAAAGGACGGGGAAATAATTTGGAAATTTGATTTCCACAAGATCGCATGATATAAAATTGGCACAGACCTATTATTATACGAGTTTCTCTGATCTCTCGATAAACTACTTGCGGGGAGTTTATCTTTCCCTCGTTAGCGATAACAACTTCACTTGTTAGTCATTGAATAACGTTCGACCGTTTCATCGAATCTTTTTTCTCTCTCTCTCTCTCTCCCTCTTCGATCTTTCCTTCCCCCTTAAACTGCAATTTAAAATAAACGATCTTGCGTAATTTTGTTAAACGAATAAGATCTTAAATACATTTTCCCCAACTTCGAAGTTAATATACTTAACGATTGATCGTTCTCGGGTCAGTTTTCAAACCAAAGACCCGATACATCGATCTTTCATAGATATTTCATTCCTTCGCAAGCCCCGATTCGATTAAACTTAAACTTACCGGCGGAGAGAAGTGCAAAGTCGATAAAGAAGAATTCCCAAGCACTCCCCTCCACGTCCATTTTCTTCGACCGAGCTTCGTTTTCTTTTTTTTCTTTTTTTTAAACGATGTTTCACAATCTTTACCTTCCCTCTACCAATCTTTACCTTCAATTACCTCTCTCCGCGTGACCTTAAAACTCTCGATCCTCTTAAAAAAGAACTCTTCCAAGAGAACAAGGGAAGAAAATTAAATGCGAGCGAGAAAGAATCCTTCTTAAAGGAAGAGAAGAAGAAGAAGAAGGAGAAAGAAAAAAGGACTGGAAGGTGAGTCATTTATGTATTTGCTAATGCCCGCGCGCGCATTCAGGCGGAAACACGAGTCGACCCCTGGAAAACGCGATGAGAAATTCGCTCGAAAGACCGCCGGTGAGGAGAGAAGAGCGTATAGAGAAGGGAGAGAAAGAGAGGGAGAGAGAGGGAGAAAGAGTTTACGATGTAACGGAGAGGATGAAAAGCGTAGGGAAATCCCATGATGCGAGATATAACGCCGGGGTAAACTTGCGGACGTGTCAGCGTCGCGGCGTTAAAGCACGTTCGCCATGAAACGATTCTCGGCTGCGTGCATATAGCATCTAGCCTCATTTATGCAGCTGCGTTTCTCTCATACGAGGCGGTATACGATGATAAAAAAAGAAAAAAAAAACCGGCATTTGCCTACAAGGAACGGTATAATGCCGCGAAAGCGCGATAAAGAGGTGAACACAGAAACGTGAACAAGAAAGATGAACGAGAGGAGGAGGGGAGGTTTAATTGCTCTCCGGATTACGAGATGGACGGTAATCGCGAAGATAATCCCTTCCGATTTCACGAAATTTTAGAGAGCGACTCTTCGAGCTGAAACAAGATTATACGTAGTTTACATGGGCGATTGATATTAGAAACTTAAACTTTTTAAAACTATTAAAAGAGGGGGAAGTAAAAAATTTTTATCGTTAAAACGTTTACTCGGAAGATAGAGGAAAGTATGCCACCGAAGTTGGTTTTTGATATCTCGATCGGTCGCCGAGATATGAGAATTCAAAGTTTCGAAAGTGCTTGGATGCAGCGCAAAAATTATAAACGAGTCCTATATTCTTTCCTGGAAATGCGTGCTACGTTGTTTCTATGTCTATTATTTGTCTGAAGTTTGGAATAGGTCGAGAGGTTCGAGTAAGGGACGAGGACGGGGATAGATTGACGATTTAAAAAATTACATTTCTCTTCGAACGACGATATCTCGGAGACTGGGCCTCATATCGGAATAAATTTAAAAAAGTTTTAAAGGGGAAGATTCCGTGTTTCCAATGATCGTTCGTTCGTCGACCGGAAGTTATTATCTTCGGAGTTATAACGGTTCAAAGTTTTTCTAATTTTAATAGAGTTTAATCGCGTTAAAGGAAGCGATTGAAAAAAATTACTTTCTCTTTGCACGATGATATCTTAGAAACCGGAAATCGTATCGAGATAAATCGGAAAGCGTTTTAAAGGGGAAGATTCCGTGTTTCCAATGATCGTTCGTTCATCGAACAGAAGTTATTATCTTCGGAGTTATAACGGTTCAAAGTTTTTCTAATTTTAATAGAGTTTAATCGTGTTAAAGCAAACGATTAAAAAAATTACTTTCTCTTTGCACGATGATATCTTAGAAACCGGAAATCGTATCGAAATAAATCGGAAAGCGTTTTAAAGGGGAAGATTTAGCGTTTCCAATGATCTTTCGTTCATCGATCGAAAGTTATTGTTATTCGAAGTTAATAACGATTAAAATTTAATCACGTTTTAAGATAATTTATGCGGCAGATTTTATCATAATTTCAATTCAATGAAACGCTCGGATAAATATTTTAACGTAACTCGACGAGATAAATACAAAAATCTATTCCTAAGATAACATCGAAGAATTATTTTTCTCTCGTAAATTCGACAATGTTCGAATATCAGCGGAATAGAATGGCGGTTAAAAAAATAACCTCGTTACCAAGAGGTTTCCTTCCTGTTATCGATAACACGTACTTATACACACTTTATATAACGTGTACAACGCGAAACGTGTCGTGCACGTTACTCTGTTTGAAGAAAAGTTTGGCGAAACAGTGGCACGATGTACTTATAAGGTATGGTCGATGGAAAACAGTTTGCACGCAGCAGTGGATACGATGATACAAAACAAACGACACGATTAAAAGTGTCCCACTCGATCGTGTGGAGCACGTTGAACGTTTGAAATAGTAGACGCCCTCGACTCTCGCTATACCAAGGGAATAACCGGATATAAAGTTCAACGGATAAAATGGCTTAACACTTCACGCTAACGATGCTTTTTACCGTTTATATTTTCCGATTCGAATCTTCACGTATTCATCTACAATTCTGATAAAATAAACAGAGATTAGAAAACATGACACACCTTCTTCCCTAACGCTAAATTTCACAGAGATCAAAATCTTTCATTCGACTCGCTTCTTTTTTTTTTCATCGATTCAAGGAAAATTCAACTCAAATAATCTAGTTTCAATCTAGTCCTTTCCACAGATTCGCTACTTCCAATATTATAACAATCCAAAAAAAAAAAAGATCAAAATTATTAGCCGAACAATGAACGATTAAACGGAAAAAATACCATTTTTCTCGACTCGCGCTCGAATCAAATATTTAATCGAACCGCGTCGTCGATGCAACATTTCTACATGGTCGTGCGCACGGAGTCCCGGTTCGCACCCGGTTCGCCCGTCCAAGCGCATACGTACAACGGTCGTCCGTTGCAATAACGCCATAGGGCGGAGGGTGTGCAACGGCTAAAACCGGTTGCGCCCACGCACAATTTACGCGCGATAACCATTGTTCGGGCTGTGGATAGGACTCGGGAGGAGCGAACGCGTTGTCAGCCGTTGTTTCGTTCGATTCGGACTCGCCTTGCGCCGATTGAAGGAGGGGGAGGAGAAAGGTTCGATCTCAGAAAGGGAATTGCCTCGAATTTCGAGCGAGCAGGAAACTCGATAACCGACCCATCGCTTTGATTAGTCGGATTAATCGGTGGCGATTAATCGAGCGAACCTTTCTGGATCGGCCGACGACACGCGTCCCCCCGCGCGCGAGGGGAGCGTGCGCTCACCGTTTCCCCTTCCACACGGCGAGGCAACGGAGACGGGCAAATTTTTTAACCGTTTTAAATACCTTTGCGCTCGAATGCCACCACTCGGTTCGATGCGATAACTCGAGAGCCGATTCTCCGCCACCGCTTGGATCGATTTGGCCCGGATTTCGACAGTATTTATATTTATATTTGATTTTTTTTGAAAATGAATGGATTCCTAAGCTCTTTAATCTTACGAAGCGTGGAATAATATACTGTTAGATCGGACGGTTAGATTTTTTTTTTGAATCGGTGACGAGAAAAATATTGTTTTCCAAGTTTTCGTAAGCGTGGAATACGGCGAAATGAAATTAATTCGAGGATGAGCTTGATTTTGAGTTATATGAACGAGAAATTGACGACGGAGGGAAGGGAAATAATAATGAAAATAGAGATGTAGTATAAGAAGATGAAAAATAAGAATAATAGGAGAATGTGAATGTGCTCTCAATAAAATAAAAAAGGTGAAAGACACGAAACGATATTTTATCGCGATACTTGCCCTGACAAACCAAATCCATATTGGTAATTATTATTAAAATATCATACGAAACAACAATATAGATTTTAATATTCAATTTTCTTTCTTCGAACGTAAAGATACATAAAATATCAAAATATAAATATTTTATACGGTAAATTCGCGTATGAAATCATTTTAAGTAACAACAAATTCACCGAACGGATACGTTGTTGGTCTCTGCCGAGCGAATAAAGTTTAATAATTTATTTATTCGCATCGAGTAATATAATTGTAGCGCGAAGTATAGCTACGAACAAATCTTATCAATTCTTAAATTTAAGAATTTTAATCTAATTCCTTTTTTTTTAATGTCTTAAAGTTGAATAAGTCGAATCAGATCAAATTTTGAAAATGGTACCTTCCCCCTCCCTCTCTGATTTCGATTCGAAATTGGCGTAGATACATTAGAAATGGAGAGCAATGAATGGTAATTTTAAAAGATTATGGATGGAAAGAGGGAGGGAGAGGAAAAAAGGATTACATTCAATTATTCCGTGTTAAATCTTCTTCTGTGTTCGTTCGAGAAATTTCGCTCAATTTTTGCATTTGGGGAGAGAAAGAGCATTCTTGCCAAGGGGATTTTTATCCATGTGGAATGTGGATGTAATCGAAGGGGGAAGTTAATGGCGCTAACGGTTTGGGAGGCTCGTAAAGGAATTTATCGTAGCTTCGAATGTACGTCACGTGCAGAGACAAGTTCGATTTTTCAACGGAGGGAAGGAGGAGGAGGGAAAAGGGGGAGAAAAAAAGGAACAGAATCGAATAGAGAAACGAGAAGTTTGGAAAGAGAGAAAGATAGGCAGTGATCAAGTGGTGTGTAATTAAACACGTCACGATTTAACTGGATTAACAACAATAACGCGTTCTCCGTTGAATTTTGATAATAATTTAGACAATAAGTTGTTACGACACTTTCAAAGCAGCGATTGTCGAGCGAAATAAAATATTATCTTCGAGTTTTTATTATTAAAAGATTCTCTCATAGAATCTTTCTGGCAGATTTTAATTAAAAAAGAAGCTAAAGATATATGCATATATGTATTTTAGATGGGACATTAAAAACAAATATTGTTACAAAACAACAGTGATTGTCGAGTAAAATAAAATATTATCTTCGAGTCTCTTGCTTTTATTAAAAGATTCTTTCATTTTAATTTAAAAAATATATACATATCCTTGAAATTGGACAAACGTATAACAATAAGAAAACGTATGTAAACATATGTATCGGCGTTAGAACGAAGTTCGCACATTTGCGTATGCCGCGACACTTTCGAGACTTCGTTCCACTCGTTCGAATCGAGTATCATTTTTGCTTAACGTCACGCGCCAACATTTGCAATTGCACGTGCGAGAAATGGTTCCGATCTTACGATCCCTATATTCCACTTCCTCCAAGAATAAGGCAAAAATTTTCGGCGGGGAAAATTCACAAAATGCGTACATACACATTCGCACGTCACTTTGGAATCCTTTCTCTACGAACGACCTTATTATAGTTCTCGTCTCGCTTCGAAAACTTGGAAAAAAGGTATCGCGGAACAGTCTTACAGAGCTATCTAGCTCTGTTTCCCCCTCCACGACGCGAGCGCACACACCAGCGAACAGCTGGAAAATCCGACAGCGGGACAGCTACTCGAAAACTGTTCTTTCGGGTTTATTTTATTTTATCGAGCAAACTTTCTCCCCTCTCCCCTTTCCTCGTTCCCAGAACTCGACTCCCTTCCCCTCGTTTCCCTTCGAAATTTCCTTTCCCCCCTTTTTCGCGCGTACGAAGTTCAATATACTTTTATTGGCTTGGTTCCGCCTGGCTATAAGCCGCTCCCGTGCGCGCCATCTCTGCACAGAGCGCAGAGTATAGAGGTTTTTCGATAACTCGATTCTCCCGTGTTCGCCAGTGTTGCAAGCCAACCATGCTTCCAGATACGAGCATTCTCTGTGTTGTTTCTCGGTGTTGCCAACGTATCCGTCTTACGAATTGGTCGGATAGGGATTGGATCGAATATAGGTTAAGTTGACGAAAGGATTAGAATTTCGTTAATTTTCGACCGAATTGAATTGCGTACGCAAATATTTGCACGCCATTGATTAAATAAACCCGTTCGTATAGAGATTTTAAATTTATCGAAGATATGAATATAGTTTAGGAAAGGATTAGAATTTTATTACAATATTTGACCAAATTGATTATAATCTCGTTTGGCAATTACAATTATTCGCGATTATTATGAACGAGATTATAAATTCATTGGATATGAATATTTGGATCGAGTTAACTAAAGGATTAGAATTTTATTAATTTTCGACTAAATCGTTACATGTATTCAAATATTTATGGAGGATTGAATAAGGGAGTAAAGATTAGTTTTAGTTTTAGTCCGAGATTTCAAATTTATTAAATACGAATATAGCGAGTCAAGGAAGGAAAGGATCAAAATTTCATTAATTTTGGACAAAATTGAATCGTGAAGAACGAAATATCGTTTCGTTCGTATTTCGAAAACGAAACGAGCCAAATTCTTTCTTTCGCCCCGTCGTCGAAAAATTCCACTTTTGATCAAGGAAATCTGTAAAAATCTGAAAGCCCGAAATTCAATAAAATTTTCAAGCCGATTGACTCGCAACAATCAGTGTACGTACAACGATATAACCAACACCTGGAAACGATTAAAACGCATATATTCGCCTATATTTATTACCCACCGCCCGGTGGGTAAACCATCGTTAATTCGACCGATACAATATCCCCATACCCCTCTCTTTTTTCCTCCCCCTCCTTTTTTTCCATCGTCGTGGGATCCTCGATAAATCCCGGTTCGAAAATTCTCTGGCGACGAATTAACGGAAATGATTGGAGGGGGTCCGGGGCTGTCCACCGTTAAATAATCCACTCGTTCCCTATCCCCATCGATCGACGATCGTCGGCCGATAATGTAACGCCGTCGTTGCACGGCGCGCGCAAGGTCGTTAGGTCGTTTGCATAATGCTCCCCCCACCCCTCCGCCGTGTCTCTGTAACGCGCACAGGCTTAGGACACAATCGTTAGAGCCACTCTGCCGCCGCGTCTAAGAAGCGCGGTTGCCTTCGACCGGTCCTCTTTCCCCCTCCCGCATCCCTCCCCCCACTCCCGATAACATCTCTCATTTATCAGGGCGACGCGGCGCAAGCATCCGTGCAACGACCGCGTCTTAAACGCGACCCCTTCCCGAGCGTTCATCATTTCCGACTCGGCTCCACGCATCCCGACTTTAGACGTGTCTTTAACGCGCCCCCCTTCCCTACGTGAACCAACTTTCCGGAATCGGGATCCTCCGTGCGAGAGTCGTGAAATTATTATTATTATTATTGTTGTCCTCTCTGTGCTCGGAGAGAGAGAGAGAGAGATGCTTCTTAAACACGGCAATTCTCATATTTCAACTTTAATTCGAGAGGAACGACAAGGCCAATCCACTCTGCCCGTGGCTATCGGTCCCGAAATAAGTAGAACCGATTTTCGTTTAAACATTTGCACCCGGCCAATCGCGGAATGGAGGGCGAGCAAGACCAAGCGTATATAAATCTCGTGGCTATTGACGTGGCTTGCCCTCTCCCGTTAAGTACCGAAACCTTTAAGAGAAATATGAGTCGCGTTTCCACAGACGATGCACGAAAAGGGAATCGAAAGCGATTCAATGGAGCGAGCAGGCACGATAGCTCCTCCCCCTCCACCTGCTTGTCCCTAAAACAAACATGGAGATTCGCCCGTCTCTAATTAAACGTTGCTCTTTTTCCTGCTTCGCCATCACAATCTTTATAATCGTCCTTCCATTTACAAAGAAGAAAAAAAAAGACACTCGAATATTCCGTACCACGAAATAAACATTTTCTTTTCTCTCTTTCCTTTTCTTGCTATTTCTTTTCTTTCCATCTCTCTTTTTATTGTCATTTTTTTTATATTTAGGTATGGTATTTTTGCAGGAAGAAAGGAAGCGAGAAAGGAAGAGAAGATTTTAGAGAGAACAAGGACGGGGCGTAGAGAGAGAGAGAGTTTCTCGGCGAAACACGGATCGTCTCTCCAACTTCGTAATTACATCACACAGCAGCTCGAAACACGGAGAAGGACGATAAGAGGTAGCGCGAACTTGGACAATTATGTTTGATAAGTGTGCGTGAACGATACGTGCCTATTCCGATATCTCTTCCCTTTCTTCCTTCTGTCGATCGAACGACAATCTTCGAATCATATTCCGAAAACAGAGAAAATTGTATTACGTATTACGACGCGTTATTATCCTCTCCCTCTCACAATACAATACGAGCTCGATCTCCGTATATTTCAATCCATGAATAAACGAGTTGATTTAACCACACGCATCGCGTCGAATCGGAACCTTAATTAAATCGCCGTTGCGATATCGTTATAACGCTTGATCGATCTTCGCATTCGGTGTCGATGTTCCAATGAAATTCAATTCGCGTTGAAAAATACGGTAAGCTCTCGCTTACCAACCTTTCTCGATATAACGTAGAGAGATCGAACGACTACTATTAAAAACTCGTCCAATGTTTTATGCGTTTGTTTTTCCTCTCCCTCTTTCTTCTCCTTCCCGATCGAGAGAGAAGAGCACGGTCGAGGAAGAGTTATCGTAGGAACAGCGCTGTACCATTTAAATACGAGGCGAGTCGGACTCGTTGTAGCATACTCGAGGGAGTTGGGAAGATTGTTGAAGGTAAGATAGCGCCACGAGCCACGTTCCATTTCCCGGCCAAGTGCGCGCTCCTCCGTCCGCCAACGAACAATGACTTCCACCGTTTCGATGAAACTTTTTTTCTCCCAAACACGATTTTTCTTCCTTCTCTTCTTCCTCTTCTCTCTCTTTCTCTCTTTTGCACGCGCCACACCCGGTTAATCCTCGTGTACTTGAATATTCGGATAGGTTGTTGTTTCGTTTCTCGTATGGAAATACGTTTTTGTTACTCTTGCGATAAACTTTTGGGGAAAAAATTTACTCTTGTTAGTAGATTAATATATAATTCAGGGTGTTTTCTTTTCTTTATAACATTTCGATTGAATTTTTATTATATTATCGATATTGTCGATATGGTCTTATTAATAATAAATAATAATTAATAAGAATTTTTACAAAAATTGTTTAGTTTAAAAAATAAGATTAAATAATACATTAATTTAGATGATTTAATAGCTTTTCTGTAAATGAAATTTTTATTCTGAAAATGAAATTAGAATTAATGTATACAGAATATTTGATTTTGATCTCTAAATACAAATTACTTGTAAGTTACTCGTTGTATAATAAAATATTAGATAAGAATAATTTCAAGACATAATCTGAAATAATTACTGATATAATAATTTTTTTACATTAATGTAGATAATATATAAAGATTATATGAAAGATATATATTAGTCTTATTATTTATAAGATTTTCAAGTGGATATTTGTTGTTAATTCATATTCCAAACAATGATCCTCGAATTAATAATTAAATACCTTTTTTATTTTGGGGAATTTTTATTTTCAAATTCAATTGAAATTTTTGTCGGTTCAAGATCGAATAATCTTTACGTTTAATACTCACATATATCATTAAAGAATATTCAAATTCACATTCTCACCTTTAATAATAATTTTAATTATTAATAATAATAATAATAATAATAATTTTAATAATAATTTTTGAACAGATTTTGAAAAATAATATCAATACCCAGCTATCTTTTTACCAAACATAAATACCAAAACATTTCCAAATCCAATCCTATTCCCCCTCGATCAATTCGACGCTCGACATTGAAGCTTCATCAGCAGAAAATTACTAAAAATCGAAGGACAAATAGAGAATCTTGCCTTTGATACATCGGATCGAACTATTTGGTTGGATTTATCGGGTTATCGTTGACCAGGGGAAAGCTTGGAAAGACGCGGGTGTCACAAATATCGTTCGATCCGCCGTTAAGCCGTGTTTGCGCGGGATGCAAAAGGGATGGGGGAAGGTGAGTTGTTCGTGAATAGGAAGCACTCGATTCCGGTGGAACTGCACATTGGTTCGGGTGTAAGCTGATTGGCAGACGATGTGGGTCCTTGACGATTCACCGAGCAATCGGCTTACGTTCGCAAAGAAACTTTCCCCGCTCCCTCCGCCCCGGATCAGAATGTCGATACTTCGTCGAACGTCTCGAGTATCTTTAAAACCGGTCCACCTCTATCTATCTAGCTTGTTGCAAGGAGTAATTGGTACGGCTTCGTTCCCTCGTAAATAATCGTGGTAAGAATGGATGGGAAATATTT
Organism: Apis cerana; assembly: GCF_029169275.1. NCBI lineage: Eukaryota > Metazoa > Arthropoda > Insecta > Hymenoptera > Apidae > Apis > Apis cerana. The sequence goes on from NC_083866.1 coordinate 8,058,523, forward strand.
CAGGGAAATATAACGGGGAAGGTTTCGACGAGGGAAGAAATTTTTTGTCCTCTTAAAATGGCTCTCCGATCCCTGTTCTATAAATATGTAATAAATATATAAATTTCGATAAGGAAATTTTCAACAAAATTCTCGTTTCTTAAATAACAGTTGATTAATTATTTAATGAATTTCTAAATATTATATATTCGAGAAAGGTATGCACAAAGATTTTAACTGTAATCAATCGATGTTTATATAAATGGTTCAGGAAATATACAAGATTACTTTTTATAAAGATTAAAAGAAAAAAATTGTTCCTCTTAATCGAACGCTTGCCAAATTTACAAACACTCGTAAATAACGCGTGAAACAATTTATAGGATAGAGCCTTTGTTAAAATCTGGCTCGCTAGCAACTCGAGCGTTTTATTGAAATATTTCTCATTTCGTATCCGAGGAAAAAAGAAGAGGGAGAAGTTCAAAGCGGGGCAAAGTATTTTAATAAATCCGAACTTTGCGAATACTTTGATCGACATATCGTGTTCCAAATAATTTTTAAATAGATACAAAAAAAAAAGCAAAGAAAAAATACGTATATTGCAAAACTAATAAGCTTGGACTAGCTGTAAAAAAAAAAATAATAATAATACAGATCGTAAAATAAAGATCAATGTCAACCGTACGAACGATACAATGAAAAAGGACTTTTTATCGAGGAAATGAAATTTTAATACTGCCAATAAAGTAACGAGGTTCAACGACTTTACGTTACATAGAACACATACATTCGCGATACGAAATTTTATATCTTAATTAGAGATAAATGAGAGAAATTATTTGTTGGAGCGGAACTACTTCCATTCGATTATCAAAACTGGAGCATAAGGAGATAAGAAATATCCATTCTCTCTACTCTTATCAGAAATAAAACGAAATAATTCATTTCGCATTCGCGGAATCAAAACAAATGGATATTCAACTCTCTGTTTATAAACGCTACGCTGTTACTTGCGTTTCTTGCACACTTGTTACGCTTGTAACGTTTTTTAACAATTGTTGCGCAATGCAAATCTAATTAGAAAACTAGCGAAAGTAGGAAGAAAATATGCAATTACAACGTTCCATAAAAAAAAAAAACATCACACGCGAATAAATTTTCACACTTCCTGTTCTCCCACTTTATCCATCAATTTTTCGAAAAGTAAAATGAAATGATCCTTGTGCGCTTGCGCGTGCGCATGCGCAACGATCGAGGTTTCCACTCGTTATCTATCCACGTGTCGCTTTCGAGCTCGATACACGTATGGATATAATTTCGCGTATTGTCCCCTCGAAGTATATAAATAAACGTATGTATTCGCGTGATTTCGATGCTCGTTACGGTCACGTTCGCAATTTATATACGAACGAGGCAGAGTTTCAAAGAAGAGAGTAGACTCGAGGCACGATCGCGACACGGTCACATCGGAAATTTCTCACGACATTTCGTCACGGTGTCGTGCAACTAACTCCTTAACGACCGTGACTGAAGCGCGAAGTCGGTTTTCGACTCGTTTCGAGCGTAATGCGCATTTACGTCGTCTGCGTGTTCTAACGTTTTTATCTAGAAAAACGGTAACATTTTTGACATTTTTCGATTACGGTGCACATTCTTGGTCGAAGCAAGAGTCACGGAATAGTTAAACGGAAATGCAATGAGAAAAATTAGGAAGATGAGTAGGTTATTCTAATATTGTCATTAATTTAACATTTATTCGACCGTTCGAGCGATGCATCGCGCGTGCACGCGAACAAACTCGTAAAGTTGCCGCAGCGCACGAAGCCTTCAAAGCGCGTTTAAATAAAAGAAATTAAGAGTCGTAATTGTATACAACTCGCGTAATTAAAATTTCAAAGAAAAGATAGCGGAGAAACAAAGAAAGATGTTATAATTATGGTGGTATGGTAGTCAAATTTTAATTTCGGAATACTTTGTAACAAAGAGGCCCAGATAAAATGAAATAAAATAGAGTAAAATATAGGAAGATACATCCTTCGAAAATACCACGTAAGTGTCTCGCTAAATAGAATTTAAAGCACGAAACGATGTTCTTATTGTACTATAAAAATTATATAACTACTTTCCGCATTGAAGAATCGAGAATTATTTCTGGACAACGAACTTTCGACGAGAGGGAGAGAGAGAAAGAAAACTATTTTCAGGGACTGGTGTCGTGATAATAATTCATCGTGTTGTCGCAACCGTTGGACGGTGTCGTAACGGTAATTTAACCGGAAAAGGAAGCGCGAGAAACAGTGGAGATTCGAGATTAAACGGTGGTTCAGAGGTTCCTCCCTGCTTTGTCAACCGTTTTAATTCATAATTAAAACGGACGAGTTGATTAATAGAGATTAGATTTTTTCCCCTTTATTTTTTTCTTCTTCTTCTTATATTTTGCCTCGATGCTCGACAATTGTTCGTTCCCCAACATTTTATTCCTCTTCCATTTTCACGGAAATTCTTTTTTCCTGGAGGAACCGTGGCTTTCCAATTCTTCCTTTTCTTTTTTCCAACGATGCCCAATTGGAAGAAGATCCTCGATTCTTTCTCCCTTCTCTTCTTTCTTCTCCTCCATCGCGTGTATGCTCGAATATAAACACGGCACAAGGTCAACGCGGCAATTTTCGTATTTTTCGTAAATAGATCGCGATAAGAAATGGACGCGAAGAAAAGAGAGGGGAGAACGACTCTGTTCTTGGAAAGCACGGTAGAGGACTTGATGGTAGACTCCTTTCTCACTGGAAGAAGCCTGCCTCACAACTGTGTCCAGATATTTAACATAATTTCGTGTTTTATAAGCGACACTCCTTGGCTCGAAAGATATTCGAAAAAAGGCGAGAAAGAAGGGAAATTCGGGAACACTTGGTCAAGCATCGTCCATCTTGTTCCGCGATATCAAAACTTGCTTCATTTTAATGCACATTATAAATTTTCACGATCGCTCCTCAAAGTTTTTCCACCGACTTTTCACGGGATCACCTCGTCGTCCCTCGACCAAGGAATAAACCTCCCTCCAAGGAAAAAAATTTACGAACGAGAAGAGAAACGTTTAACAAATGGAAATGAAATTTTTTCCTTCTTTTTTTTCTTTTTTTCTTTTATTCGAAATAAGAAATCGTTTCGAAAGAAACACGAAAAATACATCGTAAAGTTTTTAAACGAATTCGTGTTGGATTTTTCTTTTGGCAATTTTTTTTAATTTCTACCATTGCAACGAGATGCAAATCCAAGGATGTAAAGTTTTTTTTCTTTTTCTTTTCTATTTTGGAGATGAAAGAATCGTGTAAAAATATAGAAAAAGAGAGAGAGAAATATTCAGTGCATATGAAAAGAAAAAAAGAAGATTTTTATCGAGATTTTTATTTTGTATTATTTCGAGAAAATATTATGTCGAAAGATATTCGTAGATGGAAAGATTGTATTATTATTTTTATAAAATTTCAGATGTTTCTTTTTCGCGCAAACCTCTGAGCATTTTATATTATCATACAATGATAATCAAAGAGATTGGATATGACGAAACTTACTAATTGTAAGCAAGAAAAGGAATGGCAACACCGTTCTTTCTTCGAGACCTTGTACCCATGAATCTTCCTAGATCTTTGCATACAATTGTATACAAATTGTCGATCAAGATACATGGCGAGATTTTCATATCGGATTGCAAACGATTCTCCACATCCTTTTCGTAATTAATTTCGAGAATAGAAGAATAGAACTCGTGTCAGAAATTCTATTCCATTCAAAAAGTTCGGAATGCAATCATTTTGATGCCGCACAAATCGAATCAATTCCTAACATTTTCCTCTTCTCCAGAAAAAATATATTACTTTAACATCTTCCACTATAAAGTATGATTCTCTTATAACAATTACAAAAAAAAAATCTCCACATTTTCTTCTCCATTTTCCTCAACAAATTTCACCCAAGATTACTTCTCGAGATTAATCGAAAGTCGCGCCAAATTTCGAGACCCGCGATTTGAACGCATTGCATTCTGACCGTTAAAACCGATAAGATAAGACGAGAACCGTTCGAGAACGATAACGACTTTTCAACGATCGCAATCGAGCGTAATTAGAAAGCGATGACTCGGGGCACCCATTGTATTCAAAGCGATCCAAACCGCGCGCTCAAATTGGAAAAACGGACGACTTTAAAGGAGGAGGGACATCAACGAACAACGAAACGAAAACGTCGAAGAACGTGAGTGAAAGAGAGAGTGGAGAAAAAGGCGCGCGATAACTTACTAAACTGTTAAATTAAAAATTGAACGGGACCAGTTTTCGAATTCTAATTTTCAAGTAGACAATTTTTGAATAACAGAAGTTATTTTGAATAATATTGATTTAATAGATTGAATTCAATAGTTTTTCATTTCTCGCGAACAAATAGTAGAATAGAATTTTTCCTTTCTTCTCGAGAAAATCAAGTTTGAAAAAGTTTCTTAAGCAGATAAATTATCGATGGATAAGGAATTTCATTTTTTTGCTTATATCGATTCGATATTCGATCAATTCTACTTAAAAAGTTTTGTTCCGTACTTTTTTTTTTCTTATTTCTTCACAACGAATCATCTTCTAAATTTCTTCACTTCGAATTCTGTATATCGAGATTGTATTATTGCATGATCGAAGAGGATATGAGAAAATTCGTACGACTGAACACGTAAGATCTATATAACAAGATAGATAGTCGCACTCGAGACACACGTAAAATAGAAATTCTTAAATAAACACGAAAATAACATCTTTTTATTCAGATATATATCGCAAATTTTCAAAATTATGGTTTCATTTCCTCTCTCTCTCCTTCTCTTTTTCTGTAATTACGAGTTTTCCACAACGAGAGTCTATAAAAAAAAAATACTTTCACCACTACCAAGGGGAAAAAGTTCGGAACGGTTCAATTATTCATACGAATGATTCGCATTCCTTTTTTTTCTCTCTTCTCCTCTTCTTCGTTACGTACACGCGCGTAATATTTCCAGTTAACTTCGCGAGCTTCTCGATACGACAGATCCCTACCTCCCTTCCTCACCGAATATCGAAGTTTTAATTAGAAACGTGGCCCTCATACATCTCGCTATTATACGGTCTCGAGGATTTTTTTCTTATCCTCGAAACAATCCAATCGATAACAACTCGCTTCGCTTCCTGCTACGTCGATTTTAATCCAACTTCGAGAATCAAACAACGACAGGCAAGACAAACGCATCTTACAATACACCGACAATTTTCACAACGATGATACGAAATTCCAAACGCTCGTGATTCTTTGGATCTCCCTTTCCCTCTCGCGTTATTTTAAATAGAACAAGAGGAGAAAGAGGAAGAGGAGGAGGAAACGATTATTTGTTCTCGACTTTTCTCCGGGACCAGTCCCCTCTCCCTCCCCACGTCTTTCCACGTTTCTCCAACGTTAATTGGGAAATACTCCCGCCATCCTCTACGAGTAATTAGGGATTTCCCTGAGAAACTACGGAATATCCCTTAATTAAGCCATAACAACTGGGGGAGGGGGGTGGAACGATTCGAAGCGGTCTCTCGCCAATCTTCCGCGGTTCGATAAACTACGCGTTTCTCCCATTTTTCTCCTCCGCCATCCGTTTCTTCATCCGCTTCTCGACTCGTCGTTCGCCTCCATCGCGCACTTGTTATCCACTTGTTCTTTCACAACCACCACCCACTATCCTCGCTCATTTCTTCTCCTTTGTTCTTTTGCTCATCGTCGTTTAACACCCGGTTTCGTCCCATTACAACGTCCGGACGATGAACGACGTCACGGTTGCCGGTAATGGGTCTTGTTCTTTGGTCACGTTGAAAGAAGAGCAAAAAAGAAACGCGGCCGCCATATTTCCGACTTCTTGACGAGTGGTGCCCTCTCGTATCGAAGCGTACGAGACGCAAGGTTAAGATCTCAATTCGCGATTCGGGCGAAGTTCGGATCGTTCAATCATCGAAGGAAAAGTCCACGATCGTTTCTTTCAATTGAAATTATTCTATAAACGAAAAACAGAAAGAGCATACAAGATATATATAAATATTTTAATTTCGCTTTGAAATTGTACCGTCTTTGGTACATTGGTCTTTTGGAAATTGTAACTCGTAACTCCGAACAGGTTAAAAGATACATTTTTGAACGAGTTAAAAATCTTGTTCAACCCATACGTTGAGAAATCGCCAGAGTTTCGCAAACTTTCCATCTGAATCTGTAAGAGAGGCCAGACTCTTGCTCGCAATCCATCGAATACAACGTCTCTGTAACGCTGGGGAATATTAACTCCAACTGCCACGATTCTCTCTCTATACGAGAATTTCACATTCCCCTTCCTTCTCTTTCCCCTCTCCCCAAGACAAGACAGCTTACGACTCGATTCTTCGTTCGAAAATGGCTAAACCTCGGTAAACTCGGAACGTGATCGCGCTATGAAATTCTCATAAAGCGGGGAACGGGGTTAATAATGCAAGCGTGTCGAACACGCGTTACGATTCCACTATGCTACTTCGACATTTAACTCGACGAAACGACGAATGCGTGTATGAATATATATATAGTAAGTCATTCGCTTCCTTCGATCGATCATCCAGAACTTTCTTCCTGTTCGAACGTTTCTAGTTTCATTGGTATATATATATATATATATACCAGTAGTTTATTATGGGTTTGAAAGTTTAAAAGTTCGGCTATATAAATATATAACGGACAATTTCCATGATTGCGGAAGATATCATGTGACGAGTTTGCCAAAACTTTTCGCGGGAAAAATTGTATCGAAAGTTTAAGTTTATATACAGATATTTCGAGAGTACGATATATTTTGTTTCAGAGATCGTGAACGCAGGGAATCGCATAAGTAAAAGATGCTGAACGAGGGAAGAATGATTTTAGGTGGTTTTTGAAAGATCGATGATTTTTAGAATAGGAAAGTAAGAAAACGATGGTTGAAAGTATATATTGTTCCATTTTTCCCGATCCAAGAAACGGGGTAACGTGAAAATGTAATGAAAGAAAGAGTATTTTATAATTTATTAGACCAAAGATTTCGGTCGAGAAATGAATGGTAATAATAAATGATTTTTTCGTTCTTCGAGTAGGAATGACGGAGTTGATTCATTCTTAGCTCCAACATTGTGAAAGAGATCGATCATGGCTAGGTTATGATGATTTTTACGATATTTATCGTCGATTATATCCCATTGATTCACCGAGAATGACTGATTGAAGGGGAAAAACGTGCAGATGGGTTTGCAATTTATGCCAGCCACGTGGAAAAATGATGCTAATCGTACGAATTGCATTCATTTCCACAGAAATGGATCGAGATTTTTCGAGTCACTCTCGTAAATATTTCAAACGTAAAACGTGAGGAACGACAACTTTTTCCCCCCTCCCTCTTCTTCGATTTCGCGTGGTAATTTCCAACGTCTCTCTCTCTCTCTCTCTCTGACTCGCGAAACATTGCGCGACGCGTTATTATCTCCATATTTCAGAAGCGCGTTTTAATTAATCTAATTTGACAGAGCGTTCAACCGTTCGCTTTTATTACGGCAGATCTATGAAACGAAACGTCGTTTTATCTCTCTCTCTCTCTCTCTCTCCGCTTCCCCCTCCTCTCCCGTGAGATTTTTCAACACTTACGATTTAGACAGAAACGAGCACAATATGAAAATATCCTCCCATTTTTCTCTCTCCATTTTTCTCATTAACGAGAGCTTTTGATTTGTTCACGAATACACGAATTATTTATATTCAATTACGAGATCTCGAGCTCTCGTGTAATTTTTATTATCTCGCGATATTTATTATCTTCTTTTCGTTGTTTTGAAATAACATGGGACATGAACGAAAAGGAAAAAATAGCGTGTAATTCACGAGAACACGTGAATATTTGATTCGCGAGTATATTTTATCTACGAACATATCCTGGAAGGAAAATTTTCAAAAAATTCGATTCCCCCTTTTCATTCATTTCGTTCCTCCAGCCTTGAATAATTAATCGAATTAACCATCTCCTTCGATCCATCGAGAAATCAAAATTTTTCCTTGGAAATGAAAGGAAGAGATAATACAATCTCATCGCCGTGAAATCATCTTCATTCATATTTCTGATGCATCTCGCGCAGAGATCTTTCTCTCTATTAAAGCCATTATTCTACATTTAACAGTTTGATAATTTAATTAATTTTTTATAATAGGATATCTAATCCTAGTTTTTCATTAAACTTTTCAATTTCTAGAAATTTAAATTATAATTATTAATTATCAATTCTAAATTTCACTTTAAATCAAATATGCTTAATTATAATTTTTGTTTTAATATAAATTTTAGTAGAAAAAATTAATTTATAAATCAAGTTTAACCGCTATTTCTGGCACTCATATTTATCTCTACTAGAATTAATTTCCGAATTAAACTTTCATTCATTGTTTCAGAGTTATCTATTAACTTAGTTTTTTATTTTTAACAATTTTATGTTTTACATATAATTTCATTAATATAATTAATTTCAAAACTATAACACAATTTTTATTAATAAATTAAATTAAAATTCTAAATTTTAATTTTATAAACTTATTATTCATATTGTTTAATTTATAATCATTAATATTAGTATAAATTTTTATATTATTTTTTATCAATTTTATTATTTAAAGTATAATTTATTATAATATTTGATTAAATTTTTCGGCAAATTTTTCGGAGTTTAGGTAAAAAAAAAAAAAAAGCAAGATAAAAATGGCCGGCCATAAAATTTCTGAAAATTATTATTGTACCGAAATCGAAGTTCGATTCGTATTCGGAACGTTGGAACGACTCGAGGTTTGGACGGTGTCGAGATTATTCGAGATCGGGGAATTTTCATGTTATAAAATTTCTAAAAATTATATTATACCGAAATCGAGGTTCGATTCGTATGGAACGTTCGAACGACGGTGTCGAGATTACTGGAATTTTCGTATAAAAATAGGGTGTAAAGAGAGAGAGAGAAAAAGAGTAAACCGAAGGGGTATAATGGAAATTAAGAAATTTGATATATTCGAATTATCGAGGAATGTCGGGATTATCGGTTTATGGAGGATACGGAGGGCGGTCGGCTAACGATTCTCGTTAACTCTATTATTTCTCGTTAATTAATGCGTAGTGTATACACAGATTATAATTGGATTCCGATAGATTTCAAGAGGAAGACATCGTTTATCGTGCATACATATATATATATGTATATGTGTGTATTTTAATTAAATAAAATGATTCTTATTATTGAGATTATTATAGATGCGAATCATATACGTGTCATTGGCCCCTCTCCATTCAACTTGGACAATAATAATAAAATAAAGTAAAATAAGATACAAAGTTAAAAATAACGAACTAAAAGATAAGGGGCGATACGTCAGATTATTAATAAAGTTGACATCGATCAAACCTTCTATCTCTATTTATAAACGCGTGTATCTTTTAAACGTACCCTTTTAAATCTTGCGTTAAATTTAGAGACAGTTGAGCACAATCTCTCGGGACAAATGATAAAAAAAGAAAAGATTCAAAAAAGCAGCAAAAACTTCTCAAAACTCTATCGAAGAATTAACATTGCCACTTTCTATGCACACCGTGAAAAAAAAGATAAATTTTTTTTAAATTAATCCCTGCGCGAAAATTTCTCGAAAATTATCGAAGAATTCCCCGGATGAACACCTAGCCAGCGCGCGTAGTGGTCGAAGAATAAAACCAGCGAAACGCATAGCGGTGAATAACTGCGGGCGAATCGCATAATGTTCTGTTATGCAGATTTTCACGCCTAAGGGATAATCGCGATACAGAGAGGTAGAAATTGCGCCTCTACGCGCAGCTACGCGCACATCTCGCAAAAAGGAAGATAGGAAAAAAAAAGAAAAAAAGAAAGAAGCCTAGAGCAAGTTGGCAGCAGCATGCAACGAATCAACGTAATTGCGGTGGTAGGCTGGTACCGAGATTTCAACTGGACGCGATAACGAGAGGTGGAAAGGCCTCGAAACGTTTCCAGGAATTCGCCCAGTTCAATTTGTTCAAACCGCCAACAACGCTCCTCCTATTCCTCGATCGGCGTATCTTCGTGAAATAGTCACGCTTCGAAAACGCTGCATTCGCGTAATAGTATTCTCTCTGTCTCCCTCTGTCCCTCTCTTTCTCGTCTCGCGCGTCCCCTTTCCGTTATTATTTTAATTACGGTCAGCGCGCGAGAACCGAGCGCCACGGGACGACGAATGGAGGACGAGCGAAATTGGAGAAAATACCGATGAAGTTTGCTGCTAATGAGCTTGCGCTCGAAAGGTTAGTTGCAATACTTCCCTTCTGTCGTTGATTCTGGATGATTTCTGGATGGAATTACGCGCTGGTGATGATTCGTGTGTGATGTTTCGACGAGAAAAAAGTATTTGTATAGGAATAGTGGATCGGTGAGTGTATCGGAATGCGTTTGATATTTATTCGGAAAATTGAAATCGAGTTTGGAGGTTATGGCTAACGAATCGCGCTTAATGTTACGTTCGGTTGTAACTTATCGGTATATTTGGGATTTATTTTGAAAATTGAAACGAACCAGAAGTGAAGATTGGTGATAAATTAATATTATTGTTTAATATTTATTGTGCTTCGTTATAATCTTATCTAACGTTGCGTAGTAAAGTAGTATTTTGTAAGTATAGTAATCGGTGACGTGCATTTATTTTGAAAATTGAAACGAATCAAGTTTGCAATTGGAGGTTATTACTATTGAATTGCGCTTCATACTGCGTCTGATTGTAGTTTTATTTAATCCTGAGTAATAAAGTAGTATTTTATAAATTGCAATAAGTGATGTATATTTGGGATTTATTTTGAAAATTGAAAGGAGTTTGCAATTTGAACTTATTGCGCTCCATCAGTGTTTCCTTTTATCATTGATTCTATGTGATTTCTATGTTAATTCTATGATTCATTATCCGTAAAACATATTTGTTTCATATACTAAGTATTGTATATTAAGTTGCATATATATATATATATATATCAAATTTACAATGCAAATTTCTATTTTATTTTATATAGAAAGAAAAGAAAGGAATATAAACAAGCAAATAGTATACAGGATCGAGCATTCATTTCGAGGATTCTTCGTTGTCCTTTTCCAATCCAAAACCGATCTAGAATTGATACTGCTATTTATAGGCTAGCTTCGTTAAGATTTGCACTCGGCCAGCTATGAATAAACATGTGGCGGGATGATGTTCGATCCGCTCTAAAAATGACGGTGGAAACCGATTCATAACCAATTTCGCTCTATCGCGCTGATTTTAATTGCTCCGTGAAAACCGCTGGAACCAAACCGAGGAAAACAAGCGCTGTTGCATGGCGGACGGAACCAAAGGCGTGCAATCGCCATGATGAATTCCATCGATCGATAAACAAATCGAACGAATAATTTACGTTTTCGAATTTTCATTTGAAACGTTCTTTCTTCTTCATTCTCCTCTCCTTCTGGACTCTATTAAACATCGAATGAAATTACAATCCCTGTATTTCGAACATTCCAAAAATATTCCTTTTCTCGAACCGATCCTCTCCTCGTGATAACATGAACGAGTTTAATAGATCAGGTTTACGACGAGAATACAAGCTTAATTTCAACAAACATATCCGTAAATTTACAGAAGGAGGGGAGAAATTTGGTAAATATTAATTAAGCCAAATATTCGTTAAAACGAAAAAAATTTATTTAACAATTTATTCGTTCAATTTACTTTCAGCTCTGCCCGAAACAAAGTATCTATCGATGAAAGATGAGATGAAAATTTATCCAAATTTAGCACGCTTGAGTAAAATAAAATTAAAGAATTACGACAAGTTAGAATATTTTATATGAGAAAAAGAGAGAGAGAGGATAGATCAGGAGGAGGAGGAGATGAACGAAGGAAATTTGCAAGCGTGGGAAAAAGAGGAATGATAAGGACGGAAAAAGCAAAGTTCTTGGCCCGATTAAAATTGGCCAGGATCCAACCGAGACCCACCACCGAGATCTTATTTGTCCAGTTAAGTTAAAGATTTGTTACGCGTTTCTAATTACAAGCTTATCGCGTTAACGAAGTGCGAGAAACACCCTTGTAAATTCGAGGGACTTTTCCATTTTTTTTCTTTTCAAATTCCAACAGCGCATCCTTCCCTATCTCGATTTAATTTCGAACCTGACGAAAGCTCATTGCATATACATTTCGATCAGATATATTTCCTTTGTGTCCTCGAATGATAACTCTTGGATCGATGGGGCAGATTGATTTTTTTAAAAGATCAGCCTGACCTCTTTCATCTTACAAAACGTGGAATAACGTACCACGTCGAAAGATTGGATATTTTTTTTTATCTCAAATTAGTCGGTTTGAATATTATTTTTCCAAGTTTTCGTAGAAGCGAATGGAATGAAATTAGTTCGAGCGAGGATGAGTTTGATTTTTCGTTATTGGATAAGAAATTGACGATAGAGAGAAGGAAAATAAAATTAAACAATTACGAAACAACGATACGACAAATTTTCTTTCTTCGCACGCGTAAAAACAAAATATAAAAGTTTCAATTAATTCGCGCGCGAAATCATTTTAAATTAATCTAAGAAAATTCATCTCGAATTATTCGAGCGGAAAAAAGGCGTGGAGCGCGAAGGGTTTACACGAAGGATTCGACCGAGCGGCAGATAAAGACGTGTCATCGCTGTTCGATCGCTGCGTGTGCACGGAGAAAGCGCGCGCGTTTCGAAATTATGTACAGAGGCGAAGGCGCGGGGGGCTGGGAGAGGAGGAGGCGCGTTTAAGCGCGGAGCTGGGCTCTCCGCAAATTGGCAGGCATCGTGACGAGTTCACGGCTCGGCCGGCGACCTGGATCCTCGTCAAACACGAGGCGCGCGCGACGAGATTCGCGAGGTTTCCACGATATTAAACCACGAGCGAGGCGCTTGTGAGCGGATGTTTATCGGCAATCGAAACGGATTCCAGCGAAGAGATTAAAATTCCCTCGTAGTGAATTTATATCGAGTTTCGAAACCGAGTGATGATTTAATTTTCGTCGAGATCTCACTAATTTTCTTTCTTTTTTCAGGAGTGGATCCTGCAATAAGGAAAATTAAAGGAGAAAGGAAGGAAGAAATTCTAATGGGAGTTAACTCTCGTCGAGTCTTTTCAGTAGGGCGAAAGGGAAACTTGAAATCATCTTATGCAGTTCGTAACGAAGAGATAAAGATACAAGGAACCTATTCACAAATCAATATTCGCGATCTTATTATTTCGAGATAACGAAATCTAACGCGAATCACTCGATTTTTAATTTTTAGAATACTTTTTGTTATAATAACATAAAAATATAACTAAATATATGTATAAATTAACGTTTAATTAGCATAGAATAAGAATGAAAATAACATAATTATCAATGTATAAAAAAATAGAATATATTTTGCCCCGTGGCGACCGAGACTCGCCTCTCGAGCGCAAAAGCATTGAATAAGTTAAAATGCAGGAACAAATGTGCTTAACGATTAATTAGAAATGCACGACTCGGAATGAATAATTCGTGTAATTTCTAATCGGTTGATGGCATCGTGGAACGGAAGACCTCGTTTCAATTACACGTTTAGAAGAATCTCGATGAAATTTATATAAAATTAACTCTCGTATTAATAGAGTGTGTAAATCGAATGTTTAATCAACGCTTAAACTACCATTATTATCGATAATATCTTTAACAATATGCTCGATTAAAATATTTTGCAAAATCATTTCTTCCACGTATTTTTAATATATTGTTGTACAATACAAATACAAATACATTTCCCTAATAGTTCAATTATTAACCTATACTTGTTGGAATCGAAAAAAATCTCGAAGAGAATCTCGACTCTGAAAAAAAAATCACGGAGGAATCATGCGACTTTTGTATTCATGAGTGAATGAGAGATGCATGCATCCGCGTTCGAGTGAATCGAGCATGAATTTTCGATTCCTTTACTTCGAGTGAATTTGCATCGATCGGTGGTCGTGGGCATCATCCGCTTACAGAATCGATCATTTGTTTACCCGTTTAAGTGGGTAAGTAATGTACCTTAATGGCGCGTTCACAGGCGGTGGGGCATCGATTGGAATCGAACACGGTGCCCGAGTACCGACTATGGTGATAAATGCAGCTTGACGAAATTCCAAAGGAATTTTTCTCCTTTGGAATATTTATTTATTTGCCTATTTCTGCAATGCAGCTTTCCAATAAAATATTTGGAACAGATCGATTAATTCGTTATCTTTCGATGAAAATAAAAGTTTTCAACGAGATCAAGGAGAAATTAATCAATCGTGCACGATAATTTCCGAGCTTCTCTATTGGATTGTTCGGAGAATAATTCCATTTTCTCACACGAGTGTCGCTAGTCGAACGTTTTTATTCAGCCAACTTCATTCCAAACCGTGTAGTTATTATGTATTTTTAGAGTTGGTATTTCATGGTTCATTTATATAAGAAAAATTCGTTCGATTCTGCGCAGTTGCGTTTCTCGTGCGTGATAGTAAAGATGCGAAACTAAAAAAAACATTTTCGACTATATTTTATTTTATTATATCGAAAAGGTAAGATAATAGTGTTCAGAGAAGAAGAACGTTACGCGAAGTGTATGGAGAAGGTGTATTAACGGTAGTCACTGTTAAAACTAGTGTTCAAAATTTCGTTTCGACAATTTCGACGTTAAAGATGCATCGATCGAAGCAAATCGACGAATAACACGACTCGAGAAACCGCCACGAGATCGAATTCCACTGATCGCGTGAAACGACTCAGTTTCATTGTTATAAAAAAAACGAAATTATTTTCCCAACAACCCGATATTTCAATTCGCATCCAATATCGATTCTCTTCACGATGTAAAAAGTATAAATTAGAAATTACAATGGAGCGGTTTTAAACTCAAACAATAGTAGGTTAATTGCATATCCCTTTGAAAATTAATTACGTTTCATAATCGAATTCGCTAAATACATAAATAATATCAATCGACATACCCATCCTATTTGCTAAATAACAAAATCCTCATGATTTACGCTTCTTCTCTAAGATAACATTACAACATGCGATCTTTTCTGTATTTAAAAGAAAACCAAGCAAGAATCAAAGCTTATCGACGAAATGATGGGAAGCGAACGAAACTCTCGACTGATTGATCACAAAGAATTCGTGAATTCTTCTTTTCGAAAAGAAAAATGCGCGTTTCGAAAAAAAGAAGGGGGGGAGGGAAGAACGTTGAAGCCTAAAGGCGAAAACGGATTCGGGTCGACATGGCGGCTGCGCGGTCCAGCTTCGTTGCGAAGGAATTCCGCGCACACCGCGCTCGAAATTGGGACGACGCTCGTTGGAACAAGGGTAAGCGGATTCTAAGGCTATAAAAAAATCCGCGTTTCTTTTATTCAAGCCTCGATGTTAAAAGCTTGCCTTTTACGACGCCATTTTGCATCCTTTTGCACAATGTGGACGCCTCCTCCACAAGGAGGGGAGGGGTGGCTTTTGAAAAATGGTATCGCTTCGATCGTTCCGGCTGGGATTCGAGTTAATTGTCGTATAATATAAATAATATTTTCTAACTCGTTCACAAATAATCTAGAAAAAAAACTTTTAATTTAATAACTTAATTGTTTAAAGATGGTAAATTCCATAACTCGATACGATACGATACGAACGCATTTCGATCTTGTGAAGATTGCTTTCGAAGAATGCTTCGATCATAGCGAGATTCGGTAGTTGTAAATAAAATATATTTTCCATGCTGGAATTTTCAGATAAAAGAGCATTTTCGAACCGTTTCTGACTGCGCTATAGTTTCGCCACGATTCCTACACTGCAAAATTTACGATTCCAAAGAAAAAAAGGCAAGGTCTGTCCCGTATCCATCCATTTGTGGACAGCGGCCGGTCCAAAAAAACAATAATCGCCTCTCACTCACTCCGATAACGCCTTCCTTCCTTTTCCTTCCTCCTCCACTTCTTCCCCCTCCCCGATCCTGGAAAGCATGCCGGATCCTCCTTGCCCTCCCCACCCGCGCGAGACGCGGTGGTTGGCCCGCTGCCAACCATGGTGGAAAGTCACAGAGCCAGATGACCCAGCCGCCGGTGTAATATCGAGGAAGATCAAGGCGAGACCTCCCTCTCTCTTTTCTCGCCCTCGATCGAATATATTACGAGACGCGTGTCACACGGGCAGAACAGAAAAATCGTTTAACAGAACGACGGGCAGGATGGATGGAGAGATAGAGGAGGAATGGGGGGAGCCAAAGCATTCTCGCCGCTTTGAAGAGTCCCAAGGGTTGCGTTGGACCGGTGCTCGAGAACACAGGAGAAGGGAAGAGACAGAGATAGGTGTGTGTGTGTGTGTGTATATATATATATATATTTATTGGAGAATGCTTTGAGACGCGTGAGAGGGGAGGAGAAAAGGGAGAGGAAGGAAGGAAGGAAGGAAGAATGAGGAGCGGAATCGAGAGGTGGCGAATTCCTTTGCAATCTGCGCGCCGGCGGGAAACAGCGGCAAAGAGGAAATTTCCGCGTGCCGAATTCCTTGGATACGTGTATATATATATACATACTCTCCATTTTATTTTTCGAGAGAACGAGATATGAACAACGATCCACACCGATCCGGGGAAAAGTGGAGGTATCGCGATGGAATTTCTGGGAACGGGGGAGGGAAAATGATGGAGAGGCGTTGTTTTTGGGAATTTTCATCTGGGATAGGTCGTGGCATGCAGAGGCGGGATCGAACGATGTACAATTTAATTGAAAAAGATTTTCATTTTTAAATGTGCGGGAAAATGATTGTTTCGATGTAACAAATCATTGAAATTTTAAACGTTTACGAAGATCGAACGAAATGCGCGTAAATATAGGCAGAGAATCGATAATTTTTTAAACGTTTATAAATCTCTAATTTTATAACGAATGTGTGAAAAGTAGAAAGTTTCGAACCAATTGTATTTTTTACTCGAGAAACAGCAATACACACATGCTTGACAAAGCTAATCTATATAAACTTTTCGAGTCACTCCTTCCCTTCCTTTTTCCTCGTCCAAGAAGAATCTCATCTGTTCCTCTCGAACCACGAACAAAAGAAATTTATTCAACCCTCCGAACGTTCTAAATCAAAATTGATGCTCGTCGAACACAACGTTTCCGATGTTTCGACAGCCTCCCGTAAGTCTTTCTATGGCTCAACGTCGCTTACGACGCTTATATACGTTTCGTATTAATCCGAAACAACGATCGGGTGACACGTGACTCAAAGGCGCGACATGAATATGCATGCGCAACATAACCGCGCAGCATAACCTCTGCTCGCTGGCAAATCGTGAGTAGCCGTCCTTCCAAACCTACTACCACTAGCCGGGATCAACTGGCTAAATTACACGCGCTGTGGGGACACGGTTCGAGTAACGAACTGTCTCTCTCTTTCTCTCTCTCTGCCTCTGCGGATATTAATCACGGAGATTTAACGAGACGTATCTCCCTAAAGAGACCGATACTCGAAGACTTTGGCGACACTTGTCCGATTGTCAGGAGTATATTGTTCTGCACGTTCGAAATTGAAGTTAACGCGAGCAATTATTATTAACGATATAGGGTATATTATTAACGATATAGTTGTAACGATATAGGGTAACAAGTAAATGAGAATTTTGAAAGATTTTTTTAAGAACGTGTGGATATATGTGGTAAACGTATGATAGATAATGTTTTTATCACGTTGGATCTTATCCACTACACACCTCTGTTGTAAATAAACTCTTGAAAGATCGAGAACAATTCCCTATTCCCTAGATTTAATTGTGCCAATTGTAAGTTCTTGGGATACACCTTCCATCTTCTGTCTCCGATCGTATAATTTAGGGTCGATTTAGTCGTCTTGAAATGGCAGGCATTAGCCACGGGCATAATTCACGGACACTCTTCCCTCCCTCTCAACTCGGGATCACTCCCAGCTAGGTTTCTACGTTATCGGCCGGTTGAACCCTCTTCTCTCTCTCTCTCTCTTTCTCTCTATTCGTGATCATTGTCTTGGTCCTAGTTTAAGACGACGGTTACACCGTTAGATAAGGGTAAAGTTGTAGTTTATGGCGCTCGCTTCCATATCTCGATATGGGACCAACGATTTTCATTAAATTTACTGCGGATATTGGTTTAACATTAGCGCCCATTGCCGTTTCACGGGACGATACATCCTCCGCGACTGGTCTAAATTAAGAGCGACATGTATCGTGAAACGAGATTTTTCTTTCCGATTCGAATTCGAATTTGAATTTTTCCCAACCTTTTAATTTCTGCAACGCGAAGAATATAAATTTGTATCCCGTCACACGGCTGGACGAGGGTAATGCGATTCATTTGCCAAGTTTTGCCATACCTTCGACGGCGGTTTAATAACAAGAACGTTCTAAACCGCGCTTCTAAAATATCCAAACTTGGGTCAACGTTTGGCGCCTGTTCAACGCGGGAGAATTCTTTCGGTTGGACTTCTTTCGAGCCAATAACGACCGTCCAACTTTTTCCGCGATATAATATTCGAGTTAAGATACTTTTTCTTCCCTTTCGACGATTAACATTCTCTCTCTTAATGATATTCAAATTAAAAACGGAAAATAAAGAAAACAGGAAAGATCTACGTAGACGGTGGAATTATTTTAATCAAAGTGGAAATAAAAGAGAAGTAAAAGGGGGGAAAAGTGGAATTTAGGAGAGATGGGCATAAACAATGGATGGCGGAGGAGGTAAGGCAAGGTTGGCGAAAGGGCGAGCCAACGTAAGGAGGATTTATTACGTTTTTATGAGGGCAGAGTCTCGGTAGAATGGTATTCTTGCGGTATACGACGTCGCCTTTCTCCACGGTTCAGCGGAGAGGCGGCCACCCCTCCCGCGCCGCATTTTCCTCCCTCCCCTTGGATCCTTCTTCCTATTCGATCCGAAATTCCCTCGCGACCTCTGATCCGCCGTGGATGAAATCGAGTCGAGTCGTGGCTTTATTATAGGGGATCCAAAATAGAGAGCGGGATCTCGATAAAGCGAGCAGTTGGATCGTCGATACAGAAAAGAGTAGTTCACGTTTTCACCGCTCTTCTTTAATTGGATACTCATCTGCGTCTGCACGAAGCGAGTCGAGCTTTAAATTCTTCGTACTCTAAATTATCCAATGGAAATTTAATTATTCTTACAACGTTTTTGCTTCTATAATTTCAGAGGCACGTCGTCTTACGCGTTCGAAATTTGAGTGAAATTTACGAATGCAAAATTTCTATTTCTATCGATAAATGTTCTTGTTCAATCTAAGAATATAATATAATTCTCAATAGCAAAATTCCTGTTTCTTAACTTGGATTCGTCGACGCCATATCTAAAAACGCCAAGTACAATGCAAATTGTTCTTTTTGCTTCAGAGATTCGTCTCTAAATTCAAGTGAATAGCAAAATTCTTCTTAACTCGAACTGCAAACCATATATCGAAAACCAACGCTAAACCCTTAAACCTCCAAATTCTTAGATTCGTCACCGTGAAACACCGATATTAAATCAACGTTGAACTCTTAAACTTTCTTTCCTTAGATACGCAAATCGTTAGAAAGGCCACGAATTGATGGATCTTGGATCGAGTGGTTAGCCAAGTCCTTCGATTCGTGCTTTTCGCCTTTCAATCTCTGAGAAATGTCATGGCGTTCACGTGTACGTCGCATTTGGTCGCTTAACTCGCGTTCCATCATCGATCGTCGCCTTACCATTCTCGCGAGGGCCTCAACTCGACGATTAACCCTTCTGATACCCGTTGATAGTTCGATGGCGCCTGCCACTTTTCTCCCATTTAACCAACAAGTCGCCAACAATTATCGAGCCGTGAATATCGAATATAACTCCTGGATTGTTTATCCACGATACGTTTATGTATTTTCTTTTTTTTTTGGAATAATATCTCTTTTTCTAAAACGAGATTAAAGTTAGGGTTGATATTATGAATATTTCTTTTTTTTTTGGAATAATATCTCTTTTTCTAAAACGAGATTAAAGTTAGGGTTGATATTATGAATATTTCTTTTTTTTTTGGAATAATATCTCTTTTTTTAAGAGATTAAAGAGTCGTTGGGATTGATATTATGAATATTTCTTTTTTTTGGAATAATATCTTTTTTTCTAAGAGATTAAAGAGTCGTTGGGATTGATATTATGAATATTTCTTTTTTTTTTTGGAATAATATCTTTTTTTCTAAGATGCCACTTTTCTCCCATTTAACCAACAAGTCGCCAAGAATTATCGAGCCGTGAATATCGAATGTAACTCCTGGATTGTTTATCCACGATACGTTTATGTATTTTCTTTTTTTTTTGGAATAATATCTCTTTCTCTAAGATGCCACTTTCCTCGCATTTAACCAACAAGTCGCCAACAATTATCGAGGTGTGGATCGATCATTTCTCGTATTGGTTTATTAAAATCGGAGGATCGAAAATTTTGTAGTTTTACTTTTTAATTCAAAATAATTGTTGAGATGTGATTCGTGAAAATGTTAATTCGTTTTTATCACGGTTCATGATTTTACAATTTGATGAAATATCGTTGTATTAATTGTTTTTTTTAAGTCACTGTTCATTTCGCTATATTAGAAATTGAATTTATATTTTCAAAAAGAAATAATTCAACGAAAAGGATTCTTAAGTTAGATTCTTAAGGAAGATTAAACTAATTACATTGTCTAAACTCCTGGATTGTTTATCCATGATACGTTTATGTATTTTCTTTTTTTTTTTTGGAATAATATTTCTTTTTCTAAGACGAGATTAAAGTTAGGATTGATATTATGAATATTTCTTTTTTTTTGGAATAATATCTCTTTTTCTAAGAGATTAAAGAGTCGTTGATTGATATTATGAATATTCCTTTCTTTTTTTTTTTGAAATAATATCTCTTTTTCTAAGATGCTTTCCTCGCATTTAACCAACAAATCGCCAACAATTATCGAGCCGTGAATATCGAATATAACTCCTGGATTGTTTATCCACGATACGTTTATGTATTTTTTTTTTTTTTTTGGAATAATATTTCTTTTTCTAAGACAAGATTAAAGTTAGGATTGATATTATGAATATTTCTTTTTTTTTTGGAATAATATCTCTTTCTTTAAGATGCCACTTTCCTCGCATTTAACCAATAAGTCGCCAATAATTATCGAGGCGTAACTCCTGGATTGTTTATCCACGATATGTTTATGTATTTTCTTTTTTTTTGGAATGATATCTCTTTTTCTAAGAGATTAAAGAGTCGTTGGGATTGATATTATGAATATTTGTTTTTCTTTTTGGAATAATATCTCTTTCTCTAAGATTAAAGAGTCATTGATATTATGAATATATTTTTCGAATTCGAGAAAATTTCCTCGAGCTCCGGAAAAGTTATAATCCCTTTCTTTCTTTCAATCAATCGGAAATAGTAGAAGGTAATATCGGATTGACAGAGGGTCGGATAAAGGGTAGCATCCCTTGATTTAATAACTGGGGATAGAGAGAGAAGATCGTTTAACGACACCCCTCGCTAATTTCCCAATTTCTCTTCTCCGTTCACGATAACGCCATCAATCAAACCGTCGATCGCTTCTCTATTTTACCCAACACACTCTATTTTCCATCCTTTCTCCCCACTCTCGCGTAAAACCCCGATAAATACAATTATCCGAAATTTCTCAACGAATCCAAGTTTCTCGAGAATATCGTGGAATAACAGGAAAAGAATTCGTACAATTATTCAGCCACTCGACGGAACAGAAACGGTTTAAAAGGAAAGAAAAAACCTGCCCGATCTCGTTTCCATTCAGTGGGTTAAGCATATTCACTGCACGTGTTTACCAACCCTCTCTTCCTTGCCCCCTTCTAAGAATTCTCGTCTGGTGGAGGGCCAGACACACGAGGCCGCCGTCTTCCGTGTTCATCGGACCGTGATGCACCCCCGCCTCGCACAACAGGTCCCATTTCGCACGGTGACCACGCCACGTAGATAAAAACGTAAGTAAATAGTACCCTTTAGAAGTGCACTCCGCAATCTCGCTGACCGATCGCCAAGAAATTTTCCAAAACGTGTTGACTCAATTAGGCGAGGAATATAAATATATACGTATGTTATATACGAGAGATTCTTTTTTTAATTTAATTTAGATTTCTAATTGGAATATTAGAAGGAGTATTTAGGAGGAGTATTTTCAGGAGGGAGAAGGGTGGAGGGAGAGGTTTGATTTTCAGGGGTGGAGAGTGTTGGAGAAACAATGGAAGGAAGGAGCAAGTTTTGTAATCCACGTTACAGAGGGGCAAAATCTCCTCTTTGTGTATATATATGTGTGTACGTAGGTATAGGGGAAATTTACGCTATATTCTGAATACAAAATCAACTTGGTAGATGAGTTTCGCATCAAAAGGTACATCATGCTTGGTGTCGCGCGGTTTAAGGCGATACGTACGCGAGCCGAGACGCATTTTAATGTCGAATTTATGATATAGGATATGGCTGCGTCGAGTAATATATGCTAAGTATATGCTCTTTCGTTGCACACGATTCGATTGTGATATAAGATATAGAATATATATATATATATGTTTCTTGGCAGATGATTTTTTTTCGTTGGAATAAATACTCGTGATTCAAAGAATACATAATATTGAATAATATATATTTCCTGGCAAATATATATATTTTTTTGGAATAAAATTCGTGATTCAAAGAATACATAACGTCGAATAATATATATTTCCTGGCAAATATATATATTTTTTTGGAATAAAATTCGTGATTCAAAAAATATATATATATAATGTCGAATAATATATATTTCCTGGCAAATGATTTTTTTCGAAATAATTATAGGAATAAATATTCATGATTCAAAGAATAACGTCGAATAATATATATTTCCTGGCAAATATATATATTTTTTGGAATAAAATTCGTGATTCAAAGAATACATGTCAAATAATATATATTTCCTAGCAAATGATTTTTTTCGTAATAAATATAGGAATAAATATTCGTGATTCAAACAATACATAATGTCGAATAATATATATTTCCTGGCAAATGATTTTTTTCGAAATAAATATAGGAATAAATATTCGTGATTCAAAGAATAATATCGAATAATATATATTTCCTGGCAAATGATTTTTTCAAAATAATATTTATTCGTGATTCAAAGAATACATAATGTCGAATAATATATATTTCCTGGCAAATATATATATTTTTTTGGAATAAATATAGGAATAAATATTCAAAGAATAGGAGGAAGGAATATAAGAAAGATTAATACTTTGTGATATAAGATAGTTTTATCGGTTAATATATACTATTCTTTCCACACGATTCGATGATTTTTTTCGTTGGAATAAATATTCGTGATTCAAACAATACACGGTTAATACCAAATTCTGATATAAAATAGTTCTATTGAATAATATACGCTATTCTTTCCACACGATTCGATGATTTTTTTCGTTGGAATAAGTATTTGTTATTCAAAGAATACAGATTCTAATATAGGATAGTGTCGAATAATATAAACTATATATATTTCCTGGCAAATGATTTTTTTTCGAAATAAATATAAAAATAAATATTCATGATTCAAAGAATACATAGTTAATACTAAATTGTGATATAGGATAGTGACTATATATCGAATATATATCTAATAAGAGATATATATCGAATAGACTATATATAATCTATATTCTAGTCTATATAAATATAGACTATATACATTTCCTGGTAGATGATTTTTTTTGTAGGAATAAATACTCAAAGAATACACGGTTAATACTTTGTGATATAGCATAATTCTATAGAATAATATATATTCTTTCCAGACGATTCGATGATTTTTTCCATTGGAATAAATATTCGTGATTCAAAAAATATATCGAATAATATAGACTATATATATATTTCCTGGCAAATGATTTTTTTTCGAAATAAATATAAAAATAAATATTCGTGATTCAAAGAATACACGATTAATACCAGATTGTGATATAGGATAGTTGTGTCGAATAATATAGACTATACATATTTTTTCCTGGCGGATGATTTTTTCGTAGGAATAAATATTCGCGATTCAAAAGATACACAGTTAATATTAAATGAAATTAGATCGAGTCGCATTTTAATGTCGAATTTATAATACAGAATAGTATCGAAAAATATATAATAATATATGCTACACTCCTGGCACACGATTCAATGATTTTTTTCATAAGAATAAATATTCACGATTTAATGAAATGAATACACGGTTAATATTAGATCGAATCAAGATAGAGTCGCATTTTAATATCGAATTTATGATATAGGATAGTTACGTCGAATGATATAAGCTATATACTCTTCCCTTCGCAATATTTCTTCAATAATTTTTTTAATAAGATAGTCGCTGTATGCAAAGAATAGATTACTCGAATATTAGATCGAATTTATGATATAAGATAGCTGACTATATTCTTTCCCAGACGATGATTTTTTTTCATAGAAACAAATGTTCGTGATTCAAAGAATAAAACTGTTACATATTTTTCGAAAATCTTTTAATATCCGTTCTGAGAATCGATAATAAAGGCTAACACGAAAGTACCATCGTCGTTAAAATAAATCCACGGAAAACTAATAAGAGCTGAACTTGCTCATTTTTCACGTTACAGCCACAAAGAAACCGAAAGTGTGAGTTTTCTTTTCATCAACTGTAAATGTAAATATTTTAATAAGATCATTCGAAATCTTCATCGAGTATATAATTTTTTCGCAACATTTCTTCCTCTCTTTCCTTCGTCCCAAAGAAAGTTGCAAATCTTTAACTGGTTTGTCCGAACCTACACTTGCTCGCATCACTAACAATTAGAAGAAACAAGCACGCGCGTGAGAAGGAGTCGTTAACTTTCGTTCAGACCTATTTTCACGGGGGTGAAACGGTTAAGGGGTGAACAAAGGGACACACTTTAGCCCAACGTTGCGTCACGAGATAACTGGTCGGTCGATCATTCGGTTAACCCTTTGTTTCCTCCTTCCCCACCCCTGCCCGCAACCCTCTTATTATTTCTTAAAAATAGACCCTCGACCCTTCCTCCATTCGAGGAGATGATCGTTTTCGATGTATATATTTTTCGAGGATGATTGATTTCGTTGATTAGAAAAAAAAAAGATCAAATATTGTCGTCGAATAAAAAAAAAATGATTCAAACGAGAAAGTTAAACGAGCCATCAAATGGTATAAATCGAGTTCCTTTCGAAAATGCAACAACCGCTATATATAAAAACAATGGCAACAGAGACGAGATAGACAAAGGATATCGATCAAAAACTTGGCGACGATAAATAAAACTGCACAAAATCACCGATAATATAAGTCGATTTATCCGTGATATCGAAGATACGCGGCCAACAATGTGGCGGAGAGAAAAATTGGCGATCGATAATAATAACGAAAACCTTTCCAAACTGTGAAATTTATACACAATTTTACCGAGCGGATGGGAAAAAAATAAATGCCGATCAATAGCAACACTGTGTCTGGAAGTTAACGAGAAATTAATTTTACGAAATGAAAAAAAAATATAACCGTCGAGATAATCTCTTGGTTATTTAACGCAACGGTTGAGAGACACTGTTTTCTAGACCATTTCAATAAATAACGATGTAACGATCGATGCGATCGTCTATATCCTCAATGAACGTGCTCCGTTCGTTGACTTCGACTTTCATTCACGGTATCGAAATAGACGCCCGTCTTCGTTACGTAATACAAATAAATACATTACGTGCGCCAAACTTACTGAACGTCGAGGCGAAACCCCCCATTCCGTGGTTAAACACTTACCTGAAACAATAAAGAGACAAGAGTGGTTATTAATTAAAATACGTATCTTGGAATATTTGATGAAATTTTGGAAACTGATCAACACCACTTTTCCTTCGATTAGAAATTTATCAACTTTTATTCGCGAGAAGAAGAATCCATTTGGCAAAAAGAGAAAGAAAAGGGGGATCCTCAATTTGCCGCAAAGATAAAAGGTATTCATCGCATCGTAAAGAATAATTACCATGATAATGACCAAGGATTATACGGTTTTACGAAACGGAAGGAAATGGAAGGGAGCGTGCTTAGATGCGCTCTTTCTTTCATTCGCGTCGCGTCCCAGATTTCGACCGTCTCCCAATGTTTATTCATTAAAGCGACACCCGCCGCCATTTCACCGCCGCGAGGTGGAGCGCACGAGCGACATCATCGTCGAATGAAATTTTCATTCGAGGCAAATTCGTTAGGATAGGCCTCCAAGGACTAACTGAAAGTTTTTTCGTTTAAACGACGATATCTTAATATCGATCGCGGTCTGTGGACGATTATCGTTGGTTCCTGGAACGGACGAATTTTATCGAGGTTGGAAAATTATTATTGCTATTTAACTCCCGAATGGTGACTTTCAGCCGTCATTTCGATTCGGGCGACGACAATATTTATTTACGATCTATTCATTTAGAGAACATAAAGCGTAGAACGATATTAATGTGAAACGTGTAGACTTTCTTATTTCTCGTTTTAGATCGTAGTTCAACACGAGTGGTAAGAACAGAAATATTATTTTCAACGTTTTTGAGCTTTCGTGAGCACAGAATGCGACTTGGCGAAGAAATTGACGACAGAGAGGAGGGGAGCAGCGATAAAGATAAGAGAATGAAGCGAGAGGTGCAAAAAAAGAATAAGAATAATGGACGAATGTGAGAGGGCGTTGCGTTAACAGGAGTTAAGAAGCATTTATAAAGTTTGCTCTCAACGAAATAAGAAGTAACGAAAAGTGAGAGACATTTTACTCGTTCTGACAAGTATCGATAATTAATATTCAACAAATTTTCTTTCTTTATATGTAAATGATACATAAATATATCATTTTGAATTAGCTGTTGAAGAAATTCGTCAAGAACATAGGGAAAATCGTGTCTCGATTTGTTTGTTCGGCCGAAATTTCATCGAATTCTGTTAAATGAAAAAAATAAATTTAACATCGAATTATTTCGTTGATGCATCTTCCTTCTCTAATCGTAGACATTACATATATATATATATATATATCTCACGATGTATCCCCGCTTTTAACATTAGCTTTAATACAAGACCGTATAATGAATCCCAGTAATGCATTTGTGCTGCACCGTTTAGTGGGGCCGGGATACTGGAATATGCTCGTTTTTGGAGCAATTAAAACGTTAAACGCGAAACGACGTTGTTAAGGTATTTGCATATTCGCTCTATATATATTTCTTCTTTTTTTTCTCTCTCTCTCCTCATAATATTTTCCTCCCTTTTGAAAACATGGATGGATTTCATTTCTCGACGAGCTCATTGTACGCTAACAACAAAGCAATAAACCGAACACCTCCAATTAATTTCTCGAAATTAAAATATAACCCCCCAGCTCTAAAATTAATTTCTAAAAATTCCACCCATTCGACACGATGGATTTACTCGCCTTTCTTTCTTTCTTTCTTTTTCCTAATATAAAAATACACGATATTCCACATCATCCTGACAACATCTCTCCTGCGCAATAAACAACCGTTTAACTCGCTGTCGAACGACCGGCTAGTATTCCACGCCAATCCATCGTCGCGTTAATTTCGTTCCTAATTAACCCCTTACGTCAATACCCGAAATTTTATACACCCCGTTCGATTCGACCGGGCACCCGGATATCCTGCCAAACTGTTTGCAGCCTTGTACCCCTCCTCCCTCCCTGTAAATTAACAACAGGAGAATATAAATAAACCGTTAAAATTGAAAATGGATATACAAGCCTTGATCATCGTAGGGTTAAACGAACCGATCAACATATATTTCCCACGATTCGCTTTTCATATACTCTCGGTCGTTTGCTGCTACAGTTATTTGTGACAACTATTATGTTTTGAACGATAAATTATTGAAATATATTCGCGCAACAATATTATCATAATGGTGGATATAAACTAAAAGGTGAACGCTTGTAGAATGCTTTTCGACAGATATTGTAAGAATGGTATATTCTATGGTATATTTCTTAAAGACGAATGGAAATGAAATGAAATTACGTTTACGCGTAATTGCCTCTTTATAAACGTCAAATCGAATCACGCGGTGTAACAACACCGATGATTTTTATTTATATTTATTTACATATCTTGGAGAAGAAGTTGTAGATTCAAACTTGCGATCGAGGGGTTATTTCAATTCTCGAGTATTCCTTTAACGAGGGATTCTAAAAAAGGAGAGAGAGCTGCCGAGAGAGTTTGAAATCCCAAAGTATATATTCCCAAGTTACAAAGTACGTACGAGTGTTTGTTTTAGGAAGGAAGAAAAAAAAAAAAATCTCTTTTAACGAGTAATGGGACGGGGACACGCGTAAAGGGATTAAAATTGAAGAAACGGGGAAAGGTATAGGATAATTTAAACGCGGCCAACTGTGCGCACAAGATGTTCCCCCCTCGCAAAGAACGA
Source organism: Apis cerana (assembly GCF_029169275.1). Classification (NCBI taxonomy): domain Eukaryota; kingdom Metazoa; phylum Arthropoda; class Insecta; order Hymenoptera; family Apidae; genus Apis; species Apis cerana. Next base: position 8,087,118 of record NC_083866.1, read on the forward strand.
CGTTCAGGGAATGTAAATTTTTCAAGGAGGGGGGAAAATTAAATCCGCGACCGAATTATAAAATTAAATAGGAAGACGCCTGATATTTTTTATACGAGATCGAACGTGGACAGAGTTAGGATAGGATTATAAAATAATAATAATAATAATAGAAAGGTATTCAAATTTATAAAAAAAATAAAAATCGAACAATCTTGATGGTTTCGTTACCGGAACTATTATTGTCTACTCTGCCGCGATGAACGCGTCACGATTAGAATGCATTATCATTACGGTACATTAAGCGTATGATCTGATAATACACGGCTACACGGGTGCAGATATATCCGACAATAAGACCTGTGCGCCATCTATTCGCACTTAAATTCTCCATTCGTGATTGTAATATTCTCTACTCTCGATGTAACTCGAGGATAAATTATTTTTCACGCGTTGATTTCGCGTATATATATTTTTATTTCTATGGTATTTCTACTCTTCGCATCCTCTAATGCGTTGGATCGTGTCCAGATTATTTAGCGAATTTGTATCCATCCGTCGACAGTGTAATTAGTCGGATTTAAGCTTAAAAGGAAAAGGGAAAACTCATAAAAACAGATCAATTGGTAAAGTAATCCTTGTGGTGAATTTTTATATTTTTATATTTTTCTCTTTTTCGTTTCAATTTCAGCGAGAAAGAGAAAGAGAGAGAGAGAGAGAATTATAGGACTTTATTTTTAAGGTTATATATGCGATATTATTTGTTCCATTGTCGAGAGAAATGCTTTTTCGTTTATATCGAGCTTATAATAATAACTAGTAATTAATCAGCTTACGATTTGACAATACACCGATTGATTTTATCGTTTTGATGATACAGTTAATTATGTACGAGCCGATAATTAATCCTAGTTAATACTCCTTTTGTCTTGCGCATCGAATGATGAAATTGTATAAAGAAAATTTGAGAAAAATTCAAGAAGAAAAACGATGGTACGCGATACGTGCACGTTCTCGATAATGAATAATTCTAACGTTTTATGTATCTCGATATATTCGTGAAATATGTACTCGTAAATATTAGGCAAGTTGTGTAGATTGCAGGCAATGTTTGCACGTTTAATCGTTTCGTTCTAATTTTCACGATCGATGGTATTATTCCATTAAACACTGTGTAGAAACGAATTAAATTGGATTTTTATCAAGTAAACAGATTTATTTTTGATCCAACAATTATTATACATCGAACGGTGTATGATGTGGAAAGAATTAAAATAACAATAATAATTGCAGAAATTATGCGATATTTTAAAAGATATATTTTAATTGCTATATTTTAAGTCTCGTTGAAATTTAATAAAGATTACGTCGCAAGAAATTATATCAGTCGATTATCAGATTCGAGGCAAGGTTAAAGGAAAGGCGAAGATATCTTTCCAGTCTGTAATACAAAGTTGAAGAACATCCCGCTCGAGTGGAAGATCGAGAAAGGGACGACGGGCATTGTGTTGTAAATGCGACGTGACTTTGTCCGGGACCGTAGCTTGATTTGAATGTGCCATTCAGGAACTTCGACGGTCGAGCTCGTTGTTGCACCAGAAAGAGAGAGAGAGAGAGAGGCAGAGAGCAGGATTATTGGCACATGGACTACATTTTCATCAAACGCACGCACGTTAAGCGATCTAGCGCACATTCAGAGATAGAAACGTTTGTGTTTCAAACGACAATGTGAATTCATATGCAAATGCGTGTCAGGTTGAAAGCAACGAATGTCCATCTAGCAAAAAGAATGGCCATAACGAAACGTGCGATCGATCGGACAATCAAATATTTGGCGAGTGAAAAATTTGCATCGTCACTTGCAACTGAATTCACAATTCTAGTTCGAATTTAAGAAGCGGATGTGATTCTTTTTCGAATTAAAATCTTTTCCATTCTATTTCTGTTTCGAGAGAAGAGAGAAAGAGTTTCTAAATTTAAAGTATAAACAAAGACTCGTCTTTCCGAACGTCGATAGCACACTGCGCGAGCTCGTAACTCGGAAACGCGAGCCTCGGGACGAGTCGGAAAAATTCGGAGAGAATCGGCAATATTTCGGAAACACTCGTGTCGCTCGGTTCGGGACACAGCGCGAACGTCTAATTTCGGCTCGATTCGGCTATAATCGGACGCGATCGGCTAAAGGGCAACCGAAGGAATAAAAAGAGATGGTAAAGTACTTACAAACGGATAATACCGTTCGCGCGAAATTTCATGGGATTCGGGATCAAAATTATTATAAAAACTCGATGATATTTATCGCCGATAATATTCGAATCATAACTGTTTACGAAACGTTCGATGATTACAAATGTGGTGAACGTGAAATGCAAATAGATCGAATGTGATTTTTTGTGCGCAATTGGCCCGATTCATGGAAGCAAACAGCACGAAGCCTGCGCCCAGAGTCAATTTGTTCGGTGTGCGTAAATATGTAATCGGTTCTCGCACACTATTACGCGCGTCGAGCGTATATACACGTATATACGTGATCATTCGCCTCCGAATACAGTGGCATTCAATTCCATCGTTCACTTCGGTACATATCGATACGCTCTTCTGTTCGACGTATCGAAACGCATATAAATATCGCAGAGGAGGAAAGGGCACGACGACAACAACGTTACATTTTTACCGGTGTTTATCTTTGCTCGCAGTAAACGTAGACGAGAAGGGGGCAGAGGAAAGGGGAGATGTAAATTTCGTTCCCTTTTATCGATTTCGACCGTTTCGATAATTTTAATCCTGGCCAAATCTCATGAATCGATAATGAAAATTAAAGGTTAAATCTCGTCGCCGATAAAAAAAATGCGATCGAATTAATGAATTTTAACTCGATATCGATGGCATCGATGTCGATGCGATATACGTGTATCGGTTTTTCGATTAATTAATATTATTCACCGATACTTTGACGGCAATTAAAATTTATCAATTCGGTTTGATTGCTTTCCTTCATTATATTTCGGTCCATGTAGACCGTTTAATTAAATTTCACTTTGCTCGGGATACAATGAGAATTATAACGATGTCCGATTCAATCGTGTAACTATGTAACTATCCGCTATTTGTGAAACGCGACGGAATAACCGAACATTAGCAAACTAAAGACACGTTTGTGGATATATTTGTCATGCTAATTTATGATTAAGGGATACCGCAAGATTTGAGGGAAAGCGCTAGTAGCGGCGTTATTAAAATATAAAACAAACTAAGAATATTTGCATTCCCGTCCCTCGTAAGTTTAAGCAAATATTTGATATTGTCTCGGATATAAATTACAAATCGAATCGATCGCTATAATTACGATTAGAGAGATAGAGAAAGAGCGAGAGGGAGAGAAATATCCAATCGCCAATTTACAATCCTCTTTTATTATTTTTTTTTTCTCTATTGAATTCTCGACAACGATCAAAGAGATGTGGTAAACACAAGCTACAAATATCGTTAAAGTTACTTTTTGATAGTATATTCACTCCACTCCCGGTCGAAACTGTTGAATATTCACTATTTTTCGCGATAGTGGCGGCGTTCCAGCGCATCGATAAACATTTACAGTGATAAATCGCATCGGGATCGACCACCCATCCCGGATGAATTGCCGGTCAAAGTTTCGCGTCCGCCCGAATTAAAGTCGCCGATAAATAAATTAATACACGGCCTCTCGCTTTAATATCCCCCGTTAATTACCCCCTCCCCCTTCCTCTCCCTCTTCCGCGCAGGCTTCAACAATCGTACGAACGAGCGGAGCTGCAGAGGCGAGGTTTTTTCTCCTTTTTTTTTGAACGGCCGAGCGTTGCGTTTTGTTTACCCGCGAATTTTTCGCATAAAACTCGACGGGCGCCGATAAACGCGCCGTGACACGCAACTTTGACAAACGATTTCGCGCCAAGTCTCTCTGCGGAGGCGATCGTGGATAGATACGTGGATAGATGGATAAATCTCTCCCCCGAAAAAAATATTCCTGAAATGATAAATTAAATTTATCATTCTGGTCGACGAGAAAGGGGGAGCGGGAGAGAAGGGGAAAGACTAAAAATATACGAAATACACGCTCGAATTTAAGCACGAGAGAATAAAAATAAATTACCTAACGGGCCAATTGACGATTAAATTCTGCATGAAATTAATGGTTTAATGAAAAAAAAAATGAAAAAAAGGAAAAGCTTCGTATTATATCACGCTTTTATCGATACCCGTATTGTTAATCTGCGTGACGTTTATTTAATCCTTTCGTTAATCTTTTATTCTATTGTTTAAATTCGTGACAGAGATATATATATATATATATATATATAAAAAGTCTACAATTCAATGTGTTTCAGTATGTTCTGTATCTTCAAAAGACACGTATATTTCGCTTATTCAAACTTTCCTATCGCATCCATCCGTGAACGAACGATCGTCGAGAAGATGGCGAGGGAGGAAAAAGTGTGGAAAAAGACGGTGGCCAGAGATTGGACGGTATTCCTTGGCCTCTGCTCCCAATCCACCATCGAACGAGACACGAATCTTGCAAATTGCCTTTCCTCCCCTTTTGCACCTTCTCCCTCTTCTTCTTCGACGAAATTATCCATTACGTCGAATCGATCCACCGTTCTTAATCAGACTCTTTTTCGAAAAATCTTGCTCGACGAGACGAGAATATAATCTCGTTCAATCGATTCGGATCGGACGGTTTCTAAAGGTTGCTAAGAGAGTTATACATATTCATACAGATTGGAATTAAATGTTGGCACGTGGAAAAATTTCCATCCCCAGGAATAGAGTTAAGCATGCGCATGCACAGGTTTTTAAATAGATACGCTCTCTTAAAAACGCGTATCGTAAATTCGGTTCGATGATGATTATCCGCTTTGACACGCCTCGAGCCTCTCTCGTTGCGGAAATCACGGATGGATCGCGGATGGACACGATTTTCGAGAGGGAGGGGATTTTTATAGCGAGTGAATAAAAAAAAAGAAAACGAAGACAAACAAATTATCACGAATTTATATCCCAACTTATCCTTTCGCTACGATTTTTCATAGAATTTGAGAAAGATCGTTTATCAGCGTTTACGCCTCGCTGCAGTGGTTTGACGATGTTTATTGGAAAAGAAAAATTTTCCTCGAAAGGAGGTATTCATAATTTCTAAACACACTCGTATTTAATTACTCGCTTTGGAATCGAATAATATTATGGAATATAATAATACGATAATGTGTTAACAATAATTGTTAATAATGGTGTTGCGTGAGAAATGATAAAAGGAAAATATCGATGCTAGAGAAAGATAGGCATGAATTTCAATTGCTTCTCGTACAATACGACTATAGCCGTCCATAATCTATCAGTGTTTTATATAGAGCGACTATAGTCGCCAATAGTGTATCAGTGATATTTTATGCAGAGCGATTATAGTTGTTTATAGTATATCAGTGACATCTTATGCAGAGCGACTATAGTCGTCCATAATAAATCAGTAGCAACTATAATCGTCCGTAATATATCAGTGCAATTTTAAATAGAGCGACTATAATCGCCCATAATACATCAGTAGCGACTATAGTCGCCCATAATATATCAGTGGAATTTTAAGTAGAGCGACTATAGTCGTCTATAATATATCAGTGGAATTTTAAGTAGAGCGACTATAATCGCCCATAATATATCAGTGGAATTTTAAGTAGAGGGACTATAATCGCCCATAATATATCAGTGGCATCTTATGCAGAGCGACTATAGTCGTCCATAATAATATAGAGGGACTATAATCGTCCGTAATATATCAGTGCAATTTTAAATAGAGCGACTATAGTCGTCCATAATAAATCAGTAACGTTTTATATAGAGCGACTATAATAGTCTATAATAAATCAGTGGAATTTTAAGTAGAGGGACTATAATCACCCATAATATATCAGTGGCATCTTATGCAGAGTGACTATAGTCGTCCATAGTAATACAGAGCGACTATAATCGCCCATAATATATCAGTGGAATTTTAAGTAGAGCGACTATAATCGCCCATAATATATCAGTGGCATCTTATGCAGAGCGACTATAGTCGTCCATAATAAATTAGTTGCGACTATAATCGCCCATAATATATCAGTGGAATTTTAAGTAGAGCGACTATAATCGCCCATAGCCCATAATATATCAAAGGAATTTTAAAGCGACTATAGTCGTCCATAATATATCAGTGGCATCTTATGCAGAGCGACTATAGTCGTCCATAATAAATCAGTGGCATCTTATGCAGAGCGACTATAGTCGTCTATAATATATCAGTGGAATTTTAAGTAGAGGGACTATAATCACCCATAATATATCAGTGGCATTTTATCCAGAACGACTATAGTCGTTCATAGTAAATTAGTAGCGTTTTATATAGAGCAATTATAATGTCCATAATGTATCAGTGGAATTTTAAGTAGAGGAACTATAATCACCCATAATATATCAGTGGCATCTTATGCAGAGCGACTATAATTGACCATATATCAGTGACATCTTATGCAAAACGACTTATAATCGCCCATAATATATCAGTGGGATTTTAAATAGAAGGACTATAATCACCCATAATATATCAGTGATATCTTATGCAAAACGACTTATAATTGCTCATAATATATCAGTGGGATTTTATATAGAGCGACTTTAATCGCCAGTATTACGTCAGTGACATCTTATACAAAACGACTATAGTCGCCCATAATATATCAGTAATATATCAATATATCACAATATATTTTATATAGAGTGACTTAGTCGGCCCTAGTACATCGATGACATTTTATACAGAGCGCTTATAGTCACCAAATATATCAATAGTGTTTTACGTACAGCAACTTTACTTGACCTTGGTACATCAATGGTATCTTATGCAGAGCGACTATAGTCGCCCATAGTATATCAGTGGCATCTTACGCAGAGCGACTTTAGACGCCCATAACGTGCCAGTGATTCTTTTTTTTCGTAGTATGTCGGTAACATTTTATGTAAAACGACTTTAGTCGCCTGTAATACGTCGATGACGTTCTATTCAGAGAGACTACAATCGCCCATAGTATATCAGTGACATCTTACGCTTTAGTCGGCCAACGAAAAAAAATTGGCCCGCACACGTGTTAGGAAAAACGGGTATAAAATATAATATAGAACAAAAGGAAAAGTATAAAAATATCTCGGCGACACCGGTGAAACCGGTTGCAACTGGAGGAGGAGGAGGGGGGAAACTCGAGCGTGATCGATCAGAGAAAAGAAATCCCAACAACGTGACTCGAATTTGCTCGCAACACAACCGACCTGAATACCATCGTCGTCCTATCGCGTAAACCGGATTATTCACCATCGAACACCATCGAGTTCTCTTCTCTTTTCTATCCGCGCGCGAGAGAAAACGTTTTCCACGATTCCAGAGATGGAGAAAAGCCTCCTTTTGGGCCCAACTTTCCACGGAAACTTTGACCCCTTTTCGTTCACCTTCTTTGTACGAGATAGGAACCGAGGGTGAACGAAGGAACCGCGAGAAACTAGCAGCGCAAAAACGTCGTAAAAATTCTCCCTGAATTTTCGTTACACGGCAAGGGTTGTAACGAAGCGAAGTAATTTACTTTTGGGAAAAATTCTCCTTCTTCTTGTGCAAACCTGCACCGCGTGGATATTTTTCGTTCCATTTATTTATTCGACTTGCCTTTTCTTTCGAATCTTCCATTTCCCCCTTTCTTTCTATTCTATAATTTTACGTCGAAAAAGCTTGGAGAGGACGATGCGATCGAGCCATCTGTGCGCCGAAAATCTTGTCGCGGGCAACTCGATACGGACGGGAGAAATTTAAGAAGAGGAAGGGGGGAGGGAAAGAATAACGAGCGCGCTGTCAGGCCGCACGTCTCCCATTTAGAGACGCGTACTCGCTGGAATCACTCGTGGGCCGAAATTCGATCGGTTGCGCGCACTGCTCGGTTCAAATTCGACACCTCGATGCCGAAAATTCAAAGGAGATATCTTCTTTTATTTCCACAATCCCCGCGGATATTAATTTTTCGACGAGGGGCCGCGACAATGCATCCTTTTCTATATAACCCGTTCGATTGCACATTTGTCGTTCAGAGTTTCGAGTTTTGCGAATTTTTATTCCACTTGTTGGGAGAAAATTATAATTCGTAACGATTCAATTCGATAAATTGAATTTTCTATACACAAATATCTAATTTTTCCGAATAATCAGATACAGTTTTCACAATCTGCCGAAAATAGAATCATCCTCAATTTCAAAGAGTTTCATTATCATCCAATTATTATTCAATGTATATCTCTTATGTCCGATTATAACTGGCCGATATAATGAAGAAGAATTTGTCTCTATTGATTGATGTCCAATTACGATCCAATACAAAAAATTTTCTAAATAATCGGTTCAGTTTTCAATCAATCAACCGACAGAATAGAATCATCCACAGTTTCAAAGAATATCTTCAAACGTCATCCAATGTATACTTCTTATATTTAATTATAATTCTATCTACAAGCCATTTGAATTTCCTATCGTTTTTATCATATATTTTTCTCAATAATCGTCATCCATAATTTAAAAGAATATCTTCAAACGTCATCCAATGTATATTTCTTATATTTAATTATAATTTTATCTACAAGCCAATAAATTGAATTTTCTATTGTACACAAATATCTAATTTTTCTTAATAATCGTATATATCATCCATAGTTTGAAATAGTTTGAAACATTTGAAATAGTTTGAAAGAACATCTTCAAACGTCATCCAATGTATACTTCTTATATTTCATTATAATTGATATTCTATCTACAAACCAATAAATTGAATTTTCTATCGTTTTTATCATTATTTTTCTCAATAATCATCATCTATAATTTCAAAAAACGTCTTCAAACGTCATCCAATGTATATTTCTTATATTTAATTATAATTTTATCTACAAGCCAATAAATTGAATTTTCTATTGTACACAAATATCTAATTTTTCTTAATAATCGTATATATCATCCATAGTTTGAAAGAACATCTTCAAACATCATCCAATGTATATTTCTTATATTTAATTATAATTCTATCTACAAGCCAATAAATTGAATTTTCTATAGTATACATAAATATCTAATTTTTCTCAATAATTATCGTGTATATCATTTACAATTTCAAAAAACATCTTCAAACATCATCCAATGTATATTTCTTATATTTCATTATAATTCTATACAAACCAAAAAATGAATTTTCTATCGTACACAAATATCTAATTTTTCTTAATAATCGTATATATCATCCGTAGTTTGAAAGAACATCTTCAAACGTCATCCAATGTATACTTCTTATATTTCATTATAATTGATATTCTATCTACAAACCAATAAATTGAATTTTCTATCGTTTTTATCATTATTTTTCTCAATAATCATCATCTATAATTTCAAAAAACGTCTTCAAACGTCATCCAATGTATATTTCTTCTACCTAATTATAATCGGCCGATTATTCGTAATGAAAAGAAATTTGTCTCGTGTCTCTATCTACAGATTGAATAAATCTAGTAAATTTTTTACATTCGTACGCACAATCGTTTAATTTTTCCGAATAATCCAATTAAAATTTTCAAGAACGAATCGATACAATTTTTATACTTCGTCCATCTATAATCCAATCCAATAAATCCAATTTTCTATCGTACACTAATATCTGCACTAATTTTTCTCGACAATTCAATTGAAATTTTCAAGAACGATACAAATTTTAATCTACTAATAAAAGAATCATCGTGTATATACCTAATTATAATATTATAATTATCTAATTATAATTGGCCAATTTTCATAATAAAGCGGACTTCGTCCATCAACAAATCCAATTTTCTACATTCGTACGCACAATTAATTTAATTTTTCCTAATAATCCAATTGAAATTTTCAAGAACGATACAATTTTTCATTCACTGATAAAAGAATCATCGTGCATATAATTGTAACACATCTAATTATACTATAATTATATTATAAAGATATTATTAATGAAGAGAACTTCGTCTATCTACAACCCAATCCAATAAATCTAATTTTCTATCACACACACTATCTAATTTTCCTCGGTAATCCAATTGAAATTTTCAAGAAATATACTCAATTATCTAATTATTATATATCTAATTATAATTGGCTAATGTTCATAATGAAGAGAACTTCGTCCATCTACAATCCAAATAAATCCAATAAATCCAATTATTCATCGTATACACTAATATTTAATTTCGACAATTGAAATTTTTGAAGAACCATACATACAATTTTTAATCTACTGACAAAAGAATCATCGTGCATATAATTATAATACATCTAATTATATTATAATTATATTATAAAGATATTATTAATGAAGAGAACTTCGTTTATTTACAACCCAATCCAATAAATCTAATTATTTATCATACACATTATCTAATTTTCCTTCATCTAATAATCTAATAATCCAATTGAAATTTTCAAGAAATATTCTAGAAATATACTTATCTAATTATTATACAAGAATAATTACTAATATACAAGAAATATACTTATCTAATTATTATATACTTAATTATAATTGGCCAATGATTTATCGTACACATTAATATTGAATTTTGACAATTGAAATTTTCAAAAACAATAATTTTTAACCTACTGATAAAAGAATCATCGTGCATATAATTACAACACATCTAATTATAATTGCCAAATATTCTTAATGAAGAGAACTTCGTCCATCTACAACCCAACCCAATAAATCCAATTATTCATCACACTAATATTGAATTTTGACAATTGAAATTTTCAAGAAGGACACAATTTTTAATCTACTTAATCTACAAGAGAGTCATCGTGCATATAATTACAACACATCTAATTATAATTGCCAAATATTCTTAATGAAGAGAACTTCGTCCATCTACAACCCAACCCAATAAATCCAATTATTCATCACACTAATATTTAATTTTGGAAATTTTCAAGAACGACACAATTTTTAATCTACTTAATCTACTGACAAAAGAGTCACATTTTCCCAAATAACCCAATTAAAATTTTCACTCGAGAGTTAGATCGCCATTTTCCATTCATCCATAAAAATATACGATATATATATATCGTCCACACACTCCAACACACTCTTGGAAAAAGAACATGGTGAGAATCGCGGCTAAATTATTAGTGGCCGATTTAACGAATAGGGAACCCCCCTTGCTCGCATCGAGCATGCGAATCGAGCGCGTCCACTGCCATCCACCAAATTGAGTTTCCGAGAGCCGAGTCGGACGAAGGAATCCGTGCGCGCTCAGATTGGACGCCGGCTGGAAATCGTCTCGTGGGAGAGCAGGCTCCCCCGCTTGCATACTTTCGCCTAATACTCGATTGCTTACTACCTCGCTCCAGGGACAGGATACGATGGAAAACCAACTTTCCTCCATCCTCCTTTGTCGTTAAATTTCCACTGATCGAAAGGAATAGTATTTTTGCTCGAAATATTATATAAGGGATCGACCCAATTGAAAGGAAATAGAAAAGAAAATTTTTCTTGCAAGATATTCATTCAAGCAATACATAAATTAAACTCGGGTATCGTGGATTGTCGAATTAATTGGCAAGTTTCTCTAATTTGATATAAAAAGCCGCCATGTTATTTAATTTTTTACAGTAGGGTATCTAATCCTAATTTTTTATTAAACTTTTCAATTTGCGTAAATATAAATTGTAATTTTGATTTTTGTATTAGTTTTGTATTAGAAAATATTAATTTATAAATCAAGTTTAATTAAACGAATTAAACTTTCATTCATTGTTTCAGAGTTATCTATTAATTCGAATTTATATTTTTAACAATTTCATATTTTATATATAATTTCATTAATATAATTAATTTCAAAACCACAATACAATTTTTTATTAATAAGTTGTATTAAACTTTTAAATTTTAATTTATAATAATTTTATCGAAAATACTCTCTCTCCAGCTCTTCTTGAAAAGGGAAATTTTGGATAATTAATCATACGTTACTTCAAATTTTCCATCTATTCGATAATCGATTAACATGATGCGATCCCTGCTTTGAGGGAAAAAACTCGAGAGAGGTTAAATTTATACAGGGAAGTTCTGTTTAACAGGAGGGGGACAGATTTCTGGCGAGATTCGAGCGAATTGAAGCCGATCGTGCGGGCGAGGACAAAGCTCGGGACGAATTTTGACAAGTTTATTGGACCGGTTCCAACCAACGTTTCCTTCTTCGCGGTTTTCTATGTGTGTCACGCGTATACAAAATATTCCACAAGTATATGCTCCCTGTATGCAAGATCCAAAGGAGAAAATGGTTAAATTCGAGAAGAAAAATTTTAATAAGGATGACCTAAAACTTATGAATCGATTTCATATGGATAATTATCGAAATGGAAGCGGGCCATTATTTTGTAATTAATGATCGTTGATGATAATGAAACCAAGTTCTGAATATTCCAGACAGAGGCTATATTTTCATTATCACCGAGATTTGATCCCTCGATTTCAAAAACACGCTGTTTTAGTGATTTTTAATGATTTTCGCGTTGAAGAAAAATTTTAATATTAATTTAGCAATATTACTCTTAATTTCAGTATTGTAATAAATTACTTAATAAATTAGGAAAGGTAATTTAGAAAAAGGTAATTTACTCTCTGATAATGAACATCAAACGACTCATTCAGTGTCGTGAACGTCTACTTTATCGGATGTCTATTTTCGAAGAAAATGAACTAACTGTGTAAAAACTATCTTCAATTAAAGAAATTACTTTAATTTACTTTTAAATTCTCTTTCATATTTAATCTAAACCTTGAACATACCACATTTTGATTTTATGAATTATTATTATCTTAAATATCTCTAACTCAAATTTATTCAAGCCAGTTAAAACAACAATACGTAAATTAAACTCAAGTATTTCTTATCGTGGATTATCAAATTAATCGACAAGTTTCTCTAATTTGATATAAAAAGCCGCCATATTATTTAATTTTTTGTAGCAGGGTATCTAATCCTAGTTTTTTATTAAACTTTCCAATTTCTATTAATATTAATTATAATTATTAATTATCAATTCTAAATTTCACTCCAAATCAAATATATTTAATTATAATTTTTTATTTGATATAAATTTTATTAGAGACAATTAATTTATAAATCGAGTTTAAAACGTTATTACTCATATTTATCTTTACTAGAAATTAAACTTTCATTCGTCGTTTCACAGTTATCTATTAAATTTTTATTTTTAATAATTTTATATTTTATATATAGTTTCATTAATACAATTAATTTCAAAACCATAATGCAATTTTTATTAATAAGTTGAATTAAAATTTGTCTAATTACACAAAGTAATTAAGAAAAAGATTTAACGACAGTCATTCACTATCTAAAGAAATTAGTAAACGTTTCTTCACGAAATACCTCGACGAACAATTATATGAAACCACGTCGTTAGATACCCTCTTAACTCCAGACATAACACCCGACGATATCTCGAACAATAACAACTGATAATACTCGAGCTTGTTGTTAACAGAGAAAGAGGACGAATAAATTTACTAAGAACACGAGAGAGAGAGAGCGTTATTTCCCCCCACGATCGGAATTGGATTGAGCAAGAATCGGAAATAAAAAGTGGAGGAAGTCGTACTAGAGTCAGTCGGATAGACAGACGTTGCTACCCTGCTAATTGACTCTCCTCTACTTCTCCTTCCAATCCAAAATTTCTCCTTAATTTCTCTTCGTCCGTCGAAGATTACACGTTTTGCGCGATATCAGGTGCAACATCGCTTATTTTTACGTTCGAAGCTACGAAAGAAATTCGAATCGAACAATTGTTCTACGTATATTCTTATAAATATTTTCTATTGGCCTTAAGTGAAATAGTAAAAAAAATCGCATCATTTTTTCCTCGATCGAAACGTTATTAAGCGTTATTTTTAGGCACCGTTCCCCTAAAAGTTTCGAATTTATAATTAGTAAACTTTGAATCGCGTAACTTTGTTGGGAACGAACGGTGTAAGGGTTCGTTAGCGAATTTCATCCGAGCGTCAAAAGTTTATTCGTCCAAAAAAAAAAGAAAAAACCGTCGCGTTCCCATATATTTATAAAAAAAAAAAAAGCGCTTCATATTTAGAAAGAGGTTGAAAAATTGTTATCCTTCGACGTAGGCCTTCCTTATCCGCCTTTCCAAGTTTTCCAAGTTTTCTTCATCCTCCCCCTCATCTCTTTCCTCAAACACACACACACACACACACACACACACACACACACACACACACACACACACACACACACACACACACACACACACACACTTTTTCGATATCGAGCTCGAGGCTCTTCTAAATCATCTTCCCCTCCCGTCATTTTTCTCAATTTGGTATTATATCAGGCGATCGTCATTTCTCTTCTCATTATTAAATTATCAAGTTCGCGGTGGTCCCGAGCCCATAATTCTCAATATATTCGTGACACGGCCACGTTTCCTCACCAGCCGTGCACCGATCCCCCCTCCCCTCCCTTCGATCGATCGTTTTCAACCGGTCAATTTAACCGGTTATCGATCGTACCAACTCCCCCCCCTCCCTCCTGTCGCAACATCGATGTCCACACACGATGTTGCGTTCATCGATTATGCTTAAATTGCGGTGAGACTAAACTCGAAAACTTGACAGCATCAACATGCCATCTGTCGGTAGTTAAAATAGAGAGGGAGTAAGTGGTGTGTGCGCGCGAGAGAGAGAGAGAGAGAGAGCAGGGTTACGACGAAATTGAATCAATAAATTCGCTCTCCGAATGCCCCTATTTCATCCAGCTCTTCAATTGCCGCTCCAATCATGTACTAATTCAATCTTCCAATCCGCTGGTGGTACACGTTTTTCGACGAAACTTTTTATCTGCTTGTTGTATTCTTCCACTCGCCCGTTGCACGGATTAAACGCGTTGGCGGTTTACGTAGAGATACCACCTTACGTTACGTACGCAACAATGTATATCATTTCGATTTTTCGAGATACATTTAGTAATTACACTCAATTGCGTTCGACGATCGGCACAAAAATCGTCGTATTTTCCGAGAACGAAACAAATACAAACGAGAGAGGAACAGTTGTACAGTTTCTTTTTCGATTCGACCATCGACGATTAGGTTACACGTCGTCTTCTCCCAATATTTTAATTATCGAGCGCGAGATTTTCCTTCGAATAATACACAATATTTCTTTCTACGGAGACTCCACGCTGGTACTAGGAGTTTGATAAAATAAAATGAAATGATAATAATAATAATAAAAATAAAAGGCAACGTTTAATTGCATTCTTGCCCATCTACCGTGGAACATCTACCGTAGAGCGTAAGAAATACAAACGATAAAGGGAACGGTCGCAGCCGTGTGTTTCTTTTCAACCTTGTTTATTATTCATTTTATGGGTCAACGATAGAATTTCTTTTCTCTCTCCCTCCGCCCCCCTCCACCTCGGCCAACGAAACGCCCGCGAATCGGTTAAACTAGCACGCGCTCTCTCATCAACCCGGTTCACGTTTAAAGGGCTAACGTCCTTGTATCCTATTTTACCGAACGTCGTCATAAAAGTTTGCACTTTTTTTTTTTTTTTTTACGAATGCTTTGCGATCTAGGCCACACGTGTAAAAATAATACCTTTGGAAAGCGCGACGTTCCAAGCCAATCTCGAAGCTCCGTTTCTCGAGAAAGTTAAACCGATTATCCGATGGTAAATCGTGCGATTAGAAATACGCTAATGAAAGATATGCGTGAGAGAGTCGAAATCTCGAGAAAAGAGGTATTTTTCGATTGTTGAGAATCGATTTTTCGAGTAAAAATTTGGATTAAAAAGAGAGAGAAAAAAATAATAGACCAGGTAAGGGAATCGATGAGTTTCCAAACGGCTGATAAGACCAATTTTCACGCTGTTCTATACAAAGGCAAAGGCGTTATAATTACAAGGCTGAGTAGATAGCGTAGCCTGAGGCTTACGGAGGAGGTCAGCTCTTTCCTCCTTGACCGGTGGCTTTTTGTTCCTTTGTAAAGGTTCGACCAACCAGGCTAAACCCTTCTCTCCTCCCCTTTTTTGTCAAGATTTTTCTTCTCTCTCTCTCTCTTTTTCATCCTGCGCGAAAAGACTCGTGCTTCTTATTCGCCCGAACGAGCCAACCTCAAAAAAGGAGAAGAAAAAAAAAAAAAAGATCGAATGGAAGAAGGCGAAAAAAGGGGGGGAGGAGGGAAGGAGGCGGCAACACAGGTCACGAGGTGAACGCACAAAGGAAATAATACGGGTCGATGAACTTGGACGCCACGAACAACCGTTCGCCGTCAAGTTTTCTTCGAACGACACGTTTCGATTAGCCGAGTTCGCGAATTCGGATTTTTCAAGCTGGACATCGACGCGAGGATATCCTTCTCGACAGGGGGAAATTTTATACTTTCGAATAGATTCGCACCGTTTGATACCGGCGGATGGATGATCACCTTGCTTAGATCGATCCTGATCTACCAGACGAGATCGACACTTTGCGATTAGTCGGTAGCAAGCGGGTAAACAAGGGAGGGCCAAATCGATATTGCGGCCAGCTATGAATATTCGATGAACGAGGCGCGAGGAAACGCGAGAAGAGAAAAATTCGTGATTCGTTTATCTCTCTCCTCTATTTCGCCCCTTGTTCCCCCACCACTCCTTCTACGAGTTTCTTCCCCGAGCATTTCCAACGATATTCGCTTCTCCGATGGTGCTGCCATCTGAGAACCAATGATCCCCCCACTCTCGGTGGAAACAGATGTAACTCGGGCAAAGCTATCTCACCCGAAACGAGTGGACTTGAGTCGGTCAGACGTAACTTTAAATTCTTAACGGACATCGTTTATCATCATCATCGCCTTCGAATATATATATATATGTGTGTGTGTGTGTATGTATTTCTGCCCTATCTTTTCATCTTTATTTATTTAATCCGTTGTCTCACGATTCAAGTTGCAATAGCGTGTGCCATAAAGAATATTACACGTCGAGCCATTTCACACGCTTCGACCGAGCGAAGTTAGCAACTTGTTGGAATCGCAATGTCTTTCGATGTATAAAACCATGTATAAAGTACAATTAATTTTATTTTACAAGATGTTTGATAAATAATTATTTTATGTAAAATAATATTTTTATTCGCAATTTCTAAATAAAATGTACAAAAATTTAATAATCTTCGATATTTTTCAAAACATATTTGTATACGCAACTTTACATCCATCATTTCCTATAACCAGTCAATCCTATAACAACATTTTCCTAAAGCAAGTGAAATATCACCACTATCACCATATCACTATTTAAAATATTTACGAAATCAACAATATTCTTCGATATTCTTTTTGACTACATTTCTTAAAGGTACAGTTTTCTAATATCTTTCAAAAAAATATATCCGTGTGCCAAGAAAATTGGTAAGCGTTTGTTGTCGTAACTCTCACGAATACAAGTTATTACAAGAAACTACGACTCTTTCCATCCAAATTCCTTGTCTCTCTCCTTAAGAGAGGACAGGCTTCTACTCCTCTCTTCTCCTCCCATTCTAAATCACGGATGATAGGGAAATCGAGTTAGCACGTCGTTTCCACGTTTTACACAACCTCTGTCGATGATAAAAAAAAAAGAGAGAGACAGAGGAAGTACAGAGCGACGAGTTGAGTTCACAGAGAAGCCGTGGATTCGTTAAGAGATAAAAGGCCAGTTTTTCGTTATCGTTATCTCGACGAAATTCCGAATACGCGTATCGCATTGTATATTTTTGGTCGACGGCGCGTTCGAGGCGCGAAAGACAAAAAGGGGGGAGGATATCGGTTGGCGTTTTCAGAAAAAGCGGTTCGCGGACAGTTTATCAAAAATCTTGATCCACGATAAGATTGATAGTAGGAAGGAGGAAGAGAGAGAGAAGTTGGAAGGATAAATAGAAATAAAAATTTCTTTAAAAGGAAAATCTCGTATTAACGTTTATCATTAATTAAATAATTGCACACGTGACAGGTTGCGAACGCGGCAACGCAAGCGCTGCATTTTCGAGGAATTTAATCATTGTATGGCGTCATAGCGTATAGTCATAGAAAATTTCCAAGTACTGCTATCTAATCAACATGTTTCTAGTTTAAAAGTGGACATTTCCTGGTGATATAATGAAAATGGAATGAAATTCAAACGATGAAATATCTTATTTAGATAAAATCTTTTTCACCAATTCCCAATGAGACGCTCTCAACGTCTTTCTATCTTTAAAATTGATATCGATCAATGTGTGATTCGAGATCGATCTTGCACGTTCGAATTGATATGCATCACGAGTATTTCGTTCAAAAGCGAAAGTTTTCTCCACAAATTTTCAACTTTTTGCGACTTTCAACGCCTCTATCTTTAAAATTGATATCAAAGTGTGATTCGAGACGCAAGGATCTTACACGTTCGAATTGATACGCGTTACGAGTATTTAAAAGCGAAACTCTTTTTTCACAAATTCTCAACATTTCCTGCTTTCCATCATTGCAATTTTACCTATTTTTCTAAAATTTACATCGCAAATTCGATTATATATATATATATAAAACAACGTTTCGTCGAAAAATAATATCTCTGAAAATCGCAATAATACAACACTCTAAAATTTACATAGCAAATTGGATATCGATTGCGAATGAAACCCGTAGCAAATTCTCTCGCAGAGAGTGGTAAACTCTTTCGTCGAAAATAATATCGATCTTGGAAAATCGGTGTTCAATTCCACTCTAAAAATTTGCATCGCGAATTCGATACCAATTTCGACCAAATTCTCGACCGATAACGATTCGAGAATAATAAATTTGCAAACACCTTTCTCTCGAATTCTCTCTCCCACACAACGAGGACGGAATCGTCTTCGACACTTTTCCTCTCTTTCTTTCTGTGTCTCGCGCGATTGAATCCGATTGCAATTACGCCGCGAGAAGGAGGGAGGGAAGCGAGCGGAGAGTTTTTCCACGGAAAAACTCGGCTCTCGCGGCAGGCAGAGGCTGCGTTATTGATTTTCCGTAGGCGCGTGCGGTTTTCCACGCTCGCCGGACCCCGCGGCCATCCCTTTTCAAACGGCGCGCGATCACAAAACTCTTCCTCTCCTCCGCCGCCAATTATCGACCGCGCTAACTCGCCCATCCGCCACCAGCGCCTCGATCGATTCGATCGATTCGAAATATTAAGTTATACATGGTTGGACGGTTGGAGCCGCGTGACAAGACGCGTGTCTCCTCAGGATGATTGCACGTGGAAGAGGGAAAGAGAGGGAGAAAGAGCTTTTAAACTGGCGCGATATAAACATGCTTTTCGAGGTTGGTTAATTTTGGATGGAAAAAATTTATATCACACTCTCGCTGTGATGAGTAAAGTAATTTGGGGATGGATTTAGAGGGATAGAAGTAGAGGGGGAAGTTTAGTCGTTCATTTGTACAAATATTATTACGAGAATCTGAAATTCTGGTAAAGAGAAGAGGACGATTTTATTCTATCGTGACAATAAATCCGCGTGGAGTATGCAAATTAAAACGGCGATCGTGGTGAGGAAGGAAATGGAATAGAAGTAAAATAGAAAATTTTCAAAAGGGTTCGTTATAAGTGCAAAGCGTTTTATCGATCGAATCTGAAGATCGAAAGAAGTAAAATTTCCTAAACAAAAGAGGATAATTGTTCAATTTTATTTTACTCCATCAAAATAAATAATAAATCCACGTGGAGATGTGCAAATTAAAACGGTACGGTGATCGTGGTGAGAATCGAAGGAAGGAAAGAAGGAATTGGAATAAAATAGAAAATTTCCAAAAGGGGAGAAACAAGCTGGCTTCGTTATAAGCGCAAAGTGCAACTGTTTTATCGATCGAACTCTCTCGAATCTGAAGAAGTAAAATTTCCTAAACAGAAGAGGATAATTGTTCAATTTTACTCTACCCCGCGTGGTGTTATGCAAATTAAAACGGTCTGGTGAGAGTCGAAGAAAAAAAAGAAGGAGTTGGAATAGAAATAAAACGGAAAAATTCCAAAAGCTGGAGAAATAAGCTGGATTCGTTACAAGTGCAAAGTGCAGCTGTTTTATCGATCGACAAAACGCTCACTCACTCTCTCTTTCTGCGTTACCCTGTATACGCGCGAGGATGTAGAAGAAATTAAAAAAAAAAAAAAAGAAGAAGAAGAAGAAGAGGGGAAGAGTAAAAGAGAGAAAGGGAGGGGGGAGGAAAAAAAAGAGGAATCGGAGGAGCAAGAGGAAAACAAAAATTTAATTAAATGCTCACTGTCCGTGGCGTATACGGCCTCAACCCCCTTGTGTACCGGAATCGAATCACTCATCCATTTCGGTCGTCCAGCTGTCTGCATCCTGTATAACCCGCTGTTTTTCAGAAATTCTCGAAAAATCGTTTTATCCGCGCGTTTTGTACGCGCTGAGACCTGGCCGGCGTACGAAACCAGAGAGGATGCGGGTTTATCGAGCCTCTAAAGAATTCAAACGCACCGTGAAACGAACAACTAGAGAACTTTATACTTTTTTCTCCTCTCTCTCTTTCTCTTTCTCTATCGATTAAATCGTAAGAATGTGAAAGAAATTTTAGAAAGAGAAAGAAAAGAAGGAGAATCTTTTTCTAGGTTAGGTTAGGTTAGGTTAGGTCTCTCTCTTTTTCTCTCTCTATCGATTAAATCGTAAGAATATGAAAATTTTAGAAAAAGAAAGAAAGGAAGGGGAATCTTTTTCTAGGTTAGGTTAGGTTAGA
This sequence comes from Apis cerana, assembly GCF_029169275.1. Taxonomy (NCBI): domain Eukaryota; kingdom Metazoa; phylum Arthropoda; class Insecta; order Hymenoptera; family Apidae; genus Apis; species Apis cerana. The sequence continues at coordinate 8,107,976 of NC_083866.1, forward strand.
TTAGGTTAGGTTAGGTCTTTCTCTCTCATCGATTAAATCGTAAGAATATGAAAATTTTAGAAAAAGAAAGAAAGGAAGGGGAATCTTTTTCTAGATTAGGTTAAATTAGGTTAAATTAGGTTAGGTTAGTCTCTCTCTATCGATTAAGAATGTGAAAATTTTAGAAAAGAAAAGAAAGAGAGGGCAATATTTTTCTAGGTTAGGTCTCTCTCTCTTTCTCCCTCTATCGATTAAATCGTAAGAATGTGAAAATTTTAGAAAAGAAAAGAAAGGGAGGGGAATATTTTTCTAAGTTAGATTAGGTTAGGTTAGATCTCTCTCTCTTTCTCTCTCTATCGATTAAATCGTAAGAATGTGAAAGAAATTTAAAAAAAAAAAGAAAAGGAGGAGAATCTTTTTCTAGGTTAGGTTAAATTAGGTTAGGTCTCTCTTTCTTTCTCTCTCTATCGATTAAATCGTAAGAATGTGAAAGAAATTAAAAAAAAAAAAGGAGAAGAATCTTTTTCTAGGTTAGGTCTCTCTCTCTTTCTCCCTCTATCGATTAAATCGTAAGAATGTGAAAATTTTAGAAAAAAAAAAAAGAAAGGGAGGGGAATATTTTTCTAAGTTAGGTTAAATTAGGTTAGGTCTCTCTCTCTTTCTCTCTTTATCGATTAAACCGTAAGAATGCGAAAGAAATTTTAGAAAAAATAAAAAAAGAAAGAGGGATCTTATGCAATAACATTTTTCCTCTCTTTCCCAATCTCGATTCTATCCGTTGATATTTCAGAAAGATATATCGATATATCTAAGATGACAAATTCACAACGAAACGATTTTACGCGCGAGCTTAAAGGCGACGGCGCTCGACGCGTTGGAGAATAGGCAAAGGAGAGTCTCGAAGAGATGCCGGGAAAGCGCGGGTGGGGGAAGGGAGACGGCGAGAGGGAGGGCCGGCGTCCCCGCGCGGGGATGGAAGGACGAAAGGGGAAGAGCTCAATTACCTGGACAAAGGCGACGCGTATCCTTTGTCGGCGAATCGCGTTATCGAGCCTCGGACTTTCGCGCATTCGAACGTTGCGAGCACGCATTCGAACACTCGAGACACTCGAGCCCGAGCCGTGCAAACCGCGTTCGAAATCGGACAATCGGAAATTCGATTTTTCCAACTTGGCTGTTTGGCGTCCCGGAAAAAAGGAAAACGATAAAGATCGGTGACGGGAGATCGGATGATTCGGGCGGGAAATTTACGCAGAAGATGAAAAACAGGGATTTCCACTCGATTGAATTTCAATAAATTCACACACCCGCGCTAAATAATCGATCGAATAATTTCAAACATTCCGTATAATCCGTCCATCCTGTTAATTTATCGGCCGGTGATCCATGAAAACAGTAATTTCCCCCCCTATTTGTTTATCCGATATATAAACGGATAACGGCGAAAATTGCGTTATGCGCAGGAGAGGGCGGGATCTCCCAAATCCGAGCATATTTCGCGGCTTTATCTCGTCCTGCTGCGTGGACAGGTGGAGAACGAGCACCGGGTAAGCCGAAATTTTATGGTTCCTGGTATCACAACGCGAATCCCGATTTTTCCATTCTTAACGACGCACCTGCATGCACCTGCAAATAAACGTTTCACCTTTTCATCCAAATATATTTATTTATATATACATTTGGACGAAACGTCATCCATCCCGGATTTTATTCTTTCCAGATCCTTTTTCTTTTTATTTCGTTATTGTTGTCGTTACTTACTTATTATTTTTACGCTTTTCCCGTATAGTGGATCGATGGCATAAAAATAGTCATTTTTTAATCGAGAAGAAAAGGAAACTCGGGCGCATTCCGTCCGATTGGAAGAAGTTTATTTCACGCAAAGGTTGCAGGAATAAATGCAATGACACAATGGAGACGAGATGGAATAAATAACAACTGGCTAATATAGATTGGAAAAAATTCTATTGTAAAATAAGTAACCGTTTAAAATTCCTTCTGTATTTCGTTCCACGTAAATGATAAGATCCTTCCACGCTGAGAAAATCGTAAGAGAGTGTATATAAAAGAGCAGCAACAACAGATTCAGGAGATATATGAATAACGGAGAGATTAGAATTTAATAGATAATTTTTGGTAACGTTCTCAATCTTAATCGCAAGAAAAACTTGTGCGCCTCAACAAAACTTCCTTATCGACAGGAACGCAAATTGAATATCGATCGAGCGAGAAGGAAAATCAACTTCACCCTTCTCCTATTCTAAAACTATTCTAAAACATAACGTGTTCCATAAAATTTACAATTTAAACCGATTTTTTAAAAAAACTTTCCAACTCGTCCGACATTTTTTCTTTGCAAAACAATCTTTCGTCAGGCTTCACTGTAATGGCGCCTCCCTTTGGTCGCGAGGAGGAGTGGAATTAACGAAAATGCAAGTTATAACGACTGCATAACAAGGGCGGAGATCAGAGCCCGTTTCCGGCGAGGAGAAGGGAAAAGAAAAGGAGGGAGGGGGGCTAATTTATCGCGGCTCTGAACAGAAGAAGCTGAGACGGGGAGGAGCGAAAAACAGGAGTCGAGATAAAGAATAAGGAGGAGAGAGAAAAATTGAAATCAAGAATTTGGAGAATTTTGTGAAATTGAGTGTGTTTCGAGGATTTAAGAGGAAGAAGAGGAAAATTTGAGAGATGAATGGAACGTCTTCTAATCGAAGAAGAGAAGCGAGAATAAGATGCACAGTGGTGGAAAGTTGAATTCGACGGTATTTCGAGGCGACGAATGGAAAAGAGAGGGAGAAAGAGGAATAAAAAAAGAGGTTTGAAAATTGGGCACGAAGCACGGCTGGAAAGTTGAATTGGCCGATGTTACGTACATATATTCCAACGCGTCTTCCTTTACGATCGAAGGAAATAAGAGAGATAGGAGAATCGAAGGAAGAAAAGGAAAGATATTAGAGACGTTGAATACGTAGGAAAAAGACGAAATATTGAAAAGTCGATGAACGAAACGTTTCACCGACAAAAACGGAGAAGACGAAGCAAGAAAGGGTTTGAAAATTCAGTCACGGAATTGGCCGATATTTATATATTTTCATTGAACCGAGACGGTACTTGCAGTGCACAGTCGGTGGACAAGTCAAACAAAGAGAAACGGGAAACGTTCCGCCTATGCGGCACGTAGCGGAAATTTACAATGCCCCGGTGGCTGTGTCAACGACACCACGACACCTTTGACTGGTGCATCCAACGCGCGCCGATATCGAGCATGTGTGCCGATATGGACGTGGAAAATTAACTTACTACTACGCCCCCCACTCCTTCCAGCCCCTCCTCTCGCCGTACACGTGTACACGGAGCGAGATAATCCCCATTCGCCGAATATATCATCGATAATAAGGGGTTTCCAGAGACTTATCTTGCCTCGTTATGCACGTGAATGTAACATGTCTCTGTGGAAAGGAATTTTTTACAAATTTGACAATCAGTAAATGAATAGAGTGAAGATACAAGTTCGAGTAACTTCCAAGTAAAACAGAGGAAGAAAGAACGAAGGTTTACCAAACTTGAGAATCAGAATAAATCGAGTGAAGATACGTTCGAGTAATATCAAAATATTATATATTTCGTGGAAACGAATTTTAATCAAACTTGAGAATTAAGATTTCTCAAGATGTTTAATTTTTCCAAACAGAATAAATATCGAAGTAAAAGGAAGAAAGGAATGGATAATCGCCAAAATATTACATATTTTTATATGGAAACGAATTTTTACCAAACTTAAGTTTCTCGATATTTAATTTTTCCAATCAGAATAAATCGAATTCGAAGTAATATCGAAGGAAGAAAGAACGGAGATTATTATTAATAATATAATATAATTACTTAATTATAGCTTGTACTATCAGAACTAATATTTCATGAAATCTATATAAACAATATTTTATATTTATATTATATTATTATATTATTATATTTATACTATTACATTATATTATTATATTTACCAAACTTGAGAATTAAGATTTCTCAAGATGTTTAATTTTTCCAATCAGAATAAATCGAGTGAAGATACGTTCGAGGTAAGATCGAAGTAAAAGGAAGAAAGGAATGGATAATCGCGAAAATATTATATATTTTTATATGGAAACGAATTTTTACCAAACTTAAGTTTCTCAAGATGTTTAATTTTTCCAATCAGAATAAACCGAATTCGAAGGAAGAAAGCTTGTACTATCAGAACTAATATTTCATGAAATCCATATAAACAATATTTTACATTTATATTATATTATTATATTTACCAAACTTGAGAATTAAGTTTCTCTACATTTAATTTTTCCAATCAGAATATCGAATGAAGATACGTTCGAGTAATATCAAAACATTACATACTTCATGGAAACGAATTTTAATTAAACTTGAGAATTAAGATTTCTCAAGATGTTTAATTTTAGAACAAAACGAAACGGAAGCAAAAAGCTGGTTCCTTCTTACCTCTTCTAAACAACGAAGACGAAGCGATCGATTGAACTATGAAGGTGAACGGAGATAAAACGATAATTCTTATCGTTAAAAAACGACGTGCACGCTGGCGGTGCGAATATCGATAATATTTCACTTCCGCGGAGAATCCGAGTCGATAAAGACGAGTTTTCTTACTCCCTAATGACTACGGCTCCACCGAGTGGAATACCGTCGTAAAGGAGGTGGCAACGTCTCTCTCGTTCCCGTGGGAAGTGCAGAAGCGGGGAGGGGGAGGAGGGTTCCCCGGTTACACTCGAGGATTTAAGTCGGGGAACAAAAGGATCTCTTCTCTGGGGGGAGGGGAGGGGTGGCCGGTGGCATGGATTTCGATTACGAGATAGACAGGATTTACATCGTGGCCGGATAGTCCACGAATGGGCGAGCAACTTTTGAGTATTATCCACGGACCATTAAATCTAGCTTCCTTCCGATGTTATAAATGTTAAAGGGAGAGGAATTTTATTCGAAAAAAAAAGAGAGAGAAAAGAGAATTATTATTGTCGCGATAAACAGTGAATTATTCAATTTCATCGTTACGTAATAATATTTTCGTTTCGTCACCGTTAAATTTATCTTGCTCGTTGATAAAATATTAAAGAAAGAAGGGTTTTATTCGAAAAAAAAAATGAATGAATTTATTCAATTACATATTTTTGTTTCGTTATTATTAAGCATAATTTGCTCGGTGTCTAGCGAATGAATTATTCAATTTCGATCGCGGAACGATATAAGGGATGATAATTGTGACCTTGCTTGATCACTCTTGTCATTAAATGGAATTATTCAATTTGATCGTTATTCGAAAAATTTTTAGGAATAATAATTCTTACGGATATAACACGTGGTTTGAATATTTCGTGCTTTTTTTGCATAAAAAAATCGGAATAACGATACAAAGGATGTGTCGTCATGCCTGTCGATTGTTTTTGTCGTTGCGCGAATCGATCAAAAGTTTTTAGCCCGAACGAATAGAGAGAAAAGTCGTCTCTATAAAATAGAAAGAAATTTCACGTACCCACGGATAATTACGATACGACGCGCTCAATGATGGTCGTTAAAATTTATTAGCGAATGAGTCACCGCAATTTGGTCGCGCGTAAAACGACTTTCCACTCTCCTCGTTTCTCCCCCGGTCAAAAAAAAATTTCTCATATCGCACGATGATCGTTAAATTCTTCTCCGAGAACGAAGGCCAGCTTGCAACTACTGAAAACCAACTTACATCAAAACGTTAGTCTATATGCGAGCGTGAAATTTAGTCGCAATTTTCTACCAAGAATCAAAGATTAACATCTTTCCATACCTCGAACCTACGCGCGTTCTGGAGACGCAGTTGGAAAACTGGCAACACCTTCTTGGGACGTAAAATACCTTATGCTCGCGATATATATATATATATTATATTCACGAGCGGATCCTCAGTCACCAATCGAAGCACTCGATTTCCCATTTCTTTCCACGACGTGTTCTCTACAACGAGACGGCGATCGTTGGAATACAAGCGGGCACGCAATTAGATGGCCGAGTAGCGAGAAAGTAGATCGCGGAAGGATGGCGCAAAATGGATCGAGTACCGAAGCGCGAAGGACAAAATCGTTTCTCGCCGATATTATCGGTTTTCGCTCGTCCCATATTCGCTCCCCCGTCTGTGTGAACGCGCTACGTAAAATAATCGCGCGTTTACAATAAAATATGTGTCTACGATTGTTATCCCCATATGCTCGTCGGTTGTTGAGAATCTGCGCGAAAAAGACGGGGATAAAATAAATGTAAACACGGGTTCGGAGGCGTGTCTATATACGTTGTACGGTATTTCTTGTGCGCGTGTCGCATTTAGAATCCGTGCAGGAGGAAAAGCATCGTGCTGCGCATGCGTAAACGGTGCACGGGGAAAATTTAATGGTTCGAGTTACGAATAAAGTTATAATTTATAATTTATCGTTCGAGACAGTAGTAACAAGTAATTGTGATTGTGATAAAGCGGATCAATAAATAAATATTTAAAGTAAGTTTATTCGAGATTTTTAGTATCAGTTATTTTTTTAATTGCGTTAATTGTCGGCCCAACTTTGCTGCTAAAAATATACGGTGTCGATACATTTAATAACGAATTTAATAAATAAACCAACTTTTGCATTTACTTTTGGAATCGAAGCTTTTCCTGTATAAATATCTGTATGGAGAAAAATTATCGTGATGCATGTTAATAGAAAGATTCGAAAATATACAGGGTGTCGATATATTTAATAACGAATAATAAATAAACTTATTTATTTAATTATTAAATCTAATTACTTATATATTTCTTATTTAGAATTTGTATGGAGTGTTATGCGTGCGTCTAATTAAAATACGAAAATTCGAAGATATACAGGGTGTTGATATATTTAATAACGAATTTAATCGATCAACTTTTGCATTTATTTTTGGAATCGAAGCTTTTCCTGTACAAATATATATATGGAGAAAAAATATTATGATGCATGTTAATAGAAAGATTCGAAGATATACAGGATGTCGATACATTTAACAACGAATTTAATCGATCAACTTTTGCATTTACTTTGAAAGCTTTCCCTGTACAAATATCTGTATAAAGAAAAAAGATTCGAAGATATACACAGCGTGTCGATAACAACATTTAATTCAATAAATAATCCAATTTTTGGAATCCAAAAGATATCTCATCCCGTAAAATCGATTCATCTCTCGCGCGAAAGCAAGTAAGCTAGTTTGCCAGAGTATAAGGTTTCTCTCTCTTCTCTCCTCTCGCGTGAAACGCCACGGAAAAAAAGTCTGAGAGTGAGAGATAAAGAAGAACTAGAAAAGCGCCGTCCACAACTCTCGTGTTTCCGGTTCACTGTGAAACACTTGCGTTATCTTGCGTCGATTGGATCGTCCAGCTGGGAGAAAATACGAATCGAAAGCTGCCTGGACACCTGCCAGATTTTTGATTCCGGCCGAACTTCGATCGAGGAGACACCGCCAACTTATCCTCGTTAATCAATCTGATTTACCATCCGCCAGAGCAAGAGTTTCTTGAGAAAAAACTCAAAAAACAAAAAAGAATTTTCCTTTCCTCCCTCAATCGTAACACAGAAAACTTTTTATTTCATTCGATTGTTCTCAGAAATATACGCTTTACACTTGCACTTTTTAAATATTCTTCTAAGACTTCCGAGACACAAAACTTGCACGAAAAATTTTTCTCGTACAATTTACAAGATTAGTCGCAATATTATCAATACAAAACAAGCTAGAAAATTGGGAATAAAGATTTCGAGAACAAATCTCTCTCGTCGCTTAATATCCACTTTACTTTAAACTATCATTATTATAACACACGTTTGAGTTTATTTCACGAATATTTATTTATCCCTTTCCTCTCACGAGACAATAATTAAGAGTCGGTTGGTCTCAACACGATCAAGAGGAGAAGGTTGGAAATCTCGAAAGGACGATACCGATCCGAACGGTATCGTTTGCATATCCCTGGGTAAACCGTGTTGCCCCCTTGAGCCAGGGCGAATAGCGGCGGTTGTGCCAGGAATGCCGAGCAGAAAGTTTCTGGGCGACCACCTATTCCCGAACACGGAATACCGTGGAGATAAGATCCCCTTGATTCGAGAATCCTGAATTCTCCAGGATCCATCCCTACCCCCCTCCCCAAATTCCTTTGCCAAACTTCGTCCTCCTAAACGTTCCGGGGAAAGAGGAGCCGGCTTTCTTTCGAGAATCGAGCTCTAATTGCGAGTAAAATTTTCCTTCCTTTCTTTTTCACCAATTAAAACGATCAGAAACGCTTGAATTTCTGCAAAAGATTCGTCGACGGGGCAGTGAGAGCAATAAATATAAACGCACGAGTTTTGCTGAAGCAATGTATCTTGATTGAACGTGATTGCGGGTATCTGTTTATAAAACGACTGATCTATATCTATATAAGAAAAACAAGTAGGTATCAACTATGAAATAATTGCATTGCTAGTTTTTATTATTGAGTAATAGAAGCATAAATAAAATTTCAGCGAACTTTAAATTCTATAACAGATATTGGTCCATCAAGGAAAGTCCATCAGGGTGGTTTGCCTGAAAGTGTTCAGAGTTTTATATATATATAGGAAGAAGCATAAACAAAATTTCAATGAACTTTAAATTCTATAACAGATATTGGTCCATCAAGGAAAGTCTATCAGGGTGGTTTGTCTGAAAGTGTTCAGAGTTTTATATATATATATAGGAAGAAGCATAAACAAAATTTCAATGAACTTTAAATTCTATAACAGATATTGATCCATCAAGGAAAGTCCATCAGGGTGGTTTGTCTGAAAGTGTTCAGAGTTTTATATATATATATATATATATATATATATATATATAGGAAGAAGCATAAACAAAATTTCAATGAACTTTAAATTCTATAACAGATATTGGTCCATCAAGGAAAGTCCATCAGGGTGGTTTGCCTGAAAGTGTTCAGAGTTTTATATATATATATATATATATAATATATTTATATATTATATTCTTCCTATATATATATATATATAGGAAGAAGCATAAACAAAATTTCAATGAACTTTAAATTCTATAACAGATATTGGTCCATCAAGGAAAGTCCATCAGGGTGGTTTGTCTGAAAGTGTTCAGAGTTTTATATATATATAGGAAGAAGCATAAACAAAATTTCAATGAACTTTAAATTCTATAACAGATATTGGTCCATCAAGGAAAGTCCATCAGGGTGGTTTGTCTGAAAGTGTTCAGAGTTTTATATATATATATATATATATATAGGAAGAAGCATAAACAAAATTTCAATGAACTTTAAATTCTATAACAGATATTGGTCCATCAAGGAAAGTCCATCAGGGTGGTTTGCCTGAAAGTGTTCAGAGTTTTATATATATATATATATATATATATAGGAACATCTGTTGTAGCTCTGAAAACATGTGGCTGTCCACGTGTGTGTAATGAATGACAGTACTTCAGTTAGGAGGAAGAAGTTGGAGAGAATTAATTGTGAGGCATCTGGTTGAAAAGTTGAGGGCCGATCTGAGAGAGTAGTTAGTGAGTGGTGTAAAGAATATACTGTCACTTTTGTCCTCATCGCTACGTAATCCTGAGTTTTCGAATCCTAGAAGATTCGAAGATCTAAAAGAAGTTGAAAGAAGAAGAAGAAGAAGGAGGAGGAGGAGAAACGTGACAATTTTCAATTTGAATTAATATTTAAATGGAGTACAAACTTGCAATCGTTAAATTCATAAAATATACGAGTTCAACGAGATATCGTTGTTGGAAGAAGAGGAAGAGGGAGAAAGATCGCGATATATTTTCGAGATAAACAATATCCGATGGAAAACAAATCTCTAAATACATAAAAGATGCAAGTTTCAATTTCACAAAGGAAAATGAGGGTGTATAAAAAGAGAAACGTATTCAATTGTTTTCGATTTAAACAATGTCTATTGAAAAACAAAATTCCAATATGATAAATTCATTAATAAACACGAGTTCCAGTTTCCAAAAAAGGGGTACATCATCGTTGGAAGAAGAAAAATAAATTCGAATCACGATATTAGAATTAAGCAATATCTAATGAAAAATAAACTTCCAATTGATAAATCCAATTGATAATAAATACGAATTCCAGTTTCCAAAAAAGTATACCAAAGATATATCATCATTGGAAAAAGAAAAATTTATAAATTTTCAGTCTAATGAAAAATAAATTTCCAATTGATAAATTCATTAATAAAACAGAGTTTCCAAAAAAGGGTACATCATCCTTGGAAGAAGAAAAATAAATTCGAATCACGATATTAGAATTAAGCAATATCTAATGAAAAATAAACTTCCAATTGATAAATTCATAATAAATATTCCAGTTCCAAAAAGTACACCAAAGATATATCATCATTGGAAAAAGAAAAATTTATAAATTTTCAATCTAATGAAAAATAAATTTTCAATTGATAAATTCATAATAAATACGAATTCCAGTTTCCAAAAAAGTACACCATCGTTGGAAGAAGAAAAGTTTATGAATTTTCAATATATTAAGCAATATCTAATGAAAAACAAACTTCATTAATAAATTCATTAATAAAACACGAGTTCCAGTTTCCAAAAAAGGGGTACACCGTCATTGGAAGAAGAAAAATAAATTCGAATCACGATATTAGAATTAAGCAATATCTAATGAAAAATAAATTTCCAATTGATAAATTCATAATAAATATTCCTGTTCCAAAAAAGTACACTAAAGATACACCATTGTTAGAAGAAGAAAAGTTTATGAATTTTCAATATATTAAGCAATATCTAATGAAAAACAAACTTCATTAATAAATTCATTAATAAAACACGAGTTCCAGTTTCCAAAAAAGGGGTACATCATCCTTGGAAAAAGAAAAACGTATAACATACGAATTACGATATTCGAACATCTAAAATGGAAAAACAAACGTCAACTATAAACTACATAAACTATATAAAAATCGCGAGTGTCAGTTTCACGAGCCTGGCGAGATATCGCCATTGGACTTTCATTTCTCCGCAAATGTCCCGGATGATGAAGCAGTAGCATACGAAAGAAACAAGCCGAACGAGGTAAAAGTGACGCAACAACTGGATAACAACTGTTTCGCCACGTTTCCGTCGCGAATCCAGAGAGGCCGGTGTTCACGGCCGTCGCTATCGCATCTGGAACCCGCGCATCGAAACCATTGACCTTATACCGAAACCTTCCGCGCCGTATTTTTCGTATTTTAATAACCGGCCTTACTCTCGTCAGATTTTCGCGTCAGACGATCTGGACGAAAAATTCTCTTGCGTGCCACGCTAATTTGGATAAAAAAGAAAGAAAAAGAAAAAAAGGAGAAATTTCTGTCGAAATGCGTGGATTACAACGGCACGAAGAGGAATTAATTAAGAGATAACGAGAGCGCGATGAATCATTTTTTGCACAATTTGGAAATTGTGCATCGCGAAATAATATTACGAAAGAAAGAGGTGCGGATTTTAATTGGAAAATTTGCTTCGAATTTGTCGCGAAATTTAAAAATAATTGCACGTGTATTATAATTATAATTTGGTAACAGACTTTTGTTAAAGCGGAATTTACAATTTCCATTTTTATGTGGGAATATTTGAAATTGGTTTAAAATATCCTTCTTTTCTGTCATGGAAATATTTAAATGTCTAAAAAAGTGAAACTGACTGAATAGAATTTAATTAGCACTAATGAAAATGATACGTGTTATAAATGTCTGAATAACATCTTATCTTATATCTGTTGTATATATATATATATATATGTATATGCGAACAAGATAACCATGGCTTAATACCGAGTTAATTACATTAGAAATCAGAAGCTGAATCTGACTAACTAACTGAATCCACTATTGAACTTGTACGGTAAACTTGCTTTACAAATAACCGCAGTATGAATGTCGAATTCATCGTCAAGTTATTAACTTACGAGCATTTGTTAACCTCCCCAAATAAAGTGAAATCGGGAGATATTAAAAAAAAAAAAAAAATTGCTGCAGGCGTAAACATTTTCTATTCTCTTGAAACGAATCTTTGTATCGATGTTTGAATATTGATTTTGTCCGATATTTGCATAACCCGCGGTTTAAATCGTGGATAACAATAGATGAATTGTATTTGAAAATTGTATTCGAAATCTTTTCATTTTCATCGTGAAATACCACCACGAAATAATACCTTTAATCCAAGTTGAATAACAAGAAGAAATAAATCTTATGTTTTAATAGACAATGCTCCATTGATAAACGACATTCATTCCAACATATGGTATTTCAGATCTGTCGAATTTTTACTCGACTCGCTCGATAATTATTTTAAAGATATTCTTAATTATTCGTACGTGAATTCGATCATCGCCTTTCTTCGCCATTTTCATCTCCGTTCATTTCCTCCCATTTTTCAATCATACTTCAGACGAACACTTATAAAATTCTTTCGACATCCTCTTTTATCATTTCATCTCATGCGAATCAATAATTATACAGAATGAAGCCATTACTTTTGACAGAGATTACAGACAAGAGACTGCTCCATTATTTTACTTTATAGCCAGGAAGAATAATGACCCCTAATCCGATTTTTGTTGCCGGCAGATATATCGAGAGTTGGAGCAAAGTATGAAGGAAGAAAAAAAAATCGATAGAAATAGTTCAAGTTCAAAAATGAATAATTTTCTGACAAAAATCATATTCATCATATTCGATGTTATTCGATGTAACAAGGAAACTATTATACCTGGCCGTAGACGCCGTAGAATTTGCATAGAAAAATGTAAAATTTCACGATCCAGGAGCGTACGCAGTTTCTGGAATGAAATATACGAAGATGGCCGCAACGTGCACCGCTTGAAGATTTTCCAAAGTTGCCAACAACCGTTTCACAGGTCGTCGCGAGGGCTGATCTGGTCGAAGAATTGAAAACTTCGTCCAAGAAAAATCGATCCTTTGTCCTTGAGATATGGGCCCAACGAAACGACTTGTACCTATCACGGTAACTGCGTCTTTATATTCTGGCTGCATCACACGAACCGCCGTAACTTTTTGCACGCTTCCTCCCCCTTAGCGAATAAGAATTTCGACAAAAATATTCCGCGATAGCGATAACTCACTTCCTTTCGCCCGCTGGATAAGAAGAAACTCGACATTGAATCGCGACAATGAAACTGGATGAATATTTTTTCCCCCTTTTCCTCAATTTTATCGATCATAGTTTCACCGAATTTATCGAAAGAGCATTTCACAACAATGAGAAATAATGTTTTCTTTTTCGGACGAAACTTTTATTCTTTGCTACTGGAATAAGGAATGTTAATTTTGGAAAATTGAACACGATACATTGGAATATATTTTTATCTTATACGAAGAATTAAGATAGGTATTGAGTCATTCTTCGTATCAAGTTTTTTATTATCAATTATTTAATATTTGGAAGAAAAATACAATACAATTTTTTAAAGAACTGATATTGAAAAATCAGCTTGCTTCAAAATGCAAAATTAATAAAAACAATCCGTAAGTGTTTCCACTCTTTTTTTTTCTCGTTCGTTTTTAGTTTCAGATAGATAACGCAGTAGCATACTTGCGAGTATGTAACTATCACCTACATCAACCAGTAGTCCCTAATTGGAACTTCCGGCAAGGGTAATTTTACGATTTACACTCCGGAGAAGAGGATCCTCTTTTACTCGATCAAACACAGAAATTCTCCGTCAATCTCGATCGAAAATCAACAATTTAAAATGAACAATATCAGAACGTGTGATAAAGTGAAACTTAACAAGTGCAACAGATAATTTATGGTGTAAACTTTAAGAAGAAATGTTATCTATGATTTTCGCAAATTCATGACTCAGGAAATTTATCCGCTTACTGTGTCCTTCCGTTCTTGGAAATGGAACGGAAATCCGTGATTCGAGTTAGAAAACATAATCAAACGATAAAAGCGCGAGAAAAAGATGTTACTCTATTTTTAACAATCAAATTGAATTCTCTACCATACAACTATTATATATACATATATATAATTCTAAAATAATAATGATAAAGTATAGTAATAAACGGTATAATATATAGTTTCTTACACTCGACCATTCCATTTTAACCTAACAATGTAACAAAAAAAAAAAAAGAAAAAAAAAAGAAAAAAAAAAGAAAAAAAGAACAAACGTCGAGAAAGAAGCGAGAATACTTGTCTTTATTTTCAAAGAATCTCAGAGAAATGTGCGAGACACGCTTCTTCTAAAAGGATGATTCATAAGACATAGAGATGAACGCATACGCACGCATATATCTATATGTATCTACGGATACTATGCATATGACAACGGGTCGGACATTAACCATTACAGGAACATGCATCTCGCATGAGATACGCAATCTACCGATACTTGATTAATAATTTTAATGATACTTTTAAACGAAACTCGTTACGTGTAAAGATACTTTTACGATACGAAAATAAATGTATTTACACTCACCGCTTTCGATGTAAGGAACGAGCAACAGCAACAGGAGAAAGAGAACATATCCACACGTATCACTGATCATTGTAACCATATTCTCTGCCACGGTAAGAAGCCGTTGGCTAGATATTGGCACCACCTCGCGAAAACGCGTAAACAACAATAAACAAAACAACAACGCGACGACGCGAGGAAGTAGCGATTTCGAATGATAAAGTCACTAACAGTCGAACAAGACACAGGAAACGCGACGCGGCGATAACCGATAAAATATTGGCGCGTACACTTGGAAAGCTTGATGATCCGCGAATTATCAAATACGAACCAATAATATTTCGAGTTGCATTCACTACTCAGCCTGCGTAGCAACTAGACTCTGCGTAACACAGCACACATTCGATGGTGTTTTCACTGACGTTACGTTGTGAACGCGTTCTGTTGTTCGCGCGCGCGACTTTTCGGAACAGCCGAGTCATACGCGTCGTACGAGAATCAACGGAAAATGACGGACGGCCACGGCACAAAGGACACACGGCACGTCTCGGCTCAGGGTTGATGAGCTTACGCCATCGTTTTCCACCGATATTATCACTTACACGCGGACGGTCCTTACCACCGACGATCCGCCCCTCGTAACCTTCCTCCGTCGCACGGTATTCGTCTCCCTCTCGTTTCTCGTACCTTTCTCCACTATTTACTTCTTTGCCGCTCGTTTCTCCGCGTTGACTCGTAAACGTCGTAACAGCTGACCACTCTTTTTATCACACTCTCTTACCAGATGATCCAAGATTTAGCTGACGCATCGCAGCAGCAACAAAACACACACACGACGTCGGCCAGTCGCCACCGTTGCCACTGACAGTCCTACCACCGCTAGAATTTCCGACTTCCCTGTGTCATGGCGGCGAACTGTTTGTTCGAGTTTGGACCGGCAGAGAGCGATAGTTACTGTTGCTGGAAAGGCGCTATCCTGACGCGTGACGTCATTCGATGGGATTATAGGAATTTAAATGAAAATATGTTTGTAAAAATATTTTATATAAAATGATTTATACAATTTTATTGTTATATTATTACATATATAAATTATGCATATATATATATATGCGATATCGAAATAAAATATTGATATTGATCGAAGAATGTAAAATATATGATGTGTACAAAATTATGAAATAATATATATAAATCTATATGTATATATAAAATGAATAAATAAAAAATATTTACAATCTATGTATTATGAATATTTGATTCTTTTCTTCGTTTCATTTTTATAGATGCTTTTTAAATTTTGAATTTAATGTTATATTTTTTTATTACGATTGATGAAAAAACGATTGATTCCGTAATAATAAAATATGTTCGTTCAAGCTTATATACGAAGATTAAATTATTCAAATATTTTATTAATTTACTTACAAATTACAAAAGGAAATATTTTCAAAGTACAAAATAAAAATATAATCTACTTCTACATGGAAATAAGAAATTTCACGTTTATGTGGTTGGCTGCACTTCCAGTCATTCACATTCGGGAGTTTTAAAATCCCGATATGGATAAAATTTTAATATTATCTATTAAATTATGAAACTTACTTGTTTACTTACACAAATTCCGGTAAAAATTTTTTAATTAATAATAGCTATATATATATTTTTGAGGATTGAAATATAACAGTGGAAATAGAAACCTAACCTTTTGTCATTGATAAAATTAATAATTTTTTCAATAATTGTAATCATAATTATAAAAAGTAAGATGCTTGCACACTTTTAATCACTTTTTTATTGATATTGATTTTATGATAGATGCCAATAAACATTAATGTAAAACTTTAATTGTTAATGAATAAAATGTAACCCTAATGAGGTTAACTGCGTACGTGGGAAAGTACATGCCCCGTACAATCCAACAAAAGCAATGTCGGAGACTGATTTTTTATATGTACATCCTAACAAATCTAATCGATATAATAGCGGAGAAAAATATGAGTTCAAACGTACACAAACGCGAAATTTATCCCAATGCAATTCAAGTAAATTTATTCTTAATTTTATTCTTAATCCAGTTATATATATATAATATCGTTAGACATAATTTTAATTTAATTACCGATTTAATTACCGATATTATTAATTGCCTAACAGTAGAACCATTGGAAAGAAATAATTTTCGAAGAAATCGAGAAAATGAAAGAAAATATCTGGAAAAACTGAAGGTAGAAAGACAGTTAGCTGCTATCAATTCAAAAAAAAAATCTTGCGACGAAGATTCGGAGGAGGAAAGAAACAGTTTTCGAAAAAATCTAGAAAATGAAAGGAAATATCTGGAAAAACTGAAAGTAGAAAGACACTTAGCTGCTATAAAAAAAAAACCTTGCGAAGAAGATTCGGAAGATGAGAGAAATAATTTTCGAAGAAATCGAGAAAATGAAAGAAAATATCTGGAAAAACTGAAAGCAGAAAGACAGTTGACTGCTATCAAAAAAAAACCTTGCGACGAAGATTCGGAGGAAGAAAGAAATAGTTTTCGAAAAGATCTAGAAAACGAAAGGAAATATCTGGAAAAACTGAAAGCAGAGAAACAGTTGGCTGCTATCAAAAAAAAACCTTGCGACGAAACTGAAGAAGAAGAAGAAAGAGTTAGTAATTCATGGTTCTTTCAATGTTGTAGGAGAAAGAGATTACCTGTGAAAAAAGTCCATAAAAAAAGGCCAACTTTCTGGCAACGCGTCAGAGGAAAATTTAGAAAGAAGAAAGTAAAGAAGGCCACTTTTGAAGAAGATGATGAGAAAATAAAACGGAAAAAGAAAAAAGAGAAACCCGAGTATGAGATTGACAAGCCAGATAAAGTCGAAGATGTACCTCCTGAAACTAAGGAAATAGATTTCACGAAAAGCTGTTGTTATTTATGCGCCAAAAATACGATGGCAATCGCGGCAGCACTTTCCAAAGGTGAGAAATTTCACATATCTATACAAGCATCGACAAAAGAAATAGCAACTTCCGACAAAAGCTGCAGTCCAACTATATATGTCAGAACTGTACAATCATCCGTTAAGGTAAGAACGCGCGATATAGGGACTTCGTTCCCTGAGAAGAAAAAAGAAAAGAAAGTGAAAAAACCAAAGCCAAAATTCAAAATTCCGAAGAGGCTCCAGGCTATGATCCCAAAATTAAGATTTCCCATGTATCCAAAAGTACAAACGGTTGCTTGTGAAACAGATAAATCGATGATACCACAATGTAGGGCAAGACAAGGAGTCAACTGCGTAACGGAAGCCAAAGTAGCGATGCAAGCAAAACTGAAAGCTGATAAACTTAACCAAAATTGTACAAATAAGAATTTTGTATAAATTATTTAACGCTATAGTTTCTTTTAATCGTTTTTGATATACAGTTCAGTACTTTGATATTCAGTTTAACAGAATTTTATGTGAATAATTTATTGCATCAGAGTTATACGACGTAATATGTCCATTCAATATAAATGAAATAAATTTATATGAAGTTAAAAAATTATATAAACCTCGTATATTTTTTTCGCTTATTTTTATGTAATAAATAATTTAAACGTATTTTATAATATTCGATATTTTCCATATTCTTTAAACTCTATTCTTTAATCTTTAATATTAAACAAACACATCGTAAAGATTAAAGAAAAACAAAGAATTTTTAAAATTTCTATTTATTATAGTCGCAACTTATGTACACAAAATTTCCATCTTATGCATTATTGACAACATAAATTTATATTTTACAGTCGAACATCTAATTAGCGAAAATTATCAATAAAGAAATACGTTGTACATACGTTTTTTCGTTGAATAAAATAACGATAGCGTAAGATAAAATACGATAACGTAAAGTAAGGTAGGCTCACTGTTATTTCACACGTACATCGGAATATTATGTTTTGCGAGATCGTCTTAAAGATACATTGTAAAGTCGAGAAAATAACATTCATATTTTTTATATCAAAGATTAGGACATATTAGATAAATTATTATTAAAATTATTAGATAAATTAAGATTAGACATATTAGATAATTCCACGTTGACATTCCATACTTGGTGTAATATCACGAATGCCAAAAGTAACTGTAGATAAAGAGAGGAAATAATGCGATAAGAACGAAAATGGAGTAAAAATCGCGAAATCAACGCCATCTCTAGAATGTCACTCAAATAAAACTCAATATACAAGGATTAAAAAAAAAACACTAGGATAGAGATGGCGCCAATAGTCAATTTCATTCTGACTATTGGCGCCATCTCTCGATTACCGAAGATATCTTTTTAAAAATTGAATAAGGTGAGAATTTAGATTCAGCGCCATCTACGAAGAATTTTTAGAAACGCCATTTTTTGAATATATCTATGGCACTGAGAGATGGCGCTAGTGATCAATTCTATCCTATTTCCTATCCTTCTCCAACTATTTTCTGTCCTTATATATCGAGTTTCATTTACGGCACTCTGAAGATGGCGCTGATTTCGATATTTTTACCTTATCTCTGTCCTCTTCCTACCATTTCCCCTCCTTGTCCAATATACTCTATTACAAACAAGATAGAAACACACTTTTATCGTCTTAATAATCTTTAAGACGTGGAAAATATAGATATTCTCTGCTCTACAATGCGCGCGATTCTACGCTACGTAAAGCAAGCTAATGCTATTTGCGATATATAAACAGCTCAAGGAATACTTTAAAGCAAAGTGTATTGTACTGTGTGTGTCGAAAGCTGTGAATTCGTGAATCAATTCAATCAAATATCCATGAATACGATAAACGCACTCGAATAAATTTATGAAAGGATGGTATCAAAAACGAAATTATTACTTTTCTTTAACTTTACCAACTTTTGTTTTTCCGTCGAATAATGTAATTCCTCTCACTCACCGCTCTTTTGCGAGATCATGTAGGAAATATAGGAGAGTCCTATTAAACGTCACGTTTTATCCTCGTCTGCGACGACGCGAGTGATCGTACATATCCTTTTATAGGGTATCGGACGACGATACCGGCCGCGGCGGTATCGTCATCGTCATCGCGTTCATATCGTCCGACGTTGGAGTTCCAAAGACGAGGGGCGCGGTGTAATAGGGTAACAGGGGATACTGCGCCGGTGGAAAGTAGGTAGGCGGGAAAAGTCCTTGCCTCTGGGCGATTTTTAATCTCGAGGTAAGCTGCTTCTTCCACTTGGTGCGACGATTTTGAAACCACGTTTTTATCTGTACCTCGGTCAAGTTTAGGGACTTGGACAGCTCCATGCGTTTGCTCACGCTCAAATACTTGTCGATCTGTCGAAAGGAAATTTATATGTAATATAACCATACCAATTTCAATTCTTATCGAAATAATTTTAATCTCTCTCTCCTTCTCTCTGTTTCTCGTTCCTCTTTTTCGAGAGGAGTGTGCGCAAGTGATTCGAACGGCAACGTAACGGAGTCGTGTCAAGATAAACGGCACGAGAGAAAAAAAAAAAAAGAAAAAAGAAAAAATCGATATTTGAGCAAAGGATCGTGGTCGTTAAAAGAGTAACACTTGCATGAAACTTGCATGAATTTCGTAAACAGTAAAACAGAAAATATTTAGCGTTCGGGATGTGTGCTCTTGCCGTGTGTGTGTAAAAGTATAAGTCAATTGATTTAATAGTTTGCACCGTGCATACTTTTCTTCGGTTCAACCGCAAATAATCGTAAAGATTGTTCATAATTGTTTTCGCGGAATAGACTAGTAAATATTTTATGTCAATTAGATACAAATTATTCATAGGCTGCGTTTCTTGATCTTTTCAATTATCCGTTAAACATTTTTTTTTTTTCTTCTTCTTCTTCTTCTTCTTCTCTTGCAAAAATTCTTATGCTAAATACACGCGAGTTTAACGCGGCACACACTTTTATATACATATATACATATATAAAAATCTTTTCTATCGCAAAACTGCAGGAACGTCTATAACCAAAAATAAAATAAATCTGAAAGTATTTCCGCGAGGATGTATAATAAACTCACCTTGAATTCGGCCTCGAGCCTCTCCAATTGTTTCGCACTGTACGCTTGCCGCGGTTTCCTGTCGATGCCCGGCTTCCTGGACCGTCTTCCGCTCGGTTTAGGCGCTGCTGATCGCGAACGATCGAAAATAAAATAAATTTCGTCAGGTTGAAATGTAAAAGAAAAAAAAAAAGGGGGAAGGAGGAAAAGGTGAATTTTTGAGAATTTCGGAAAGGAGGACTGGAGAAAGAAGTCGAGTCGAGATGGGTGACAGGCGCGAGTCGACGTGGCCAGACCTTCCCGATGATTTACAGCCGTGATAATAAAAATTTAACATAACAATGATTGGCTCTTAATCGTTCCGTCTAACTTGGCTCGGCTCGTAGCCAATTACCACTTTCTTCGGCTCGGGACGGCGATTGGGCCGCGGCCAGATTTGCCAAGCGTGTCTAAAACATGTGGGATCGTTTGGGGAACGTGTGACATCTTAGTGCAAACACGGGGCGACGAATGTGGGAAAGAGGTGGGCAAACAGTTTATACCGAGGAACGTTTGGACGCGATTATCATTCGGTCGCAAACAAGTTGCACACATTTCCGTTCAAGGGGTTATATGAGGCATTATACCGTTGTTAGTCGCATTTAGATGATGACCTGCGGCTGGGAGGGACCCAAGGGGACGGACGAAGGGGACGAATCGTTCGATTCGAATCGAACACGGATACCTTGAATACGGGCCAAAGTTTTTAAGCTTTTCCAAGATTTTTCTACATTTTCTACGATTCTACGAAAGCAATTATTTTTTATAATGTTTTACGCACGAAAGTTTTAAGTAAGATTAGGCTTCCAGGATTTTCTATTTATTCGATTCTGGAGAAATTGAGAGATATGAAAAGGGATTATTTTGTATATTCGGAAGTTTTAATTAAGCTTGGGAGATTTAATAGTTAATTATTTCGTTTAGCCTTAATTTGAAGAAAGTTTTAATTAAAATTAAGCTTCCAAGATTTTTCTACATTTCTACGATTCTGTAAAAGTTGAGATATCGGAAAGGGATTATTTTGTATATTCGAAAGTTTTAGTTAAGCTTCGAAGATTTAATAGTTAATTATTTCGTTTATCTTTAATTTGAACATGAAAGTTTTAACTAAGATTAAGCTTCCAAGATTTTCTATTTATTCGATTCTGTAAAAGTTGAGATATCGAAAAAGGATTATTTTTTATATCTGAAGACGAAAATTTTAACTAAGATTAGGTTTCCAAAATTTTCTATTTATTCGATTCTGTAAAAGTTGAGATATCGAAAAGGGATTATTTTCTATATTCGAAAGTTTCAATTAAGCTTCGAAGATTTAGATTTCGTTTATCCTTAATTTGAATACAGACGAAAATTTTAACTAAGATTAGGCTTCCAAGATTTTCTATTTATTCGATTCTGTAAAAATTGAGATATCGAAAAGAGATTATTTTCTATATCTGTAATTTGAATGCAGACGAAGATTTTTAATTGAGATTAAGGTTTGAAGATTTTTCTACATTCTGCGATTCTGTAAAAATTGAGATATCGAAAAGGAATTATTTTTATATTCGTAATGCAGACGAAAATTTTAACTAAGATTAGGTTTCCAAAATTTTCTATTTATTCGATTCTGTAAAAATTGAGATATCGAAAAGGAATTATTTTTATATTTGTAATGCAGATAAAAGTTTTAAGATTAAGATTAGGTTTCCAAAATTTTCTATTTATTTGATTTTGTAAAAGTTGAGATATCGAAAAGGAACAATTTTCTATAGTTTTTCGAAAGTTTTAATTAAGCCTCGAAGATTTATTAGTTAATTATTTCCTTAATTTGAATAGGGACGAAAATTTTGGCTTAAGCTTGGAAGATTTTTCTACATTCGATTCTGTAAAAGTTGAGATATCGAAAAGAGATTATTTTCTATGCCCGTAATTTGAAAGATGGAAAATTAAGATATCAAAAAGGAATTATTTTTTATATCCTTAATTCGAATACAGACCAAAGTTTTAACTAAGATTAAGCCTGGAAGATTTTTTATTCATTCTATAAAATTATTAATTATTTCCAATATCCGTTTATTAATTATTTCCAATTTTCCTACATTCGATTCTACGTAAAAATTAGGATATCAAAAATTTTCTGTATCCTCGTCTTTTCTTTTTATCAATTTAATCAATTGCGATGAAATGAGTCACGCGATTTTCTCGTTGGAAAATAGAAACATCGGGATAGATTGGAAGATTTTTTGGTTGCAAATCTTGAAATTGTTGCTGTAAACAATGTCCACGACTTTCTGGTGAAACGAAACGAATTGTCCAACGAGTTCTGGAAAATCGCGATGACTTCGCCTCCCCTGAAACGAACCTCCTCCTCCTTTTTCCCTTGTTTAACGTCCAGTTAGCTACTCGGCCCTTACACTCTGAACCAACAAACAGATGTCGCGCGTTTACACAAACCGTATTTCGTATTATTTTCTCGTAAACGTTTCCAGATACGTTACAAATACGCGACAATTTCTCTCTACGACTTTCCCTCAAAAACGTGTTTCAAAATTTTCAAAATCACTTTATCCTTCGCGTGAAAAGGAGAAAAAGAAACTCAATTCTTCTTCGAATTAAAAATTTTATGAAAAAGGTAGGAAAAAAAAAAAGAAAAAATTAAACGTCAAAACAAAGAGGAATCCAAAATCCAAATGTTTCTCCTTTTCTCTGTTCTTCTTTCCCTCCAAAATGTGTTTCAAAATCACTTTATCCTTCGCGTGAAAAGGAGAAAAAGAAACTCAATTCTTCTTCGAATTAAAAATTTTATGAATTCGATGAAAAAGGTAGGAAAAAAAAAGAAAAAATTAAACGTCAAAACAAAGAGGAATCCAAAATCCAAGTGTTTCTCCTTTTCTCTGCACGACTTTCCCTCCAAAATTGCGTGAAAAGGAGAAAAAGAAACTAAATTCTTCTTCGAATTAAAAATTTTATGAAAAAGGTAGGAAAAAAAAAAAGAAAAAATTAAACGTCAAAACAAAGAGGAATCCAAAATCCAAATGTTTCTCCTTTTCTCTGTTCTTCTTTCCCTCCAAAATGTGTTTCAAAATTTTCAAAATCACTTTATCCTTCGCGTGAAAAAGAGAAAAAGAAACTTAATTCTTCTTCGAATTAAAAATTTTATGAAAAAGGTAGGAAAAAAAAAAAGAAAAAATTAAACGTCAAAACAAAGAGGAATCCAAAATCCAAGTGTTTCTCCTTTTCTCTGCACGACTTTCCCTCCAAAATTGCGTGAAAAGGAGAAAAAGAAACTAAATTCTTCTTCGAATTAAAAATTTTATGAATTCGATGAAAAAGATAGGAAAAAAAAAAAAGAAAAAATTAAACGTCAAAACAAAGAGGAATCTAAAATCCAAGTGTTTCTCCTTTTAATTAACGCGGTTTAACGCGTGTCTCTATTTATAACTTTTGCCTCCTCCGAATTAAATTTTTCATTCTCGAGGAGCCGATTTCTCTCTCTCTCTCTCTCTCTCTCCTTCTTCCAAATCCCGAATAGGATTTCTCCGTTCCGATCGATCGATATTTCTAGGAAACGAGCGACGATTATCGGGCAAAAATGCACGAAACGCGCAGCGACGGAGGAAAGAAGAGTGACGGAATAAAGATTTACGAGTGTGTACAGAGACGTTTAGCACCTCTCCGGAAGGTGGTTAGAGTAACGTCGCTGATAAATGGGCTTCTAACAGCATGGCGGATAGTAGCGAAAGAAGAGGAGCAACGATGGCGGATTCAAGTTTATTATATATTTTCGAGTCGACGTCCGTTGGAAAAACGAGAGAAAACGGGGAAAGGTAAATGGAAAAATAAGGGAATTCTTGGAAGAGCGACGACTTTTTTGTTCATCTCGTGAAAATATACGTCTGAATTGGAGAAGGGACGTCGATTCGTCGTTCGTGCAGGATAGAATTTTGCGTATTGAACGGTGGATTTCTGAAAAGAAAAATGCTGATTTCCGTAGAATAACGAGAAGATACAGAGATGGAAATAGGAGAAATCGACGAGAGATAGGAGAAGAAAGAGGCACGATTCTGAGGATTTATTCTTCGTTTTGCAGGAATCGTAGAGAATTGGACGATGGAGGAAAGGAAAAATAGTTTGATGCTGGCCAAAAAATATTCTTCAATGTACGATAATTTCTAAGAAATTAATAAATTAAATACATCGAGAAATAGAAGAGGCGCGATTCGATGATTTGTTCTTCGCGTTGTTATTCAGAAAATATCGTGACGGAGAGATTATAAAAAAAGAGAAGACAAACCACTTTTTATTCGTAAAATATATTTCAATTGGAGAAGAACTGTCTCTGATGATCATGCACGATGTATGAATTTCTGGAAAATGTTAATTTCTGCGACAAAAGTGATATATTTCACGATCTAGGAATAGAAGCGAGGAGAAGAGGCATAATTTCTGGAAAATGTTAATTTCTGCGACAAAAGTGATATATTTCACGATCGAGGAATAGAAGCGAGGAGAAGAGGCATAATTTCTGGAAAATGTTAATTTCTGCGACAAAAGTGATACATTTCACGATCGAGAAAAGGAAAAAGAGCATCTTCGATGATTTATTCTTCGTTATTCTTTGATAGAAAGACCATGCAACAATTTCTAAAAAAATGTTTATTTTTATAACGAAAGTGTATTTCGCGATCGAGAAACAGAACCAAGGAAAAGAGATGTAAGGTTTAAGCAGGACACAATAATTTTTAAAAAATGTTAATTTCTGGAATTTTTAATGATCATGATAGAACGATAGAATTTTGTACGACACAATAATTTTTAAAAAATGTTAATGTAACAAAAATAATATATTTCAGGATCGAGAAATAGAAGCAAGGAAAAGAAATATTAGAAATATTAATTTAAAAAGAAATATTAATTTCTGGGACAAAAGTAACATATTTCACGATCGAGAAATAGAAGCAAAGAAAAAAGGCAACAATTTCTAAAAAATGTTAATTTCCGCAGCAAAATATATATTTTATGATTCAGAAATAGAAACAATGAAAAGAGATATAACAATTTTTAAAAAAAATGTCAAATTCCGCAACAAAATATATATTTTACGATTCAGAAATAGAAGCAATGAAAAGAGATATAACAATTTCTAAAAGAAATATTAATTTCCGCAACAAAATATATATTTCATGATCGAGAAAATATAGAAATAGAAGGAAAATAGATATAACAATTTCTAAAAGAAATATTAATTTCCCCAAGAAAATTAACATATTTCACGATTCAGAAATAGAAGCAAGGAAAAAAGGCGTAAGAATTTTTAAAAAATTTCCGCAAGAAAAATAATTTCACGATCGAGAAATAGAAGGAAAGATGGACGCATCTTGGACGATTCGTTAGTTAGGAGGTAGCGCGACAAAGAGGCAGGGGTTAAAGCCAAGAGGAAAAGTTCGATTCGCGGCGGGCGCGAAAAATATCTTACAGACGCGGCAACAGAATTAAGGGGCTAGAATACAACACTCCCCCTGCTGTAGCTGTTAATGCGACGCTCGCGTGTCGAATAGCTGTTACGATAGACGCCTCGACTAATCTCCTCTTCCCTTAAGATACGAAAGAACACACCTCGATTTCGCTTTTCCCCTTTTCCCCATTGTACGCGAAAATGGAATCATGGCCGATAAGTTATTATTACGAGACGAGAGTAATTAGACAGTTTCTTTTCCCCTTTCAAACATCATTTTCTCTGATCAGGAATGGAAAAGAAAAAAAAACGGACGTCGATCGAGGAGGAATAATTTACCTGTCCAAACGTGTTCTAGCACGTCGATCGCATGCAGATCTCACCTTGCAGGCCGAAAAGTTGGCCAGGTTTCGACTGCGCGAACCAACTGTTGTACAAAATGGACGCAGAAGCGAGAGACGTCGCCGAATAAGCGGGATCCGGGGAACCGAGGGTGGTCACATCCGAGTAGGAGAATCCTGCAGCTGGATACAAACCTGTTGAAACGGCCGGATAATAAATAATAATAGAAAGAAAAATACAATTTCTACGATTAATTAGGAGTTTGCGTCTTGGGTTGACCAAACTCTTTCTAAGGGGAGTAAATAATATTAAAAGGGGGGGAGGGGCTTATTGGAAACAGAAAAGAAAGATATTTTACCCGAATTAGCGGCCGATACGACGTTAGATCCGATAAACTGACTCCCTTCCATCCTCTCCTCCTCCTCCTCCTCCTCCTCCTCTTCCTGCTCCTCTTCCCTGCCCCCCTCGGGGCAATTCGAATCGACGCGCACCCCAGCGACGTCCTTCTTCCTCTTCTTCCTCTTCTCACGCCTCCCGAGAATATTATCTATCGTGAAAGCCGTCGTGGACCCGGCCACCACGCTCGAATTCTTCCTCTCCTTCCCTCTTTGCTCCCTCCCCCCGCCCATCCCTTCGTAAACACTTTCACCGCTCGAATCAGACTCGTAACCCATCGCCATCGAGGCCCGGCGAACGTCGTCCCCGATGATTTCGACGAATCCCTCCCTCTCCACGACCATGTTTCCATCGTCTCCCCTCCGCGTCCTCCCCTCGTCCTTCCTCACCTTGCTGCGATCGTCATGACGATCTCGACGAAAATCCATGCCTCCAAAATGCGAGCGAAGACGAAAAGATATTTATTTATTTACTTCTTCCTCACGCGATCCTTCCTTTCTCCTTCCGCGTCCGAAAATTTTTCCATTCCGCGCACGTTCTCGAAGAGAGACATCGGGGATCCGGAAGAATCATCTCGACGGATTCCACGTTTCAACGGATACGACGCCTCCTCCCCGTATCGCACATTTCTTCTATGCGTATATATATATATTTATATACATATATACATATATGGCGTTCACTCGAGTGTCACGGCTCCCAAAATATATACAGAAATGTAATCTCTAATCTCCACGACTAATCTCGCTCAACCTTCCGGAAGCAACCGCCTCGAAATGTATGACAGGTGGCACGTGTCCGTGGTCCACAAGAACCTCCCAGACTCCCCACCCGAGACGAAGGCGAGGGAAGGTCATCCCCGTCCCCACTCGCTGTTACACCAGATCGGAGTAGGGGTCAAAAGCTTATTCACACCGGTTTTAACGTTCCTTTACTTAACCGAGTGTATAACCGCGAATAAATCGATAGGAGTACGCGTCCTATCTACATAATCCACCGAGAAATCTTCTTTCGAAACATTTTGCGAAACATTTGCGAAAGGAAAGGAAAGGAGAGGAAAGGAAAGATTCTTTCCTGTATCCTTATTGTATTTTGCTTGTTAAATTATATAATATATTATCGACGTGCTAAAGTTTCAATAACTTCGAAATTATCAATTTGTTAATTAATCGTTCTAGGACACGTTTGACGAACTCGTTTGGATAGTCCAGTTTGCGTTAATTGCGTGGTCGGTAATATTTATCGGCGGATATGCGCGGGATAACGTTTGGTCCGGTTTTTATAGGGCGATATGCGCAGTAGCGAGGTTTTATCTATGGGAAAAGAGCTGGTCGGAAGGAGGGGCTCGGATTGGCCGATTGGAGGCGCATGCCCGCCCGTAGCGTCCGCCTTCTTCGACCCCCCTATTTCAGAGGTTTGTGTCAGCAAACTAATGGTTCCCTCTCTATACACACTCTGGCAATGGATAAACGCCTCTGCCGTACGGAGAACGTTCGTGAAAAAGTACCGCAAAACACTTCTTCACGCGTTTACTAAACTCCTTGCGCAGAGGTTCTCACTCGAACCCAATTTGAAATTTAGAATTGAGATCGTTGAGAGATTTCGATATTCGGTCGGACGGGAGTGAAGAAATCTTTTATTTTTATCTTTCAGGATAAACTTTCAGGATAATTTCTCTTATCGATCGAGATTTTTATAGCAGGATTATATTATATCTTGAGAGAATTTTTTCTTTTTCGGTCGGGATGGAAGTGAAGAAATTTTTTAAAGTTTTTTAAAGTTTCAGGATAATTTCTTTTATCGATCGAGATTTTTGTTATTATTTTTTTTTTTAATTGCAGTCTTAGATCAAACTGAGACAGAATACGAATTTGCACTCCACTGATCGTAAGTCGATAAGTGAATAATTATCTTAAAATTCTATCGCGTTATTTCAACGATTTCGCTCAAGTATCTCGCTTGAGCGAAATTTGAGATTCGCGGATCTCCATTTTTTTAGCGATACATTTTCGATCGAGCCGTATACCTGTTTCTGTTTACAAACTTGAAACGCGTAGCATTTCCAGAGTAAGCGGAACCATTAGTTTTACAGACTCGTTCACAATCTCGATGTTCATCCCTGTGTACATCGTAAATCTATCGAGTTCTACCGAGTTAAAGGACCATTCACGATTCTGACTACTTTTTACCACGGATTCGCATCATCAATTCGTTCTATCGTTATATCGCGTAGAAAAGAGTAAAAAGGGATGATCTTTTCAAGATATTTACACGTTGAATATTGTAGAGATGATCTTTCGGGAATAACGGGAATAAAAATCAATCCAAAACATAAATGGAGGTTTCTTAAAAAATTTTAAATACAAATTTTAAAATCAATTTCTTTCTTCTTTATATCGCTTAAAAGGGATATTGTTAATATGGTAAAAGCAATCTTTCAAATAACACGCATAAAAAAATCATTCTAAATCTATAACTAACGTAAATGAAAGTTTTTAAAAAAAGTAAAAAAAAAAAAATTCAAATAACACCGATAAAAGAAACGGCTCAATCAACGGAAGTCTCTTATAAACAATAAAGGAGAAATTAAAGAGGTTTTAAATATTTCGTAAAGTCTATAATTAGTTTTAATTGGCCGATAAAAGATACAGTTAAACTTTCATTAAAAAAAAAAAAAAATGAAGAAAAAAAAGGGGGGGGGAAGAAAAAAAAAGGAGATTTCGTACCTTTTACCCGTGTTTTACGAGCATACTTGAGCAATTTAAGCGTGCAAGTGACGTGAACAAATATTGAGTACCGGTTACATGAAACGAAATCCCGTGCATCGTCTTTTCGTTAGGTGTGAAAGGAGGAAGTAACGACATGGTCGTGGCGCACATGGAATTTCACGGACAAAGTTAGTATCTACATCTCGTTCCAGGAAACCATTACGGACCCTTAAAACGTCTTTCAAATTCACAGTTTAAAAATAAAAATCATCTTTCACTTTTTTTATGGATTTGAATCTTCTTAACGTAATAAAAATTTCCCACCTCATTTCGTTTCATACATCTTTCCTCTTATATATATATATATATATACATAATTATTTCACGAGAAACGAACAAATTAATAATTCTTGTATACACGTCGATTTCAAAATTTCAATTTTTCTCTCCCATCCTCCTCTTCCTTAATTATTCTTCCTTAATTACTTACAAATTATTTTACAGAGAGAGAGAGAGAGAGAGAGAGATGGTCTCTTTCTTCTGAAAAGAAAAAAGAAGAAAGAAGAATTATGCAAGATGAGGTGACAAGATCTCGTGGAAGAGGGACGAATCGAAACGTTGGTTGGAATAGACGAAAGATTTCACGAAAAGAAGCTGTACTTGTTGTTGTATCATTGTTGAAAAAAGCTGGACGAAACAGCCCGAATGGACCATCATCCCACGGGCGATACGGACTTTACTTTTTCGTTTGGTGCACGCTGCGCCCGCGTAATTGAAACGATCAATCAAACACCTGAGAAAAGGAGGGTGGTGGGTACTAACGCGGCCACAAATTGCCGTGGAACGTTTTCACACACACGTACGCGCGCACGTATAAGGTTTATCGATGCCACACCTCCCCCCTCCCCAATAACAGCTCTCAACGTTGCGTTTGTTTCGTCCTTCAAGTTTCCTTTTCTCCTTCCTTCCATTTAAAAATAAACAAAGCGGCAATAACATATTTTTCCTCTTTCCTTCTATCCCTGACACGACACGAGGATGCTTACGCTGGTTAATATGATGAAATGGGAAGAATAAAAGGATTTGCCGTAACAGACGAAACGAGTTAGTTCGATCGCGATTCGATAATAGAATTTTTAGAACGTGATCGAGAGGGAAAAATGGAATACTCGTCGCTGTTGCAAGATACGAAAGGAGATACTTGAAAGAAGGATTTAAGACACGATTGATTTGGAAAAATTTATAAATTTGGTGGTTGGGCTAGGTAAATATCCCTCATGCAAACAAAATGGATTTGTTTGGACACATGGTTAATCCTAAGTGTGTGACGTTAACCCACCAGCCCGATTCGCGCGTAATCGGACACCTATGATTAAATATGGTTTATTAAAAACCACTTACACCACGCACTTATGAATGTTTTAGAAGCGGAGGGTTTGCGGGGGAGGGGGAAGGGTGGGTCGGATGGGCCGGAGATGAGGTAATGGGGGCTTTGTTCCCTTGGGAACTCGCTCACCTGTCTAATATCTCGCGAGAGTGGGCTATATCTGTGCCCATACCAGTTATACATCGAGGTTACATTGAAAATTAATCGTCCAGTTTTCGAAGAAAGTTCACGCCATTATCCTTTATCTTCCAGCGCCTGGGCTAAATAGGTGCGATGTTAACCATGTTCTTACGACTAAACTATTTATCAATTTTCCCTTCTATATTAATTGGAAAGCTCGTCGATGATCCTCGTTAGATTCTAACGTGGTTCGAGGTTTCGTTGATCGGAGAAAAAAAATTGAAATAGGGAAGTTATTACGTTGAGTAATTACGGCGAAAAATTAAGTTCATTAATTTCTGAATTAATTGGAACGCAATGATTCGTAAATGATCCTCGTTAAATTTTAACGTGATCCAAGACTTTGTTGATTAGATAAAAATTATTATATTAAAAGAAAAGAAAAGATCAATTTTCACTTCGGTATTGTAAAATATATGTTGGAATCTTCGTAAATGATCCTTGTTAAATTTTAACATAATGCGACGCTCTATTGGTTAGATTAAAAAAGTGAAATTATTGTGTTAAATAGTTACGACGAAAGATAAATTATAATTATTCTGTATTAATATAATATAATATAAATATAAATTTCTATATTTATATATTTTCTCTATTAATTTGAAAGCTCGTAAATGATCCTTGTTAAATTTTAACGTGGTCCAAGACTTGGTTGATCGGATAAAAATTATTGTGTTCAATGGTTACGAAAAATTTATAAATTTTCATTAATTTCTGAATTAATTGGAAAGCTCGTTAAATTTTAACGTGATCCAAGACTTCGTTGATTAAATAAAAATTATTATATTAAAAAAAAAGATCAATTTTCACTTCTGTATTGTAAAATATATGTTGGAATCTTCGTAAATGATCCTTGTCAAATTTTAACATAATCCGACGCTCTATTGATTAGATTAAAAAATGAAATTATTGTATTAAATAGTTAATCACGTGGTCCAACGTCATACACTCGATCGAAATAAAAAATTTAAAATATAACAATTAACAAGATCCAAGAATTAAATCACTGTAAACTCATTCACTTACCAGTGTAATTATACGCGTAACTGTTACTTGAAACAGAAGAAGTTTGTCAACGGCATTTAAACACACGGTTAAAGCAATTATTTCTACCAGTTGAACAGATTGTTTCAAGCAGCGTGTTTCCGTTTTGCTAGTCTTCTTAGCATCGGCTTGTCAGATTACGTCTAACTCTAGAAATGATTCCTTCGTTCGAGAAAACTCGATTCGTCCGGTTTCTCGTTGTTTGTTTCTTGCCGATAATTCGCATAAATTCCGCGCAACAATGTTTCGACGATGGAAACGAATTTTGTATCGACGAGAACGATATTCTTTCCGTCGATCTCTTGCCTGGCTCCTTCTTGTTCGCGGATCAAGAAACTAGCGCGAACGCGACGAAAAGTATCGAGGATAAAATCGTGGATGGAACCATCCACGATGCCATAATCGAGATGGAATATCACAGGTACGTATTGTTAAAAAAAAAACTTATCCAAATTATCTAAATTTTTACGTCTCGTGGGTCACCCCGTCATCACCTCGTCAGGAAAAGGATGAACGAATATTTGTGTCACGGCTACATGGCCGAGGAAATAGCAAAGTTAATGAGGACGCCTCGAGTTAAGAGACGATTGGACGCGGGGAAAGATGATTTATACGACACGATCGATAACGTCACCGTTCACGATAAATTATTAGCGGACGAGGGAAGTTCCAAGTACAAAAACTGGCTGCAAAGGTAATCGTCAGTTTCGAATTCAATAATTATCCGTAATTAATTAATGGACGAAAGTACAATTTGCGTGCACAGAAGGACGACTTTGGACGACGTGTACAGGCACTACGTTCCTCGAAGGAAAACGAAGAAGAAGCATGGTAATCAGGACGAGAGTTTAGAGGAATTCGATGGGGAAGTGACAGGTTACGCGATGCCGGCTGCTTTACCATCCGGTAAAGTTGGTTTCTACGATGGACACGACGAGGAGCATGGTAAAACAAAATGCTGAAACGATAATTGAAAGGAAAAAAGAAAAATCTTCTTAAGATCAAATATTTGTCTTTTTCCACAGATCACATGCTCCCATCCTCAACGGGACATTTCTTTTACGGCCATCCTGCATACGGTCACGGCGGTGGTGGTGGTGGCGGCCATTACCTGCATCACACGGAAACTTATCCCGCTATACACGAGGAACATTATTACGCTCCAATTTACCAAGATCACGAGGAGGAATACCATAAACAGAACTACAAGGGGAAAGGAAGCGATCTTTCGATAAAGGATTTTTTCGAAATCGCCCTCACAGCCTTGGCCTTCTTATCCTTTGGAGTATTCATTATACATTTGTTGATGAACGCCACGGTACATACGGGTTATATCCGCTATTTCCAATTCCTCTTTTCGACTTCCTCTTCTTACCTTTCTCTTCTTTCAAATTCGCGTAGACGAACATGAACACAACCATGACCACGACGACCGCCAAACGTCTAAGAAGGGATCCGAGTGGATTGTTGCACTTATCCTACGACGATCAACAGGAATTGAACGAATTGTCTCACACCGTTCTTAGAAGCATCGAGGCTGCCCTCGTCGCTGACTTAGATTTTGGAAATTGCATTCGTAGAATTCTATGCGAGAGCAACCGATACTCGACCGAAACCAAGGACCCTCGTAAAATTTGGCTGCCCGTTTGGAGGTAAAAAAAAAAAACAATCTTTTTCTCTCGCCCGAATCGTTTCGAGGATAAATAGGAATCGATTCGACCGATCGCTTCGATTCGGTAAACACGGAATCGGACTTTTCCAGTTTAGGAATGAGTTGGGTAACCGGCAGGGTGTTGGAGAGATCTCGATGGTCGGCAATGCTGGATTCTGTAAAAGCTTCTGTGCTCGGGCTAGGTGGAGCCGATTGTGCATCCTTGTATCCCGACTGTGATCTCAAGAGAGAAAGAATGAAAAGAAGACGCAGAAGGCGCAGAAAATAACATTTCCTTTATTTTGCTTTTCGTCCCATCCTTATCATACGCGTTATCGGTGAAAAGATGAAATTACAAAGGTGAATTTTTCCTCGCGAACGATCGAGTACGTATATATATGTGTGTATATGTATAATAAATATAAAGGTGAAAAAAACGTTAGAGAATATTATTTTCCTCGATACTGACG
Source organism: Apis cerana (assembly GCF_029169275.1). Taxonomy (NCBI): domain Eukaryota; kingdom Metazoa; phylum Arthropoda; class Insecta; order Hymenoptera; family Apidae; genus Apis; species Apis cerana. The sequence continues at coordinate 8,142,158 of NC_083866.1, forward strand.
ACGCTAGTGTCGGTCACGGTCGTCTCGGATACAGGAGATTCGGAAACTTTGGCGTCAAGAGTCGCAAAAGTTAATGGCACGACTCGCGGAAGCGGTAAAAGGGACGCGTAGAGGGATCCTGATGGAGACACGTGAAAAACGCTCTTCTCTTGTCTTGGTTTTATAGGGCGAATGTTCGACAGAATAGGTACGCCTTTTTCATCGTGCAAAGTGCGAAACTCTGCAATCTTGTCACGAGGAAAAGCGCGATTAAAAGGAGGGATCGCGTTAAAAAGGAGAAAGAAAATAAACGGAAAATGAAAATATGATTTTACTTGTCTAGTTGTTAGTCCGATTGGCTCTCTGCAAATTATCCAAAGAATATTGTGTATATTTATAGGCGTGGTTATCGAACCCCAATATAAGAAATAGTCGGTGGAGAATGGTTTTAGGATACCGGTTAAATTTGCAGGGATTATACGAACCGACGAGTGTGCCGTTCGAATGACGGTCAAATTCTTCACGATTCCTTCCATAAATTCATTCGGCTCGTTCTGTAACTAAGAATCGTCACATTTTCGTTCGTTCAAAGGTTCAATCGGTTCGATGAATTTTTTTTTTTTCAAGCTAAGAATAAAAAAAAACGGAATATTTATATAAAAAACATTTTACATCTAAAAATGTAAGCATATATATATATATGTATATGTATACGAATACGTTACTTTACAAAAATATACTATGATAGTAACGCCATTAGGTCGTCGAAGTGCTAAGTCTAACGTTTCGTATTCCTCTTTGTAATGCACGACATGAAGTTCCATAGGCATGCTTTGAACGACATTCAATCAAACAGTTTAGAGTGAGATTCTTAAGGATGATACGTTACAGTGGGTGTACGGGATTCAATGAAGCAATGAAGTTTTTAAACCTTGCACCGTCAACGAAGTGCTCGCTCCCTCTCATCTCGTTCTCTCCCCAATGAAAGTGAACTTGCGCGAACACGTAATTCCCTTCTAACGGCCCCTTGCAAAGGTAAGGAGATCCTTGTTGCCATTTTGCGCTCAGAATTACTTTAAATCGATAAACTCGTCATCAACTCGAGACGACGGAAGTGAAAAGGAAGGAGAGGAAAAAAAAAGAAAAAAAAAGAGAAAAAGAGAGAAATGAAGAAGAAGAGGAAGGGAACCCACCTGTAAAACCCGTATTGGTAATTTTCAATTTTCTCGGTGTTACATCGATACCGGGCCATTCGAAAGGTTCCAGATCGATCACTTTCATGTAACTAATGTCCAAATCGATCGGTGTCTCTAACGTGCCCTCGGCTGCGACGAATCCCTGAATGTACTTGGCATTCTGTTCGTAAATTTCGATCTTTTCTGCGAGCGGGAAAAGAGGAGGAAAATTCGGATCGAGGTCGGGGAATAAATTAATTATCTCTTACCTATTGAATTCATTTCCGATTTCGAGCGAAGTTCGAACGGAGTGAAGACTCGCCTCCACCTGCCCCCCTCCGGATCGATACACACGGATTCAACTTGGCGCAGCCAACTTCGGGGCGAACCGATCATCCCCGATCTTCATTGCCGAGTGACACGCTGCGGGCACTCGCTCCGTTCCTCTTTACTCTTAACAAAGTACTCGAAAAGGGGGGCCCTGAAGAGCAGGCATGGATTACGCGCGAAAGATCGGGAAATCGGACGAGCCGAAGAAATGGGTGAAACAGTTCACAACGATCGTCTCGACCAGGGACGGGTTCATAACGCCCGAGGAGGAGATCAAGGAGGACCCCCGGCTGGTGAACTGGAAGACATGGTTGGAGAGGCGGAAGAAGCAGTACATGCACACAAGAATCAGGATGAATCGGCACCAGGTCGATCAGATACAGAATTATTCCTGCGAGCTTATACGGCCGATGGTCGAGATGAGGAATCTGATTGATTGCGCCTCGCTGCCGGTCCCCGTCGTGCCCGACAAGTACCGCGGGGGTCCGGAGTTCTGGAAGGTGGCCGAGAAGTTGCCCTCGGCCCCCTGTTTGCCGGACATCCACTTCGCTCTGACGAAAAAGGACATGAACATCGCCCCGGAATTGACTTACGTCGGTTTACCGGCGTTGATCGAGGAGGAGAAGAACCTCGTTTGCGTCTCGACCAAGAAGTCGTTGTGGAAGCGTAGCCAGTACCTGATGAAACGTAGGAAGGAGTTGTCCAGGGAGATAGGGATGCTAATCACGAGGGAGCCGTACACCAGGGAGCTGGTGATCAACAACCACCCGAGGCCGAAGGAAGAGGCGGTACCGAAACTTCCCACGATCACCGTCTACGCTTGCGACGAGGTGATAAGGGAGGAGGACGAGGACAAGAAGGAGGAGGAGGAGGAGGTGAAAGAGGAGAAGTGCACTCCCTGCGAGGAGTGCTACCTGGAGCAAGCGATCGTGCTCAAGATCCAGGATCGGGAGATCTCGATGGGCGGCGATGGGGCGTGTCGGGGGGCGGAGGGGGATCCGATCGTGTGGAGCGTGACGTTCCGGGGCAGGTTGAACAGGAGGGTGGAGAAGGACATCGTGTTCGAGAACAAGGGGAACAGGGTGATCGTGTACGAGTGGAGGGAGGCCGATTACCGGCCGAGGTTGTTCCCCCTCAGGAAGTCCCCGGTAACGTGCTTCTACTTCAACAAGACGAAAGGGGTGATCCTGCCTGGCCAGATAAACAAGCTGCAGGTGTGGTACCTTCCGCGCGAGCCGCGCGTCTCCACCGAGTTCTGGAGGTTGATAACCAGCCCCGTCCTCTCCCACTCGCCCCTCATCTTCAGGCTTTGGGGCTGCGCGGGTAGCGAGCCGAGCGACTCGTGCAGGATGATCGAGGAGTACATCGCTCGTTCCATAAGGAACGACGCGATACGGTCGATAATAAACGACGTAGTGGAGAACATATTCCTGCACAAGAGGCCCGAGCCGGCTTACGGGAATCTGTTCCTCGAGTCGGAACTGTTCGCCGCCAAGAACCCGACGTGCTACTACACGCCGAGCATCGTCACGGACTTCCACCACCTCTACTCGCTCGCGACGAATCAGAACAAGTATCGGTGGAACATGTCGTTGCTCGAGATGCGGGAGACCATGCTGAGGATCCAGCCGCCCGAGTACAGGGACATGGTGCTGGCCGAGTTCGGCAAATTGTACAAACAGGCGTTGGCCTACACGCTTTACGAGAGGGTCTCGTCCAACAAGCACGAGATCGTGTACAATTTGTTGTGCTCGTTCTTCAATCTGTTCGAGGGGGAGAGCGAGTTCGCGAGGGGCGCTTATTTCAGGAAGGAGAGGGGTCCTCTGCCGCTCGTCTGCGTGGAGGCGGCGCACGCGGACGCGGAGTATCGCCGGGTGTCGAACAAGGTTAATCGGCCCAGGCGGAAGAGGGGGTCGCGGAGTCAGGCGGCGGGCGAGTCGGTCACGGAGACGGTCGCGGAGACGGTCGCGGAGATGGCCGCCGTGGGTCTTTATCCCACCAATGAATATCTTTACAAGCAGACGTTTTTCATTCGCGTCTACAACCTTCTGGGGGACACGTTGGTCAGGATATTCGCGTCGATCGAGTCGTACAACAATTTGAACGAGCGTCACAAGTGATGATGTAAATAAATAAACGGGAACAATGTTTCTCTTGTCTTGTCCACGGTCGTTCCATCCTCTCCTGGAGGTTGAAATCGATTTCCACAAGGATATATATATATATATATATGTATAAGATAGTTGAAAGAGGCTGGAGAGTAATGTTTTTAATTTTAATCAATTAGATAATGTAAGAGAGTGATTTTTACCGTTCTTTCTTTTCGGCAAACGCAAACATACAGGCGCATGAATACACAAAAAAAGAAAACGTGACTCGTGTGATGTTGCTTGTTATATATATTAACTCGGCACAGCTAAATATATTTGTCTACACTTTAGTAACTGTATCTCTCGACAATTTGACTTTATACATTTCCCATCTTTGTCCCTCAGTTTTCGAAATTCTTGTATCTGTGGATCGATACGGATGATTAATGATAATTAATCGGTCACGAGATTGTTTCGCAGGCTTACTTCGCTGGCTCGCACGGGTATAACCACCGGGAACACGATCCAAGTGGCGCATTCTGGATAATCGGCGACGTTGAACGATCCTGAATATGTGTAATATCTGCTGCAATACGTAGCCCAACGCATCCAAGACAAACTGTCTAGAAAACGGAGGAGAGGGAATTAAAATTTGTTAGAAACGTTATTAGAAGCGACGGCGGAATTAAATTATTATTATTAATGATTAAATTGCCTTACTAGGTGGTATCTTGGTCTCCATTTCCGTGTCCAGGATATCCTTCAAGTTCTCCGTTATCCTCTCCAATTGCGGATTAATGCAATTACAACAACCTGGTTGCACCTTTTAGGAAATTAAGCGAAATTTGTACTTCCACCATAAAGGATAAAAGAAATGGGGGAGATGGGGAGAAAAGAGGGGCATCGAAATCGCGATTGGGCCCGTACCAAAAACAGATACGCCAAAATGCAGAAACCGTCTTTGTGCCTGAAACATTCTTCCATTGTATGATACTTTCTGTTCCAATGTATCACGTGCCCTTCCATCGAATACCTTGATTAGAGCAGAACGATTCGGTCAATTCAGGGAGAGAGAAATTGGGGAAATTTCATTTCTTTACCATGTATTGTTTATCGTATGCTCGGCACCGTTGCAATTGTCCTCGCCCCAATGGAAATGCGCGCTTTCGAACTCGTACACGTCGTCTACCAACGGCCCACCGCAAATCGTGGATGGAATCCTGTTCCCGCTTAAAGTTATTTTCGCTGAGGCAGCAGAGGGGAGGAGTTTAGATTATTCGATTCGACGGAGAAGTTGCATCGTAATTACCAGTTTGACCGTTGTTTATCATCTTCGCTTCACCTTCGTTCAACCAGTGGCCGTTCAAAACAAGTGGAGGATATTTTCGCTCTCGTACCAATCTGTCGTCTAGATTAATTGGAGATTGGCCCGTCACTGGTAAACCTAAAAAAAAAAAAAAAAAAGAAAAAGGAAAAAATAGACACGATTTGCAAAGATATATATATATATATATATACACATAACCTAATGGGTTAGCAAAAGTCTCGATTATCCTCGTACCGATTAAACCTGTATATTCTTCCATCGTCGTTGCGAACGAATTCACGAACGAGATTTCACAGAATTCTTGTTATTTAATTAGTTATTAGAATATATCCAGTTGGAAATTTTCTTTGAAGGATGGCATAATGAATATGGGGATAGATGTACGTGATCGGTAGAAGGTTATGTTTCCTCTTCTTCTTTTTTTTTTTTTTGACGCGTTAGCAAACAAGGAAACGAGGAATAATTTTGAATTAACTCGTTCTTTTTCGAAAGTGTAAAACGCGAGAACGCGTTAATTATAAATTTTGATCACTTTGTCGATTAAATTTATTGATTTTATGAGGAGGGGATGTGATGTATAAATAAATTTTTAATTCTAATTTTATAGAAAAATTCACATAGCGTAATAGACGTAATAAAAAAAAGGGGAATATAACGAGATTAATAAATCAACAAAGCCCGATATATTCTTCATGCTACAGCGTCATCCGTGATGTGGTAAATCATTCTTCGGTGAAGTCGTTGCTGCGACCTGTTATTTTTCAATATGTTCGTCATTTTCCCGTCGTACAGGCTTCTAAACGCGTCTATCTGCGATGCGAGTACAAAATATACGAGAAACATATCGAATTGTAATCGAGTCATTTTCTTTTTTCTTTTTTATATTAAGACCACGAACCTGACGAACGGATATTTTGTTCACAATCGGCGAAATAATCCATATAACGCATTCCTGGTACGGTGGTGTGGTAAGGGAACCCTTGTAAGTGTAATAACCGTGACCTTTACATCCCTCCAACATCCAAAGCAAGCAATCTGAATTAAATTATAATTATTATACGGCTATTAATTTACTTCTATGTGGTCTCCAATCTATATCGAAAATAAGAAAGCAACGCGGTAAAGTAAAATTACAAGGTGATATGTTGGTCTGGCTTCCGATTGTCTTGATCTTTGACAAGTTGTTGGTAATTTCCGCTAGGGAGGGATTGTCGGGTATTCCAGGGCAGCCCACCACCTGTCCACGCGATTACAAAAGTGGAAAATTCGATCGTTGTAATTCGCACAAATTGAATTGACCGTTACACGGTACACGTACTTGCATGAAATACGAGAGCACAGCGATCCCGTCCGGTTTGTCGTAGCACTTGTCTATCGATCCGTAACGAGTGTTCCAATGCATCACCTGTGCCTCCATCGAGTACCTGGATGGAGTGAAGGGAAATGGCGAGCAAACGGATGATATTCGGATTTGCACGCGGTTATTTTTGCGAAGAGATGCAAACGCTCTCACCAGATACCGCTTATGGAATGCTCCGCGCCGCACGAGTTCTCAGCGCCCCAACGAAATTGCACGTTCATGAATTGAAACTCGTCCTTCGACAATGGACCACCGCGCAGAAAAGGTAGGGATCTGTCGGAAATTTCTATAACGACTGAGGGAAGGAAAAAAGAGGAGGGAAGAGTAATTTTCTTATTGGAATTTTTATTAATATTCGTTCATTAAAATCTCAAAATTTACCTGTTCTCCCTGTATTCGTCATTTTAACCGTCCCCATATCCGACCAGTAATTCGTCATGTAGAGAGGTGGAAGTTTCTTGGTCCATGTGAACGTTCTGCACAAATCGATCGGTGATTGTCGCCATTTAGGCAATCCTGTTGACGATGTCGATACGAAAGTGGGCTTGATAACTTGACAAATCGAGATGAATTTAAGGATCGTTGCAATAAGATATGCAGGTTATAGCGATACATTTTTTTTTTTTAAATATAACGCTTACGTGCTTTCTTTTCCCTTTTGATTAACATCTTCTTGTCAAGTATTTAAGCATTTAACCGATAAAATTTGCAATCAAATATTTAACCAAAAATATATACATATGTGTGTATACGGGATCGGATCAAAGTGTAAATTAATTCAAATTATTAGCTGCATGTTGATTGAGATAAGATTGAGGTTTGCAACGAATCTCGTTGCATTCGATTATAATGTTTTCGTATGCAATTCGAGTTCGCCATTCGATATATTATTCGATCGTTTCGATAAATGGAATTAATCGTACAAGATATCTCGTAGAGACTAAATAATACGAAAGGAAAGAGACATGAAATGAATTATACGTTAGATTTTTATTAAACATACACATGCACGACGTTCAATATAAATATCAATAATATACTTTATAATACTTTTCGATTCGATACAGAGATAACTTAATTCACATAATAAACCATACGACCATTTAATTTTTGCACCTCGCGATAATTATCTCTTATGCAGCGGCCCTCTTTGTTACGCAACATGCGAAACAAGTCCGCTTGATTCTCCGAAATTCTGACTGGTTCCGGGAAAACGATCCAGGTAGCGCATTCGTAATGCGGGAACGTGGTGAGCGAGCCCAAGTAACTGTAATAACCGGGCGTTTGGCAAGCTTGTCTCATCCAGCTCAAACAATCTACGATGCATAAGAAGATTGATAAAGTTGAAAATCCAAAATTTTTCCAATCCGAAAATCGTCGAGAATTGAGAGAAATTATCGTCCCGCTTCCCCCCTCCCTCTCTCCTTTCCCTCGTATAATATTTTTCGAACGTGAAAAGGGAGAAAGAAAAAAAAAAGGGGGGGGAAATTCTTAACGTACTTGCCGGTATCTTTGCGTACGAGTTATATTGGGTGATTTTGTACAGATCGTCGGTGATCTTGGAGAAGGACGGGTGCTCGTCCCAGGTGGGGATTTGATAAGCTTGCAGGAAATACGAGCATATCGCGAGGCCGTCGTTCTCGCGCCAACATCTCTCGATCGTTTCGTATCTTTTGTTAAAATGTATCGCTTGCGCCTCCATCGTGAACCAGGTGCCGTTCAACGTGTGCTCGGCACCTTTGCAGTTGGACGGGCCCCATCTGAACACAACTTCGGAAAGCTCGTATGTATCGGTCGCCAGAGGACCTCCTTGAATCGTTGCTGGACTCCTGTTTCCCTCCAACGTCACTCGAACTACGGATGTTATCACCGTGTTATTTATAAATAATGATGATGATGATAATAATAATAATAATAATAATAAAGTGACGATGCAAGGGGAAGAGTTGAAAGGAGAAGTGGTCACCTGTGGTCCCGATGTTTCGCATTTTTGCCTCACCGTCGTTGTTCCAATGGCCGCTCATGATAAGGGCGGGGAATTTTATCTTGATCAAGTTCCGTTCGTCGATATCGATAGGGGATTGGCCCCATTTTCGGCCCCCAGAATCGCCTTCAACAATGAACGTCAACGAGATTGAGCGAGGTTAAACGAGGGGGGTTTTTTTCCCCTCTCTCTTCAGAAATTTAGAAATTTCTTACCGGCGCACTCCATTTCTTATATCATCGTCGTTATCACATCATCTGTCCTCGATACGTTGATCATTGCGCGTAATTATTCCACGATTTATTTACACAGTAGAACGTGGTGGACATTTTCATCGCGCATTTGAACTTTTTTAATTTTAACTTCAACCTAGTCTGAAAATGAAAACGAGAAACGTTTATCAGATATATATATACCACCGGTATCGAGATGAGAACAATTAAATGTGGTGTTCAAGCGTGAAGTTATACACGATATATAGACACAAGGCCGATATTATCCGGTCGATCATTTGCTCGTTCATTTTTCCTGATTAATAACCCAACATGTTAATCTTGTCGAACGTTTTTAAAATTGTCAAGTGAAAATTCTTGTACTATCTGTTGTCTATCCATGTATCGAGACGCAACGCGATCGAACAATTTTCGAACCTTCGTCAGAGTATCATCGAAGATAATAAGAGGGGGGACGATTGTTAAAAATGATAAACATTTCAGTTTCGGAATTCATGATATTATGTAGCAGTGTCCTCCTTATTTGTAAGTCGACCGATTTATGATATCATACACGCGTAACATGCGCCGAGAATACATCCAACTTGATTCAATTTACGTTTGCACGTTTTTACATACCGCCGATACCTGGTTACAGTTTTACTACTGACCGAGGTCCTAGATTGGACCCAATTATTCCCCTGGGCGGAAGAATGCAATTTTCCACGGTACACGTTCGGTTACGCGGACCGCAACGGACCGCACATGTGGAAACTGTTGTATCCTGACAGTAATGGTGGCAATCAGTCGCCTATCAACGTCACAACGCAACTCGCCGTTGTGGTGCAACCGTCCGAACCTCTTCGATGGAGCGGCTATGACAAAGGGCCATTATCGATGACTATAACCAATAATGAAAATAACGGTGCAATTTTCCACCACCGGTTCAATAAGCAAAATTACTTGTTCCGTTCGGCTCCAACCAATTATTCGATCGCGGCGCGAAACATTTTTCTTTACGTTTTTTTTTTTTTTTTCCATATCCCTATACATTCGAAACTCGGTTGTTCTTTTATTCGGCCGTTTTATAACGCATCGTTATGTATCGATCTCCAGTGGTATTGAACACGATGTGGAGCAACACGACTCGACCGTACATCCAAGGTGGATGTTTGACCAACGTTTACGACCTCTGCTCCATGGTCTTTCACTGGGGCCACTCGAACGAGGAAGGTAGCGAGCATACTTTCGATTATGTTCGATTTCCTATGGAGCTACAAGTGTGGCACATAAAACGTGGCTTCAACTCGTTGTTGGACGCGATCACGGCTAAAGAGAACGACGGGATATTGATCGTGTCGTTCTTCTTTCAGGTTCAATCTCTCTTACATACACGTCTAAAAATGTGGATATAATAAGGAAACGGGGAAGAAAAATATTTCCGTAAAATACGTCGATATCTATCGATATTGCGATATTATTGTAGATTACGAACGCGGACAATCCTTACTTGGACCACATCGTGACAAATCTGTGGCGGATCGTTCAACCTGGAACAAAGGTGCACATTCCTCCTTTCCCACTGTTATGGATTTTTCCAACTTTCGAAAGGGATTATTACACGTACAATGGCTCTTTTACCCAACCACCGTGCAGTGAAATCGTCACGTGGATATTGCAACCTGAACCGATTGCCATATCGTCGTCTCAAGTGAAGCGATATTCCATCGTTTAATTTATTAATACAAATATATTTTGTTGTTTGTACCTTACAATCAAATTCCATCGTAGGTTGCTCAATTTCGAAAAATCTGCTCACCAGACGGCCCCATTTTGTTCAACTGTAGGCCCGTTCAACAAGTGAACGAACGTAGCGTCTATTTTTACGCATAGCGCACATATATATATATATATTCGTTAAGTAGTAAGCTTTTAAATTTTACGCGTTTTACGTGCGTGAATATCGTAGAATCGAAATGTGTGATCGATTCCGTCTTGCATCGAAACATTTTTTTTTTTTTAAACTTGTAATCCATACGTGTAAAGTGATTTTTTTTTTTTTCTAATTAAAAATTAATCAGAAAGCGAAAAGCGTGTCGTTCTTTTTTTCACTTCTTACCGCGACACGATAGAAATTTTCCATGCAATGATAAGAAACACAATTTACAGAGAGCAATTATTTTATTTTTCTACTATATATATATATATACTTTTTTTTTCTTTTTTACGCACGCGTCAAATACTTTCCAACAAATTTCATTAGAAAATAAAGATGTAACAAAGTTAAATTCACTCATCGCAAGATATATATATATGTATATATATGTATATATGTATCATCTATTTGGCACGAATTATTGTAACAGATATATTTCTTTTCTTTTTCCTCTTTTGTAACAATTATCCAACGTAAAAATGTTTTCTTCTGTCGACATTGCGAACACTATGATAGAATACGTTACGTGTTTTTTTTTTCTTTGCTTTCTTTCATTTCGTTTTATTTGGATGCGCGTCAACTTTTTTTCTTAAGCAGTTTGTTGTTACGTCAACTACACAAATTTCTATCACACACTTATACATCGATATTGCGTACATTCACTCTTCGACGGTATTTTTCGATATTTTTTGTTCCTCGGTAAAAAATCGCAAAGTGGTTTCGAACATATGCGCTTGCCAATGTATCGTATAAATCACGTGAGTCTCGTATGAAAAATTGCATATCGCATCCCGCGAGAAAAAGTAAGAAAAACGACAGATCTGTCGATGCTGTTCATTGTTTCATCGAATTCGAACTTTCATCTCAACCTTTCTCGTCGTTGTTGCGCGATACATATTTACAGATGTACCCGTAATTCAAACTTTGGTTCACTGCGACGTTTGGTACGTTTTTATCTCATACGCAAGAATATATCGAAACTTTTCGATCGGTGTTGTTATTTCAAACTATCACTCACTAGTACTCGAACGCTCATCGAACAGACAAATTGTTCAAATTGTTCGAAACTTTCGGAATAAAAACTTCTTCGAATGGACTCGCGGTTCTATACAACGCTTCGTCCATCGAAGCGACTCGACACCCGATAGAAGCCGATCGTGTTTCGGCCATCTTCGACTACTTAACCGATGTTGGTCGAACATAGCCGAAGCACGAGTGGCGTTAGATTCGACGTTCTCGATTGTTCCACGAGATATTCAGATATAAACATTCGGGATACTCGAGTAGTTTGAATTAATAACCTTTCAGTTTCGATATTATTCGAATGACGAGTCGTATGGTAAACGATCGGTTTGAGAATCGTAGCGTGTTTTCATATTCAGAACGAACACGAGTGGAATAATATTTTTATGTACAGAATTGATGCAGACATCTTTCTCCCGTTTCGTCACGATACGATATTTTATAACGAAACACACATACAAGGGACGGGAATGGGCTGGAAGGTTCCGAGCAAGCACACTTTCAATCTATACGATATAAATTCCACGATCATTGAGTGTTTTTAAAAAATCAAAAAAAAAAAAGGATCGTTTTAAAGAGACTCGACAATCTCTTAAGCAACGTTTACATTTAGGCTATGTTTTTTTTTTTTTATAAACGATCGTGAAATTGAACAAACTCGACGTTCGAACGAAAATATGACAAATTTCATTTTTAAGAATCGATCGATCGAATGGAAATGTTGTGTTTCAATGTAAACGCGGCTTTGCGAAATCTGCTCGAAATATCCATGTTATTATTATCACGTATGTATCGTTGTTCCCTCGAACGAATATTTCCACCGCAGAATCGTCGAAAGTGAACGGATGAAACATCAGAATAATGCGTCGTTTGATCTCCTCAAAAACTCGACAGAGGTCTGGAAATTGGTTTCCCTCCCTTCTTTTGTGCTTTTGCCATCCCAAGAGTTTCAATCCACTTGCATCTCCCTTATCGTTCGGCAAAGAAAAGCCGAGGTTATTATACCAAATGTCTGAAACACAGAGGGGCGTACGTGATTAGATTTTAGAGACAGATAAAATCTCCGAATAAATTCGATGGGATACGTACTTGTATCCCAGCCATCGCCATTCCCAGGAATACCAATGTGAAACTCTCGCATTGCAGCCAACTTGTAACTTTGAGAAGGCAGCCCTGTGAACGTATTTGCGCGATCAATTAAAATAAACAAGTAAAATCGAAAAGAATGTTTTAATTTATTGACTTTGCTCGAAAAATGAAAAAAAAAAAGCTGATCGACATTAATTTCACAATCTTTCGAGCGATATTTTTTTCCTCCACGATGTAAAAAAGAATTAAATTGCTGTTATTTCTTTTTTTCTCCTCCTCTTCCTCCTCCTCTTCTTCTTCTTCTAAATTTAGATTTTACGAAGCTAATTGAATTGAAAGCTATTTTAAAGAGGGAAAACTGGTTGTCGGTAATTTCCATAATTTAATTAATTAAAAGTAAGTCGTTCGACAAATGGAGCGTTCCAATTCAAACCTCCATTTACCAATCCAATAAATTGATCCTTTCCCGTTATACATATATATATAAATACATAGAATCTCATAAATATGCAAAGCGCGAGAGAGATAAGTATCCTTCGGCCGTCAACGACCTCCCCGTAAGATCGATAAACATCGTTTTCCGATTCAAGAATTCCTTTGTTGCATAAGTATGTCGTGCAACTTGATTCAAAAAAATAAAAAAATAAGTAACACCGTTAAAATTGTTCACCAATCAAGCTATAAAGGAAACGAAGTTCTACCTCTTGATGTCTATATCCATCGTGACCTTCTTTGTCCTCTATTTGACAGGCTAGCTCGTCCTTCGGCTTTGGATTCAACCACGGTTTCTCGGTCTTATTTCGAGGGAAATCAAGATTTAACGAATATTGCACGAATAAATTTCAATGCAAATCGAATTACTCACATGTTTGTTGAATACTCTCGACACAACGCTCATTGGGCTTCCCGTATTTTTCACCTGCGGACCAATAATACAATATATTCGTGTACATTTCGAGAACGATTGATTTTTCAAATTGAACGAAAATTCTCTCTCCAAAAAAAAAAAAATCAACTTTTTTTTTCAACAAAAATTTCATAATTGTTAAAACTTTTTTTTAAAGGGAATCGAACATTACAAAACATTTCTATAAATTTTCCACGCGTCTGTGATCTCTCGTTTCGAGAATATTGTTAAAAATCTCGATTATTTTATCCAGAAAATTGTAGATTGGATTCGAGCATTCACAACAATAAATTCTCCATACCTCTGTATTTTTTAAAACGCAGCACGTGAGGGGGACCTGCCTTCTGTTCCCCGAAATTTGCGCGTCCCTCCACCATGCCGTGCCGTTGTAATCCCCGTATCCGTGAATTCCGCAGCAATTAAACTGCAATGAAATCGTTGATGTGCGCTTTTTCGACATGTGCTTCCCGAAAAAAAGAAAGGCTCAACGCGCGCGTATTAAACATTGTTCGAAATAAAATTTCCATCGTGCGGTTTTCTGATCTCTTCGTGCCCGGATACGATGCCCTATTATTTTCGAAATTCGATCAACGGTTTCGAAATTCAACCGTTAACATCGAACGTTAAAAATAACACGAAAGTCGCGACAACGCTCGTTAATCGTCGTTTCTTTAATCTGACGATTAAACGGTCTCGCGAATTTCCAAAAAAATACCGAGAGAATTTAATGGCGTGAGAACGTTTTGTTAATTACGATGGAAATTTTTCTTTTTTTTTTCTTCTCTTTTTTTTACAGCAATAAACGCTTCCGGAATCTAAAAACTGGAATTGCGCTAAATGAACGTGTGACGTGAGTAAAACAAAGAGAATACTCCGTAATTCGTCCCCCTTTTTCTGGAAATATTTTTTTTTTTAATCATCTCGTGTCACTTTTTATCACAATCGTATCACATTATCACAAATTGTCGTTGATACGCAACGCGACGAACGTAAGGACAACTTAAAATAAATAATCGATCGCTATTATTATACACGGCAATCGTACCTTGTATTGGGCGAAGTCAAGACTGTGGCTGAAAGGGATGTCGCTGGTCGGCTCGTGGCCGTAGCCAACGGCTAATTTGCTGATTAGACGCTCCTCCAGTCCGGAAAGTATTCGAAATGTCATTATACCGCCGGCAGCCGCGGTGACAAGCTCCGTGACGATCAGCGCCACGAGCATGCTCATGTACTGAACAGATAAAGAGTTGCAGAGGATAGTGAATAGCGGCAGGCCTTGGCTTATTATATCCATATGGCGAGCGAGATTACATCTATCGATAACTTACGGTGGCCAGTATGCACTGGCTTCCGTGGAGAGCGGCGCGACATCCAAAGAAACCGACTGTCAACACGGTGAAACCGAGGCCGAGCAAACTGTAAGCTATCAGATTAATAGTATCGTGCGGTGTGGCGTCGTGCACGAAGAGATTTAACAGGTGACCTTTGCTTGGCTCCAGCAGCAAGCATGCTCCTATCATCAGTACCGTACACCCGGCCAACTATCGAGTAATTTCATTTTATGCGCCTTACTTTCGAGATTATCAAAAATACGGAGGTACTTTACGCAATGGAGCGAGGAATAAAATTAAAAGAGTCATCGCTCAATAATGGATCGTTGAAATCACGGGTCAAAGTTGCCGCGAGTCGAGCAACATTTTTCGAAACGAAATCGAAAGAAATTAAGAATTTCTTTATCGTCGAAATATAAGAGGAAGATAAGAGGAGGATCATGCCCTCGAAATCGCTTTTTGTTTTATTCCGATATCTCAATCGGTTCCTGAGATATAAAGTATCGATAGTACTTAAGATAACGTCGAAGTTATGAATGGATATATTATGGGTACGCGAGCTATCGATCTATTTTTTTTTTCTTGAAAGTGCGTACTACATTCTTTCAGGAATCGCGTTCAAGAGTCTTGTTTACAGTTTGGGATAGATTAGTGAGACGAAACGCGAGCGAAAGATCCGAGCAAGAGATTAAAAATTATCCTTTTCTTTACACGATATCTCGGGAACCGGAAATCGTGTCGAAATAAATAAAAAAGCGTTTTAAAGGGAAAGATTTCACGCTTCCAACGATCCATTATTTATCGATAAAAAGTCATTATCTTCGGAGTTATAGTGGTTCAAAGTTTTCCTAATTTTGATAGAGTTTAATCGAGTTAAAGAGTAAATGATTAAAAAATTATCTTTTCTTTACACGATAATATCTCGGGAACCGGAAGTCGTATCGGAATAAATGAAAAGGCATTTTAAAGGGCAAGGTTTCATGCTTCCATTGATCGCTCGTTTATCGATTAGAAGTTATTATCTTCGAAATTATTAGAGGTTTAAAATTTACATAATTTTAATAGTTTTAATGTAAAATAGACAATGTAGACAATTTCTCTTCGCTTCGCTTTCCTTTTATATTTTTAATCTCGTTTTAGAATCTCGATCCAATTACATAAGGTACCTCGTACGTTTCAATGATAACGTATTTAAATGGTATATAATTGCTACAGAATTGCAGAAGTTTTCGTCGTTAGGAAGAAAGTTTTTATCTATGTGAAATTAAACTGTACTGTTTTGCAGATTACCCGTACTTGATATTCACATATATAATTCATACAAATACATATCTACGAGAAAATTTCAACTCGAAACATCTCAAAACAAAATTATACCAGATATATTCGCAATGGATATAGATGAAATATTCGTATGCTCTGGAAAATTCCTCGATTGTTTTCATACAAAAAGAAAAAAAAATTTAACATTTGCATGCGCGCAATAATTATTTCATTGTTTGTAAAAATTATTCAATGAAAATATCATGCATTGTTTAGCGTCACCGTATATTTGATCGTAATTTAAAAATATTCGTGTGACAAACATACGGATATTTTATTGAAATAAAAATAAGAAAGAAAGAAATTATTTTACCTCGATATCGATTTATTTTGAAATAAAGTTTTAAAATAATATACAATTCGTTTCAATTACTTTCGAAAAACAAATGCAAACAAAATCATCTATCGTATGCAATATATTGCAAGGAAATTTTATATATTTTTAACAACACTGACGAAATAATACGCTGCTTTTTAAATATTTTTATTTCATCATTAACCCTCAACTCCGCCCCGTTAAAACAAATGTCGTGTTATTCAGGGATTAATCTTAAGTTGCATCTATTGCAAATCAGCATCAGCTTTTAACTTGCCGAAAATTCGCGATTCAACAAACTGATTTAACGATTGATCGATCTACTATTATACTATTTCCGGATCATCCCGTGAAATTCTATTATTATCGATCCTTTCCTTTCTATTTCCCCTTTGAAAAATTTGTTTTACTCGAACGGATCGTTTTTCATCAAAATTAACAACTTCTGCAATTTCGTAATTGCAATTTTTATTAGAATCTATAGAAGAATTAGTTTATTCACTGTTTATTGAACTTTCTAGGTGATTGACTTTACTGATATGCCAACGATATATTCTCACTTTACAACGCGCGTTCATTTGTTTACGCTTTATCAGAAAATATCAAAGCTCTTTGTAAAATACACCAACGTTACGTGTGAAAAGATATTTTCAATTTTTAGATATATATAACAGATAGAAATAGATCGATTTTTTTTTGTACAATGAATCATATAATTAATATACTTTGATATACTTAATATACTTTACCCATATCAATAAGTTGAACGTAAACAGAACGATTTTCAAGTACTTCATGCCGATCTCGTTCTTTCAGGGCGTCAAATAATCATCGATCTGCAAAGATAATCTCCGTCAACGTGAATTATTTAAAAAAAAAGGAACAAAAAAAACTCGCGTCATTTTCAACTCACTGCCTCCCTTCACATCTATTACTCTCTTAATTCTCTCGCGACCCACATTTTTCTCAAAAGATATTCTCCAAATATTTATAAAATTATCGAACGATCTTTCTTTTTCCGTTGAAAAATCACGAAAATGAAAAACGAATTGTTGCGCGAGGAAAAAAAAAAGTTTAATTAATCGTAGATCGAAATTTGTTCGTTCACGTTTCCTCCACGCGTATCCTCTTCGTTCGCGAGATTAAAATTTACCTCGTGCCTCGTTAAAAATCTGCACGAGCGATTGAACGCACTAATCTCTAAAAAGTTAAAGCGCGCATGAAAAAAGAAAAAAAAGAAGATGGAAGGAGAAAGAACGAAAATTTCTTGCACGTTGATCGATAAAAAATTTTATAACTCTGGGACAAAGAATAGGTTATATATACGATCGTCGCGGTCTTTTGAATTCTGGGACACAATGTCGAACAACGTGCACGCTTTTCTTGAAAAGAAAATCCTTCATCCATGGAATATATTAATTATTATATTCGCTATAATCGGGATTAACCATTGCGAGATTCATTACTCGATGCACGTACTTAATTCGATATAATAAGGAAAAGTCCACGAATTAATAACACGAGTGAAAATTAATTAATAATAATCCTTCCTCGCCCGTAATCCGTTAATTAACGTACGATTCCGTAGCTCGATTTTGGGCGAAAAGTAAACCATGATTATTATACAAACCGCCGAGCAAGCATTACACCGCTAAACATCCGATTATTCACTTCTTTCTTATAATCCACGAGAGAGAAAGATTAAAAAAGCCTAACGAGAATCCTGGTCGATTTTCGTCTCCCCCTCTTAATTTATTATCGTATTATTATTAATCGATACACACACCACGGTAGAGCGCACAAAGTTCTCGAACAATACGTTCCACGAATACTCCCATTTATCTTTCCATCGGCCGCGATATTACCATCACCATCACTACCACCATCACCATCATCATCATCATCGTCATCATCATCCGTGCAAACATCGGGGTGCAAACTCGATCGTCGTCCCGTTCCCCTGTTGATTCGCCCAATTTCACGCTTCGCTCGACGAGAAAGAGAGAGAGAGAGTGAGAGGGGGAGAGAAAGAGAGAGAGAGAAACGAAGGGCGGGAAACGCGGGGTTACAGTGAAACAAAAACTCGTAAAACGTACGTACACGTTTACATCCCACATCCATCGATCACCATAGATTCACAGGTGGTCCACAATCGCACCGGTGATCAACAACACCTAGCAACAACACCACTTCTCCACCGAAATCCTCTTCCCAATATTCGCCTTCTCCTCCTTCTTACTTTCCTTCCTCCCCGAACAGGGAATCTCGCGGCGGTAATCCTCGCTCGATCGTCGATGCGTAATCCTGGATGTGGCCGATCCGTGGCCGGCGAGGAACGAGGAGGGAACGAGGGAGCGGGGAGGGGGTGGGCAGGAGAGGATAGAACACGCGCAAGAGACACGAGAGATCGATCACGATACGATATCTCACGTGCCAACTCTCCCGTGCGAGGATTTTCTCTTACTCCTCGAGTGAGCAACAAGGGAGTACCCTCGACCAACAGGGAGTCCCTCTCTGTACCGATCGAGGATCCCGAGACGACCGAGACGACACTGGCGAGGGCAGATGCTCGCTTGCCCAGCTCCTCGATGCGCGCTCACATACACACATTCTCTCTCTTTCTCTCTCTCTCTTTCTCTTTTCTTCATTCGCTTCGGGTCCACGGCGCGTGTGCGTCGCGTTGGAACGGCGCCGACGCTCTCTCGTCTTGCTCCCTAGTCGATCCCTACTCGTTAATCCACGCGTTTCGACACGCTCGAGAGCCGCGCTGTTCTCTCGTTCGATGCCGTGTTCCAACGGTCGTGTCTCCAGCCTAGGATAGGATATCTTGTATCCTTTTCCCGGAGTTGCAAACATCTCGAGGGCGAGGGGAACGAGAAGAGATGGACGAACTGGACGATGGATGTCGTTTTGGGACGAGAGACGAGTGAGTTTTCCCTATTTCAAGTTTTTTTCACTTGCGCGATATTGCGATGACGATACACGCTTTTCGTTCTCTCGGGAGTGGGAAAAAAGTTACGCGCGGTTGGTAACTATCTTTTCTACTTTAGTTAACTCATTTTCTTTTTCTTTTTTTTTTTTTTTTTTTGGATAAGAGAATTTCGTAAAGGGGATTGGAAACGGACCAGTTTCTCGATTTTCGGTATATGATGTATGATTAACAATATGGCTGAGGGAGGGAGGATGACTTCGTTTGTCGAATTATATTCGTAATTTATGTAAATATAATAGATTTATTAAAAGTATTAACAATTTTTTACAGCATTCGTATTTCGGTCATTTCACGCAACACGTGTATAACTATATATATATGTATATATACGTAAATGATCGACGCTCTAGTCCAAGAATTGACGATGCGGATCGTTCTTTTTTCCCAATTCCTTTTAACGTTTCCTAAATAAAATCGAAAGATAAATTCTTTATGTTATGATACAGTCGGGATGTTCGCCGCACGACTAGAGATTTAACCGATCAAGTCTCGCGATTTCCTATTTAACCATTCTTTGCTCCACCTCGTTCTTAAAATTTTAAAATAATCTAAAAAAACTTTAAGTACAATATTTCCCGATCGAATCGATATACTCGAAAACGCATTCCGCAGAATGTTTCACGCTACAATTATTATCCCTATTCGTCAAACACCTGCGAAAAGTTTAGCGCTTTGAAGACACTTCGGCACGTTCGTCAAAAATATATCATATCTGATCCACGCAGGATATATATCATTCTTCACGGCGATGAGTTGACGATCACGATTATTCGAATGAAAGAAAAGAAACTTGAAGAAGTAAAAAAAACAAACAAGCGGAAGAGCGAAGAGACACAGGATGCGTGAATTGTCGAACACATCTTCTCATCTTTTTTTGTAACAACATACACGTAACAACGATATGCCTACCATTGGTCGAATCTCGTTAAAAAAAAATAATAAAATAATAAAATGAGCAAACGCGCGATTATAAATAAAAAAAAAGATCTTATTATACAACGGGTATTACAATAGGGGGGGGGGGGTCTCTCGTTACAATTATTTAAGTTCACGGGCCTATCATTCGTATGTATATTCACAGGATCACGCATTCGTACGATCGCATTCAAACCGCATTTATCCCTTTTTTTTTTTCTTTTATAAATCGATTAACGTTATTTAATATACTTAACAGCTACGTTGCGTGGACGGTACGTTGCGACTCGTTGCAATCGCTACATGATTTTATTATCCGCACATTCTCCAAGTAAAAATCAACGCGTGGCGTGCGAAAATTCCGCGAAAGAAAAAAAAATGATATTCGTCTCTCGTCGCTAAGAGGGACGAGACGATGAAACTATTGCACAGCAGCGGGTCCTCGAAAAAATTGCCCAACGTTTCCGTAGATCGAGGAAGCTCGTTCGAAACACGAACGATTGTTTTTTTTCCTTTTTCACCTTCTCTTTTAAACAAGGACGCTCGATCTCGACGAACAAAATCGTTTGAATATCCAGGCGTCGAGAGAAAAAAAATCACATTAAAAATTGGTTCGTTCGATGGCAGAATTTCGTTGTACAGTCGTGGCGGACCCCGAACGGTCCGAGCAAACACGGCGAATAACAATTTTTCTCAAATATCAAGAGGAATTGTTCGCCCTCCCCTTTCAAATAGCCTTCTCGTCGAAAGCTTCTCCTTCAGAGGGAAAGAGAGTGGGGGCCTCGCTCGCTTCTTTCCCTCCTCCTCCCTCGCGACCTCGTTTCCCCGAGTACAAGTAGCGCCACCGCCGCCTCTCTGTTCGTCGCGCACAATGCTCGTCGCGATTGAAAGCACGCCGTGCGGAACAAATTCTCTCGCGCGCGCTTCGAAAGAAAACGAACCGTTGGCATCCGTCGGCTTTCAAACTCGTGCCTAAAAACCTAGCAACGTTACACACGTTTCCTCCCCCTCCCGAAATTAATCTCGATAATAAAAAGCGCTCTCCCCTCTCAAAGTGTTCTCATTCAGAGAGAGAATTCCAGTAAAAAAAATCTCGAATAAATTTTCCTCTCTCCGAGGCGTACATCGAGGGAAGGATGGTCGAAACGGAAGGGAGGAGGGAGAGAAATAGCGCGTTGGAAACAAGCGAGTTGATTTACAGCTCGGTGGTGGTTTCGACCGGGCTCTGCTCGCCCAGATACGTGAATCCCAGATGGGAATAGTCCCTTTTCTCCCTGAACGTCACGTTGTCGTTGGATGGGCTCGGGCTGAGCAGCGAGTCGTTGCCGTGGTTGTAGAGCGGGTTGAGGACAGGCGTCGCGTCGTGGTTGTTGAGCGTGGTGTTCGCGTTGCCGCCGTTGTTCTTTCTTCCAAGAGTGGATCGCCGCAACGAGTGGATGTTCGTATCCGCGTGGGTCCCCGCTATGCTCGAGGCGCGCGCCGTTGTCGCCGCCTCCGAGCTCACAGGGCTCTGTTGACCTGCGAATAGACGCAATTATATCGTTGGTGAATCCTTCTCCTTTCTCTCGATATTTTGCCCGGTGTTCTCTACGTAAGGGGGATGGATGGTTGTATGTATTTTTGTCTCTCGGGAATACGAAATTTCAAGCGAGAAACTTTTCTGTAAATCGAGGAGAATCGAGTCTTCGCTTCCCAGTGGGCGGAGGAAAAAAGTCGATATTGGAGGCGGATGGTATATTTATGAAAGTTTCGAAAGTTTAAGGGAAGGATATATTGGAAGTTTAACGCGTAATTAGTTACCATTCTCTTCTCTTTTTCGCATTCTTATCTTTAACCTCGTTCCCGTTCCGTCGCGTGATACTTTATATACATATTCCTGTAAAATATTTTTATCACCGAAGGTAAAAAAGAAAAAACGGTCTCATTCTTTATCTTCATTATCGTGTGGCATTGAAAAGAAAATAATCTTTGTTAAATTCGATCCAGATCCTTTTTCCTTAATTCGTATACATATTCAAATATTCATATCCAATAAATTTAGAATCTCGTAATAATAATAATAATTGGCAAGCGAGATCATATTTGTAAAAATAATTACCGGTACTCTCTCCGTGATCTTTGGTAATATAGCTGACGTTGTCCAGGCTGAACGCGTGATTCTTATTGCTGAAATCGAGCTGAAGGTCGTTGTAACTGTCGTTGTCGTCAACGGGCACGCTCATTTGAAGCACCTGCGTCTCGTACTCCTTCAAATTGGGCTCCACGTACACGGGATCGTAACGGGGCACCACGTACATTCGCTGCATCCGTTCCTTATACGCTTTGTATCTGTGTAACGAAACGAGAGAGTGAGGAAAATTCGTATCGAAACTTCGAGTTATAGCGAGTGAGAAAGAACGATACGAAGAACGGCTGGCGTATCTTAACGACGGTGCTAAACCGTTTTAAGAGAGCCGGAAAGTCGTAATTAATTCTAATGGGGGTAATAAAGGGAACGATGAATTTGCACGGTTGATACTCGTTAACCGAACGATGAATATTCATTTCGACGCTCGAAAACGTTCTTTCTCTCTTTCTCTTCTTTTTCACGCGATAAGAGAACAATTCTCGATCAAACTCTCCAAATCGAATCGCGATAAAGGGCTATTGTACACGTTTGTACAATTTTTCTGCACGTAATATAACCGCTTTATACAAATTTCCACTTAACGTGCACATTTACATCTTCGAATTAAAAAGGCTTCTCTTGGAAAATGGAAAATTAAGCTGACTCACCTGGACCAGGATACGCAAATGTAGACTATACCAGCAACGCCTAGAATCAGTATGACGCAAGCGATGATGATCAACGCGTATGGGAACACCTCGCCGCTGAAAGCAATGGCGGTCTGAGTGCGTATTGGCTCGGGCGGCATCACTGGCGCGTGGATGTCTATCGCATTGGCTCGAACCAGCGTCGACACGTCGAAAGTGATGTTCGACATGGCCGTCTTGTCGAATATCGATCTGCAACGCGCGACCATTGATTATTCGTTACTACGAATAATCTACTACGCTTTGTCAAGTACGAAGTCCAAATCGCGAATAAGTGCCAATCGTTACGTTGAATTGTTTCGTGGCAAGGTTTACTTTGGCAAACGGGAGACAATTTTAAAGCATGTATTTTTGAAAATTCGAGAGAAGTCAAATATAATCGCTTCGACACCTTTGACACAATTTTTTTCGCGACCTATATCGATTCGTGGCGCGGTTTACGCGGTTATCGCTAAAAATAAAATCGACAAACCTCTTTTCAACTCGTGTATTAAAGCTCGTACACACAGACACTTTTCTCTGTACGCGTTATTCGACCGTCGATCTTTCGTGAAAAAGTAAAAAAAGAAATAAGAAGTATTTTAAATAACTTACTTCGACTCCACGATGGAAAAACGTCTCACCTTTGTATCCTCGAGCTGTTCCTGTCCAAAATAGCCTCGGTGTCCGGATCGATCGCGTAGAACCACACGTCCGAATCCTGAGGATACATCTCGATAGTCCCATTCTTCGTCAAATTCTTCCTCACGGCTATCCTGTCTATCCCGACCAGTAGCTCGCTCTTCTCCTCGATGATGCCCGCAATCTTGGACGCCTCCTTCTGCAACGAGTCGGGCGACGCGTCCTGGACCACGAGTATCATCAGATTCTCCTCGCCTATGAGATTCACTATAACAGGGGCGACGATGGAGTTGAAGTTGTCGGTCGAGTTGGGATTATCCCGGACTCGAACGTCGAATTTGAAGGGAAGCTCGGCCGGGTCGACGTGGTCGAAGGTCGCGGTCGTTCTGATTATGCCCGAAGACGTGTCCATCGCGAAGTAATCCGACCCTCGCCCGCCCAGTATCCTGTACTCGAGCTTCCCGTACTTTCCGTTGTCCTTGTCGTGGGCTTTCACCTGGATCACCGTCGAACCGAATTGCGCCGACCGCGGAATCGCGGCGAAGTAACGCCCCCTCGACAATTTTGGGTCGTTTTCGGGGAAGATGAATTCTGGCTTGTTGTCGTTCACGTCCAACACTTGAATCTTCACCTAGTGATTCAGAGGCGAGAAATTTGACATGTTGGAAATTTTTTATATTATTTCTACTTGTTAATTTAGATTGGTAAATCGATGAAGAGATCTACAAAAATGGCGAATTATTACCTCTCTTCTGTTAAAAATTGACGAAAAGACCGATTGTCGAAAAGACGTATACATCGTGTTGTGAAAAAATAGATTTAAAAAAAAAAAAACTTCTCACCATGGTCGTATTCCTGCCGGAATTCAACAGGCCCGACAGAGACTCGAGCTTGATCTTCACTTGATAAGATTCCGTCGTTTCGTAATCCAAAGCGCCTTTCTTCAATTTTAGGGCGCAATTCCTCTCCTCCGTGACGCCAGCCTCGAACAAATCGTCCTCGTTCCCGCTGTAAATCTCGCATTTCAATGGCGTCGTGTCGTGAGCGTGGCTGTTTATAATGGTGATTATCTTGATAAGAGTGTTGTCGCCCGCGTCCTCCGGCACCTCCACGTTGTACGAGTTTTCCGCGAATCCTAACCCAATTTCCGGAGGCACAGTGGCAACATGGCGAACGTAAACGGGCACCGTAGTCACCGAGGATAATTGAGGCTCACCCATGTCGTACGCCCGCACGTCGACCTGGAATGATGATCGAGATAGAGATATTCCATATCCATCAACTGCGTCGTGTAAAATGGATATTGAGATATACCGATGGGACAAAAATAATGGGATTGACGAATGAAATTGAAATTACCTGATACTCGGTGTCGGTTTCTTTCCGCAAATCGTCTCTTACTCTGAGCACACCGGTGTCCGGATCGATCATAAAATATTTGTTGGCTATTCCGCGTCCCACGATTTCGTATCTTACCTGTACGGGACGAAGAAATAATAAGGGCAATGGAGAAAATTAACTAGTAGTGAGAATCGTTAAAAATTTCTTGAGGGACGTATTGGATTGTCCGGAAAGTAATTTCGTTTTTTTCTTCACAA
Organism: Apis cerana; assembly: GCF_029169275.1. NCBI lineage: Eukaryota > Metazoa > Arthropoda > Insecta > Hymenoptera > Apidae > Apis > Apis cerana. The sequence continues at coordinate 8,167,480 of NC_083866.1, forward strand.
CGATCAAACATCAGTCGTTTCACGCGATCGTGAATAATAGAACTCGAATTCGATCTCGAGTCCGTTTGCTTCGATCGGTGCATCTTTAACGTCGAAATTATCGGAACGAAATTTTGAAAACTAATTTTGACACTGGCGTCACTACCGTTAATACACCTCCTCCATAGACTTTGCGTACTTTTTTCTTGCCTGAACAACATTCTTCGATAATAAAAAAGCAAAATATGCCGAAAATGCTTCTTTCGGTCTCGCATCTTTGCTATCACGCACGAGAAACGCAACCGCACGGAATCGAATGAATTTTTCTTATACAAATAACCATGAAATGCCAACTCTGAAAATACATAATAACCACACGCTTTAGAATGAAGTTGGCCGCATAAAAACGTTCGACTAGCGACACTCGTGTGAGAAAACGAAATTACTCTCCGAATAAGCCTAGAATTAGTCAATGATCGATCGAGTCTCGCGTTTCTGTTACCCAAGATCGATTTGAATCGAAGATAAAAGGTAGGATAGATAGAATGGTCACGAGTTAATGGTATAAATCGATCGAATCGTGGTTAAGATCCGTCATTCGGGGATTAATCGATCGTACCTGATTTCCGGGTGCAGTACCATCCGAATCCGTCGCTATAAGATTAATGACCGTTGTGCCAATGGGAATGTCGTCGTCTAGCGTAATCGGGCGAGGAACTGACGTGAACACTGGCGGGATGTCGTTAACATCCTGGATAAGGAATAACAACGCCGTTCTCGATCACAATGAACACTTACTATTCCTGAATTAATTAACTACACGATCGATAACCAACATCGATCAAAATAGAAACGAACACGCGAAATTAACCAAAGATACGTATATACGTATATATTTATCGATACGATACGATAAATTTGAACGATTCAGTTCGCACTCAACGGCGTAAAGAGAAAAAAAAGCAAGAGAGATTCCTTATCGAGGATCGATACCTGGACGTTGACCACGACTCTCGTGGTGGAGCCAGGCAGATCGCTCGTGTTCTCCACGGTGCCGATTATAAGGATGTGTTGGTTCTCCCTCTCGTAGTCCAAACCACGGGTCGTTTTTATCACTCCCGTCCTCTGGTCTATGGCGAACAGTTCGGTATCCCCTTGCTTGATCATGTACGTGATCTGCTTCTTTGTATCCGGATCATCGGCCTGGAAGCGGATCATCTCGTTTGCTTTTAGACAAGGAGGAGGATCGGGATCGTCCCCGCTCGACCAGAATTTACGTTCCTTTCGCCACGATGGCGAGGATATATAAATTATTTCGCGCACCGTTTCATGATGACGCCTGTTGTCAAATACTACGTGTGTTGGAAAGAGGGTGAAAAAAAAACTCGATACAAAAAGCGAATAAAAATTAAACCAACCATTTCATCAATTTAAATATGGAAAATTCGATTTTTCTCCCGAATGAAAATTTTATGTCAACGATTTTACGCGTGCATTTTTGACGATAGACCTTTTCCCTCTACCGTTATTTTTTTTTTTTTTTTCTTTATCGGATTATTGGGAATATATCAGGATAGAAACGAGGCAAGATGAATTTATGAACAACCGTTAGTTTTCGCTTCGTCAAGTCAAGTTTTTTCTCGTTATTAAGCGGGAAATGAGTGGAAGTACCCACCGTTACTTGAAGCACCGTGTAATCCGGTATATTCTCCTTGACTCGTGCCTCGTAGCTGCTCTGATGGAAAACGGGAACCTCGTCCTCCACGTCTATAACTTTCACCGTCACTGTTGCGGTTGCTAAACGATAATCAGGAGCACCGTCCCTCGCGGTCACCACAAATTTGTATTCCTGCGGAACGCAATCTCTCCTTGCAATCTCCGACTTAAAATATTCCCTTCGACTTACGAAAAACGAGTTTAATCCCCCCTCGTCGATCTCAAAAATCGAGTTAAACATATTTAGCTTTTTAAACTCGTTGAAATTAAAATCTGTCGATTATTAGAAGCGCGGCAAGTAAAAGTAAATCGTGAAATCTTCGGATTGTTCCTTACGTCGTTCTGCTCATAATCGAGCACGATCTTGGTCAGCACGTCCCCGGTTTCAGGATCGACCGTGAACGGGATATCGTCGGGGGCGAAATACGTTATTTCGGCGTTTATCCCCTCGTCCGCGTCCTCCGCGTGCACGCGGCCGATCAATTTCCTGGCCTCGCCCTCCTTCACCGAGAATTCGTAGGGCAGGCCGACGAATTCCGGATTCTTGTCGTTTATGTCCGTCACTTTGATGTTCACCGTCGCCGTGCTGAACAGGCCGCCCGAATCCTCCGCTTTTATCAGCTGCAGCGGAGGGGAGAGACGGGTTTTGAATCCAAGTTTAATAACTCTTAATTAATTAACGAGTTGTTGTATCGTTTGCAGTATTACAGTGAACTTACCAGTTGATAACGGGTCAGGTCCTCCCTGTCCAACTTCCTTATGACGGTGATCACGCCCGATTTGTCGCCGATTGCAAATTGGCGCAGATCGTTCCCCGAGACGATCGAGTATGAAACTGGATCGTTTTCTGGATCGACTGCCTATTAAATGAAGGTGGAAATGAAATTTTTTTTTCTAATTCTAACGAACGGTATGAGGGGCAGATTCTCTTTTCGAGCAAAATGTTTAATTAGATTTTTTTTCATATGGAAAAATTTCGATGATTTTCTAAAGATAATTGAGAAATTCTTCTTGCAATGAATTATCATTTTCACGACTGTTGAAAGCTTGTTAATGAAACGTAGAAATAGAATCCTTTTGCTTTTTCTAATTCTAACTGTTACAAAATAGATGGAAAAATTAAAATTTGCCGCAAGTCATATTTAAAGATTATTATTTTAGGAAATTAGGAAAATTATATTTCTTGGTTTGGCAAAGTTTGCACAGAGGCAACGAGAACGAATAAAAGCATCGAATCACTTATGACAGTGGTTGCTTATTAACCACATTAATTACATTTTTTTATACATGTCTTGTAAAAATTTTATAATTTTCTGAAAATACAAAAATTGAGAAATTCTTCTTGCGACAAATTAAATTATCATTTTTAGTAACCGTTGCGTCTCTTTTCCAACAAAATATTTAATTACATTATATTTCTTTCTTTTTATGCATGTCTTGTAAAAATTTTATGATTTTCTAAAGATAGAAAAATTAAAATTTGCCGCAAATCATATTTAAAGATTATCATTTTAGGAAATTAGGAAAATTATATTTCTTGGTTTGGCAAAGTTTGCACAAAGTTTGGCAAAGAGGCAACGAGAACGATTTAAAGCATCGAATCACTTATGATAGTGGTTGCTTATTAACGTAGAATTGTTTTCATAATTCTAATCGTTGCGTGCAAGAAAGATAGATCTCTTTTCCAACAAAATATTTAATTACATTATATTTCTTTCTTTTTATGCATGTCTTGTAAAAATTTTATGATTTTCTAAAGATAGAAAAATTAAAAAATAAAAATTTGCAAGACATATTTAAAGATGATCATTTTCAATAGAAAAATTATCTCCTTAGATTGACAAAGTTTGAACAGAAGCAAAAGACGACCATTCAAACCATTCCATTATCTTTTTTCCCTTCATACACACCTTGTAAACATTTAACGATTTTATAAATATACAAAAATTGAGAGACCTACAATGAGTTACAATTGAATTAAATTATCATTTTCAATAGGAAAATTATCCGGTTTCGTTTAACAAAGTTTGCACAGAGACAAGAAAGACGACCATTAAAAGCATCGAATCACTTATTAAACGTGGAAATATCCTTATCCTTTTCTCTGTTTCTAATTCCACAGATCTCTTTTCGAGCTCTAAATATTCAAAATATTTAATTACCTGTTTTTTCTTCATACACACCTTGTAAATATTTAACGATTTTATAAAGATACAAAAATTGAGAGACCCTTCTTGCAACGAATTAAATTATCATTTTTACTAACTGTTGCATGCAAGAGGGATCTTCTTTTCCAACAAAATATTTAATTACATTTCTTTCTTTTTATGCATGTCTTGTAAAAATTGTTCTCTAAAGATAGAAAAATTAAAATTTGCCGCAAGTCATATTTAAAGATGATCATTTTCAATAGGAAAATTATCTCCTTTGTTTGACAAAGTTTGCACAGAAGCAAAAGACTTATTAAACGTAGAAATATCCTTTTCCCTGTTCTCACTTCCACAGATCTCTTTTCGAGCAAAATATTCAATTATTTTTTCTTTCTTCATACACACCTTGTAAACATTTCATGATTTTATAAAGATACGAAAATTGAGAGACGCTTCTTACAACGAATTAAATTATCATTTTTAGTAACCGTTGCGTGCAAGAGAGATAGATATCTTTTCCAACAAAATATTTAATTACATTTCTTTCTTTTTATGCATGCCTTGTAAAAATTGTACGATTTTCTGAAGATAGAAAAATTAAAAAATAAAAATTTGCAAGTCATATTTAAAGATGATCATTTTTAATAGGAAAATTATCTCCTTAGTTTGACAAAGTTTGCACAGAGGCAAAAGACGGCCATTCAAACCGTTCCATTACCTTTTTTTCTTCATACACACCTTGTAAACATTTAACAATTTTACAAAGATACAAAAATTAAGAGACCCTTCTCGCAATTGAATTAAATTATCATTTTTAGTAACCGTTGCGTGCAAGAGAGATAGATATCTTTTCCAACAAAATATTTAATTACATTTCTTTCTTTTTATGCATGCCTTGTAAAAATTGTTCTCTAAAGATAGAAAAATTAAAAGTCATATTTAAAGATGATCATTTTCAATCTCCGGAAAATTATCTCCTTAGTTTGACAAAGTTTGCACAGAGGCAAAAGACCATTCAAACCATTCAATTACCTTTTTTCCCTTCATACATACCTTGCAAACATTTAACAATTTTACAAAGATACAAAAATTGAGAGACCCTTCTCAATTGAATTAAACTATCATTTTCAGTAGGAAAATTATCCGGTTATCTTGCAACGTAGACGATCGTGGTGGATAAAAGCGTGGAATTACACTTACAGTGATGGTCGCGACCGTGGAATTGATGGAGGCTCCCTCGCTCACTTGCACCTCGTACACCGGTTGCTGGAAAACGGGGCTCCTCGTGTTGGGCCCGGGGATCACGTTCACCTCGACGATCGTCTGCGAATATTTTCCACCCTTGTCGGTCGCCTGGACCGTGATGCTGAACTGCTCGCCGGCGTTCAACTTCCTCACGGATTCTATCACGCCCGTCCTCGGCTCGATTTTGAATTTATGCAATCCGTTGTTCGACACGTGGTAAATGCTGTACGTTATCTCCGCGTTCTCCCCCTCGTCGTTGTCCGTAGCCTCCACCTGAATCGATACCATCATCAAATTTCAAACATCATTTTTCCTGAACCAAAATTTATTCCCTTCCCCTTTCGAAAACGAATTTTTATTTCACTTCTTTGTTCTCTTTCTTTTTCTTTTTAGAGGAACAAAATACAGGGAGAGGGAGATGATTAATCGAGAAAAGTGGTTACCAAAATTTATTCTCTTCCCCTTTCGAAAACGAATTTTTATTTCACTTCTTTTTTTTTTAGAGGAACAAAATACAGGGAGAGGGAGATGATTAAAAGTGGTTACCTTCGTTACCAAAATTTATTCCCTTCCCCTTTCGAAAACGAATTTTTATTTCACTTCTTTTTTTTTTAGAGGAACAAAATACAGGGAGAGGGAGATGATTAATCGAGAAAAGTGGTTACCAAAATTTATTCTCTTCCCCTTTCGAAAGCAAATTTTTATTTCGTATTTCACTTCTTTGTTCTCTTTCTTTTTCTTTTTAGAGGAACAAAATACAGGGAGAGGGAGATGATTAATCGAGAAAAGTGGTTACCTTCGTTACCACTTTCTTCGTTTCCCCAGCTTGGACGGTGATAGGCGGTATCATGGGGAGCATGGGTGCATTGTCGTTAACGTCGTTCAATATCACAACGAAGGACAATGGCGCAGAAGCGGCGACACCCGTTTTTTCTCTGGCGACCACTTGAAACCGGAAGCGGCCGGGGCTCGGAGGATCGCGGTCCAAATTCTCCTCGTTCACGACCAGCATCCCTGATGGATCGATCGCGAAGAAATTCGTGGTCAACTCGAAGGAGTAAGCTGGCTTCGGGTCGTCGGGCCCCTAAAAAGGTACATTCAACGTGAATCAATAATACATGTATATATATAACATTTCCAACCTGATTTCTTCTTCTCTTATCGCCTGATAAAATGAATAAATCGAACGAAAGGGAAATTTTTATAAAAAGGATCATCAACATTCGAAATATTCAAATGTTTTTGAGAACGGATTTAATCACGTATGATCCAACCTTCGCGCAATTCGAATGGAACGCACAGAGAAAAAGAGAGAGAGAATTTCGTCTCCTCCGATTTTCGCGAGTGGACATTTTGGGCGTCGAAGTTAATCCACTCCATATTTCGAAATTCTCACCGTCTATAATGCAATTTCGCAATTTTATTTCTCGAATCTTCGGCGAGCCAATTACTCTCAATGATGTGTGCTAATTGGGAGACGCTCGGCTTCTATTGCACAATCGTTATTGATTGGCGAAGTGATTGGCGACCGATTTCGAAAGGGACGTTGTAAATATTCATTTTTATTCTCCTCCCTTTCACCGAGTTTTCCTTGTTTGCTCCTTCCTTTCTTTCTTTCTTCGTTTTTCCCTGTGCTCATAAAAATGTGACCCCAGACACGAAAACGTGTACAATCCGATAAGGAGTTTTAATTAACGAGTTGCATTTTAAGTTCGTCAAGTTAGATGATGCGGGACGGCGAAAGAGCGAGAACGCTCGCAGGTGTACGATATAAACCGATATATTATTTTTACAATTGAAACGAATTTTCTTTAGAGAAACAAGGAAAATTTTAATTTTTTGTAGCTCGTTAATTAAGCCTTATCGGACGTAAGAATTTTTATCTCGTCGTTTCGATGTCTAGAAAGTCCAAAAATCAATCCAAAAGTGTCTCATATTTTTATGAACACCCTGTATATACTGGACGCTGGATACACACGTTTCGACGCGAAGAAAAGAGAAATTTTTTTCGTGTTTACGAAAATCGAGATGATATTAAATCCTGTTTAAAGTTTACGTAAGCAACAAACGCAATATTTTTCTTTATCTTGCATTAAAAAGCGCGCCAAGTCGAGCTAGGATATACGCGGATGGCGACGGACTCCTTAATTATCAACACGAATGGAACGGCGAAGTAAGATACTCTTCGAGAGACAGATGTCCAATGAGGCGTAAATAGAGAGTGACGCGAAACACGTTTCAATTCAAGATTGGACAGGTTCGTCTCCATCCTCGACGACTGCTCGTTTAATTGGACGTTGCTTCAAAAACATTCGCGCGAGACACCAAAGATAAATCTACTTTCGAAATTCTCTCCTTCTCTACGATAAACTGACAACACGCTACTCAAAATACTGACAATTTGCTATTTTCATTATCCTATTATCCCGTTTATTCCTTTGTTTATATTCCCAACAATCTGACTTCGATCGATCGATAATATTCTTAAACGATCGTTTTTTATCGACTATTCGAAAAATCTATATAAAAATACAATACACATCCACAATTTGATTCGTTTCGAGAAAAGAATATAAACACGCGTTTTATATCCGAACGGGAAAAAAACGAATACATTAAAAATCGAACGAGCTTACCAGATCGGCGTCCGAAACGGTGAGCACTATAGGATCGCCATCCTTGTCGATAACCTTCGTCCCGATCGGAGCATTCTCGTCCACGAATCCCTCTATGCTCGACGCCGTTATAATAGGAGGGTTGCTGTCCACGGGCTTCACTGTAATCGTCAATTTGGCTGTGGCCGATCGTTTCGCTTCTGACACCTCAACAGCCTTTTTTTTTCGCCAAATAAAGGAATGAATTAATTTCTTCGCTTACACACAAAAAAAAAAAACAGTTTCTCTTCCCGTCGTTCTTTTCGATTCTCGCACGCGTTCACAGACACGTGTTGATTTTTAATCGATGTCCCGGCTTTTTCTCGTTATATCGTCATAGGAAAATTGGATCAATCGTTTTCTAGCGCGGAGAAGAAATTTTACACATTCATCGAACATTGTCGAAATGCGATAATAGATACGATAACTCGAGGAAATTGCCAAGCTTCTTTGAAAAAATTGCGATGAAATAAAAATAAATTAAAAATAAAGACGATCCGCTCACCTTGATGATAATATCGAACCTCTTGGTAACCGTGGTGTCGACCGCCTTGATTTGCTTCACGGCGCCTGTGTTCGGGTTTATTTCGAAAAATTCCCGATAATTCGGTGGATTGCCACTGAGGAACGAGTAATGGATGGGTGCGTTTATGCTGTCCATATCAACGGCTTGTATTTTCTCCGGCGATATATTAAGTATCCCGGATAACACTCCGCTCGATACCTGCGTAAGGAGGAAGGAGGGGAGGGGAGGGAAAAAAGGCACAATGTATAATAGAGAGAACCGGTTCGTCGCCCAAGATTTCGCATGAAAATCGGTCGTGTGTTACAAGGATCGAGGGTTGAACGTGGTGTTTCGCTTTGCTTTCCAGCGATAACGCGCATTTGCATCGCGACTTGTTGCTCTCGATTTCTAATGAAGAGAGAGAGAGAGAGAGTCGCGTCGATTGTTATATGGAGGCCCACTTGGTTAAAACTAGTTTCGATTTTTGTTCGGGCAAGAGTTCGAAGGAATCAAACTCTGTATGCATTAAATTCAAAATTTCGATCGGAGGAGGAAAAAATTTTGAGATGGAAAAGAGAGATTCGTAGAGAGATTGAGCATTGTGCTTCAAGGATGAGAGAGGATTCTTTTTTAAATCGATTATAACGATCGAGTCGTACAACGTTCATCCCTCGAGAACATTATTATCGCGCAACGTCTACATCACGACGAGCTTCAAACTCGTATATATAATTCATAACTGTGTGTGTTAAACGAAATAAATGTACGCATACCGACGCTGAATATTCCGGATTAATGCACGCGCCGTCCAACAGCATGCAGCCTTGGTAGATGAACGAAGGATCTTGATCATCGTCGTCCCTGATATTCACCGTCAGTGTAGTGGTGGACGTAAACCTTTCAGACACATTCCTCGCTCGATCCTACGAACAAACGGTTTATCATGTCTGCCTTTTCTCCCCCTTCCTCCTATCTTAGTCGTTCGCCATTACCATTAATTAACGAAGCGAGCATAGCTGTTGCGGTTACGATTCGTTAATACGATTAACATTACACATTTCGAGCGCAAATTTCACGCTCTGTACGCTACGATACGATACGATACGACGAATAACGTATGCGTTATCGAGGATTTCCAAACAGCATGAAACGTGAAAAACGGTGAGGAAATTTTCCACATTTGTTCAATACAAATTGAATCGTCAATGATTTATCTAGTGGAAAGAAATCTCGCGGTAAGAATGTGCAAATTCGATTGGTCTAATTTGGAAGAAAACGCCTATTTTTGTTTCTATCATCTAAACCTACGCGTTAGAACGTAAGCATAGAATCCAAAGAATTCTAATTTCTTATTTCTCGTCAATTTGCTAATTGCGATTTGTAACGATAGTTTATTAGTTTAAATAGTTAAGACAATAATTGTACGAATGCACGAATAAGCTGGACATATTAGATAGTTTTGAAAACATTTCAACTTCAAGTTTTAGATGACCTACGTGTACAATGTCAGGATTGTCAACAAAGCGTGTGAAGTGGGGATAGGCGGTCTTAGCGCAGGTATAGAATCTAAAGAATTTTAACGACATAATATAAAAATTTATTCATTTCTCATAATATGCCAATTACGATTCGTAACGATAGTTTAATTTATATTTAATATAATTATAAAATGTATATAAATGAAAATAATTTTTACGAATTTGAATTAATAAAATTATAACTCTACTGCGCAGCGTATGGTGTCAGGTTTGTCAACAAAGCGTTTGAAGTGGGGATAGATGGTCCTAGCCAAGGACTCCTGTTCCCCCTCTGCCGTCCCACGAGACTTCTTTCCAACAGTAAACAGTAGATACGTACAGTAGATACGTGTTGTGAAAAGAAGTTGTGTTTCGTGAGTTTATTTAAGCCGAAATCCGAAGGGACGGATGAAATGGCCACGTGGATCAGAGAGGTTATGTTAGATTGAATCGAATTCGAATCTTACACTGTTCACTGATGGAAAGAAGTTACGGGAAAGGAATGCGGGTCTGATCGGTTTAATTTAGAAGAAAACGCCTATTTTACACGCATTTTCTTGTTTCGAATCAAACAACGATCTGTATCTTCGATACAGATAGAGCGTAGACATAGAATCCAAAGAATTCTTCTTATTTCTCATCAATATGCGTAAGCTAATTAGTAGCGATAAATACAAATAAGCTAGACATACTATTATTACTATATACATATATCAATATCACATAAAAATAATTAACGATTATTATCCTAACGTAACGTTCATAAATAAAAATAATTTTTACATGATTTTTGAATATTCAAATTATAATAGCTCTTCTACTGTATTCCACGCCAGACTTCTTTCCACCGGTGAACAATAATACCAAGTTAAGCTTAATTTTCGAATCGTCCGGATTTTTTCAGAAAAATTAAACGCTCCAACAAGTAGCTTAATCGAACGGCGTAATCTTGCCCTCCTCCATCTCGGCAAGGGACGGACGACAGCAAAAGTTGTACGTCACGTAATCGCGTGTCCATCAACCGGCGATGTAATGCCGTGTAATTTCATGCCGGCTCGACGATCTAAAATTATTAGGTAACTCGGTCAAGCTTGCACCACGCAACCGGTCAAACGCGTTCGTTTCCCTAGCCGAGATTATCCTCTCGAATCGATGCAAAATTACGCTGGGGATAATACGTGAGGGGGAACAATTGTTGTAACGTTCCCTCGTAAATCGACGGCGAAACGACTGCGTGCTATTCACCGATATCGAGCCTAGTTTCGGAAAGAATTTCCATAGGTGGAGGAGAAAGCCAAGCACGAATAATTTTTCTCTTTCGCTTTGACCCCTGTTCTTTCTTCTCCCTTCCTTCCTTCCTTCGTGTCGTGAATATAGGGCGTGGCTCTGGATTGTCGTAACTGTAGCGCGATACTATCTCGCTCGTACTGCGATATTGCGTCTCGGAATCGGAGAAATATTATTACTTCTCGACCGTGCGAAATTCGGCGATGATGAAAACTGGATTGGTTTATTAAATTTTGAAAAAAAAATTGGAACGTATAAAATGTGGAATGAATTTTCAACGTGAAAGTCGTAACGCAGTTGTAAATACCAGATACTTATTTCTTACTTCCCCATTCGTGGATACGTGGATTTGAATAAACGGACAGGAGCGCATGGAACAAGCGTGCACGAAACGTAACATTTACATATTTGGAGCAGGTTTATTCCAAGCTGCTCGATGGAACGAAGGACAATACGTTCGAGAAGATGTGGACCAGCTGTTCCACATAATATTCAAATGAGCCACACCTGTAGCAGCCAGCTGTTGCAACTAGCCCCTGGTGTAATCGGCGGAAATATCGATCAAATGTGGATTCAAATGTATAAGATCATCTGAAAGGCCGCGTCCGAATCGTCGATCAAGGATTCTCGCATATTCCATTTCCCGTATAGGATCCTTTCGATTCAATCTTCAATATATGCGCATGGATTGACGGGGCTGCATTCGAATGGCCGCTATTTCGAATTTACACGCAACATGTCATCCATACTCGACGTTAAAGTACGAAAACCGATTTCCACCGATAATTTGAATAAAAATAAGATTTATAACTCGACGCGTAACCGCACACAGTCCGTCGATGCTCGACGAAATTAATCGAGCCATTCTCGCCCGTATATACCCAGATATACGCCTGATCTCTCGTCCATCAAACTTCGACACTCCCCAACGCAATGATTGATCGCGACCCGATCCGATACAGAACTCTTAACGGAGTTTGATGAATGTACGACACAGCTCGATCATCGCATCAACGTCCAAGAACAAGCTTTCGAAAAGATTTGGTCGAATCCGACTGGTGGCCACTCACCGTTGAAACAGTAGTCGAAGCTGGTTGCCCCACGAGCAACGCGAGGAGAAGCAACGCTTTCGCCGAATTCGAACGTTCCATCCTCGTCACGTTGTTTATTAAGAACTGCAACTCCCTTTTATCACTCCATCCTTTTTTCATACGCATTTAATCCCTTACAATAAAATTGGAATCTCCATTTCTAACGAGATCCAATAAATAAAAATACGCCACGATAATAAATCAGAATCTTGACGATGCTTTTCGAACCCGCTCAAGTAATTATAAAGTAATTATAAAATTCTTTCTGCTGATTGGTAACACGTTCCTGCTACGTACATATAATAAATCATCATTTTTCTTTCGCGTCTATCTAGAAATACAGGCAGAGCTCGACCAGATCAAAATCTGATCTCTTCGTTGTTATTTTCATCGTCGGAATGTTTAACGCAACGGAACGGAAATACTTGGTATTACTGTACGGTAATATACCGTGAAATCGGAACACGGTGTTCGAAGATTGGCTCGATGATATATCATCGTTGCGATTCCCTTTCGAGAGAGAGAGAGAGAGAGAGAGAGTTAGTCTTTCTGAGAGAAATCGATCATTTCAGAGTTGGGCATTAATCCAAGTGGAAAAAGTGACTGGTTAAAAATTTCGAACAAAAAATTTTTACTTGTGGTCGATCCGATTCTGCCGTATAATCTATTATTACAATTATTTCCTATTATTATTATCACAAATAATACAATTTAAATTTCGAATAAATTATTTCGAATTAACTTGTCATTCGTAACTTCGATCAATTAAATTTTCCCCATCGTTGGTACCGGAATACGCATTTTTCTGCAAGATCATTGCCTCGAAATCGAGAGTATATGTAATTTTATGCGATCCAGATCGGTTTCAGACTCGCACTTTAGTGTCCAAATCACCACGCTATTCGTGTATCTAATATTGTTCGTTCCTGCATCGTGGCTTAGAGGAAAATTTTTTTTTATTAATCAAACTGGAATTTATCTGGAAAGAAGAGTTGAATATTTTTTTAAATTCGACGAACGAAAGGAGATACCTCGAAAAGGAGAGAAATAAATTTAATCGTTCTACTTCTTTCGAATTTTATGATGGTCACACGATGAGCACTCTTTTGCACTGTATATCTTCTGACGCCTGTATTCCAGAAGCTTAATGCGAGTGAAATTATGCAAGAGTTGTGTCTGCGTATTTAGAAATCCCTGACGAAACTTTAAGAACGTCCTCTCCATTGCGGCCTCGCAGAAGAGGAAAGAAAGTGGTATTATATTTCCAGAGAGGAAGTTTGTGAAAAGCACGAGTGAATGTTAAATAAGTTTCGTCTATTTAATCCACTGTATAGAGAAAAAAGAAATAAAGAACGAAAGGAAAAAGAAAACTTGAAACTCGGAGACCGTGTAATTCCATGAAATATAATCGGAATAATTTATCTTTCTTAACGTGAAAAAGTAGATTTACGCGCTTCGGTGATTCGACGAGTTTTCAGATGACGATGATTTAGATTTTTCGAAGGAGAAAAAGAAAAGAAGAAGAAGAAAGGAAAAATCGAATATTCTCGAATCGAAAAAACAATCGTTCGTTAAAATCGTTCGTAAATTCGAACGTGGCGATGGACGTTGATCGATCGATAACGGGATAATTGAGCGTGGCTCCTCGATTAGCATAAATAAAGTTTTAATCGCGGATGAAATCGGAAACGCGTTCTACCAGCTTTGACGGCCGTCAAGCGTGAAACGATTGCACCTACGCCAATGCCCGACCACTTGTTATACGCGCGGTGGAAGCGGCTTCCACGTCGCAGAAACCGTTCGTTTTGACGAACACCCACGTGCACCCTTCTAATGCCCACCATTAATCTCCATACTCGAAGAATGTCGGCGAGCGGACTCGATCCCGACTTGGCTACTTGTTCCGCTCGTTCACAATTATCCCGATATCCTCTGCAATTTAAGATCTCGATGCGCGTCCAATTGTTATCGACGGATCAAGAACGCGAGAAAGTGAGATTCGTGTCAATTGGTCGAAGAAACACGAGATAGAAAAATAAAATATAAAAAGGGGCAAGAAGTATATAATAAAATTTTATTTTCACGGAAGCACGAAATAGAAACGTTTCGACGAACCAACGTCTTGTCGAAAATGTGAACTAGAAAAAAATATAATTCACCAGTATTCTATTTTATATTATTTTATTCTAACTTTGGAAACTCTATAATTCTCTCGAGAGATAAAAAATAAAATTCGAAACTCCGAAGCGAGGGCATTGCAAGAAGTATAAAACGAACTCTTATTTTCACGGAGAAACAACGGTCTTTTTTCTATTCTACTGTTCCGAATTAAATAAAAATTCTTGCTCAAAGCGTGGAATAGAAAATAAAGAGAGAAAAATAAAACAAAAAAAAAAGAAGAAACGAATCGATGGCGGAAAATCGATGCAAATCTATGTCCATTACATCCCTATTCCAACCGTGTTTTCACTTAGCATACCAACTTTTCGATTCTCCCGGCGAATATACACGCGGATGGAATAAAAAGGTGGGGAGGGGGCAGATAAAGAACGACTTATTCATGCGATTTCACTTTCAATACAGAGAGACACTTTAGATACAGATTCCTCGACTCGAGCGGAGATCGTGATTCGAATACACTTTTAAGAGGGGAGAAGAGGGCGGTTCAGTTTTTCGCCGCAGTTTGCACGCGATCACGTTCCTCGAGCGATCACGTTCCTGCTCGCAGAGACACACACTCACACACACACACTGCACACACGCGTCACGATATATAAATATCGGCCATTTTGCGAATCGACAGCCACGATGCGACTGAAAATTTCAATGGTCGGGTCGCGTAGCCGCGAGTCGAACGGTGACTAATACACCGAGGCGAGTCCGTCTCCTACCTTACCGGTTGCGTGTCCCGCGTGTACCGGTGCATATAAGTCGTGCCACCGCTACCCACACTGTCCTACCAACGTATCTGCCCGGTTTTAACGCGGCCCTCTTTGTTCGCCTTGGCCCACGTCCGCTCATGTTTACGAGGACCGGGCATCGATTCGTTTTTACTACGATTCGTCGCACTCGATCTATCGCGTTGAACCACACGCGACATACACGGCGGTGTAATGCAGCGACGAGTAGACGGGCACGTGGTGTAATTAAAAGCGAGGTCACGCGTGTTAATTACCACCCGTGGTTAAAAATAAACGTGACCAGTTTAACGGTTCTCGTGTTATCTTTGTGGCATTATTTGTGCGTGTTTTGAATCGAGAATAAACGCTACTAATTCGATGATTAATTATATAATCGTCATTATTACTCGAACGGTAAAAGTATAATCGATGAAATTTGTTGTTGGAAATTTTTAAATATATTTTCAAACCGTCAGTTGAAATTTTTGATATCGGATACGGTTGATGGTTAGTTGCCTATTCAAATTTTATCCGCGTTTGATCCGATGTATATGTTATACGCGATGTGGGTGATCATTTGCAAACAAGCTGTACGTTATGTTTGCGTTGCATAAGTTAATTTGCGTGGTAATTTATGCGTGGCGTATGCTAATTGCACGTGATATTTCAATGTTGCGGTTCAACGTATCGTGCCGAATTGTTTTGCAACATTAACGTTTTCCTCGTTATCTCGGCGATTAGTTTCATAATTAGAATGTTTATTATACGTTCGTGTCGTGCACGTTAACCATCCATAAACGTGTACAAGTCGAATATTGCCAATTTTTCGTTAAATTTTCCATCGGTCTCGAAGATATCTAAACTCGATCGTTTCGACGTGGGACGAAACCACTCGAATTTCTTTCTCTCGAGAGAAAAGTGAAACACGATCGCTACCGGCGCAAATGATTTTCTAAGCCAATTAAACAAACGAGTTAAAATTTGACGTTCGAGTTTTACACACGCTGCTCGAATATTCGTTTTCATTCGTTGTTCAATAGCGCGTAACAAGCAGCCTTTTCAATGAATTATAGCCATCACTTGCATTCTTCATTTGCTCATTCGGTGCGTGTTACACGCGTTAAAAATCCTTTAGCGCGTGTGAGACAATAATATCGAATTTGAAGCACGAGCAGATAATTCGTGCTTTCAAGTGTACCATACTAACTTATTGTTAAATTATTTCTATCAGAAATTTATCATTTACATTTAAATGATATCTAAAAGTAACCATAAAATTATACTCGTATCTCTTTCATTTACTTACAATTTTGAGAAGAATTTTACTAACCACTGACCACCAAAATTTATTTCACCGAGTTCAAATTTAAATTTCACTCCAACCTCCGTCCTATAACTCGATTCTCCACAAAAGTAGAAAACGCTCGCGCATCTGTCAAGCCATTATTCATTTCCATCGATCATCACGATTCTCCCAAGATTCCTACATTTTTCTCACGGCCCCGATATTCCACGTGTCTCGAAAAATGTTGTTAAATTGAAGATTCCCAAAATGATTTCAAGCAACATTTTTCTAATCACCAATTCTTTCTTTACGGCTTGTTAACGAGTTATTAATAAAAAAATAATAATAATAAAACTAATCCCGAAGAAAGTAAAAATACAATAAAATTTCGATATTAATCCTGACAAATTCGATAATTTTCTTATTTAATAAATAATAATTATAAGCAACACAATACAAGTAAAAAATAATAAAGTAAAAAATAATATAATAATATAAAATAATAATATAAGTAAAAAATAAAAAAATACAATTAAGTAAAAAAATAGTAAAAAAAAAATCTAATACAAACAACATATTTCGAAGAAAACGCGAATATTATATTTACCTATTTATCCACTGCTCGTGATATAATTCGATTATTTAATCAATGAAAGTTTTTACAAAATTTTTTAAAATTACCTCAAGAAATCTCCGGCTTATAAATATTCCAATCATTCATTTTTGAAACATCCTGTATATAAATATATATATGTATATATATATATTTATATATATATGTATATATATTTATATATATATATGTATATATATATATATATATATATACATCAAGTGATCGAGCCATTTCTATCTCACGAGGTGCGAATATACGTAAGTAAAGTATACACGTGGAGATCAGCCGTGGATGCTGTGGAATTTGCGAATCTGTATCCACAGTAGCGTATTCTGGAATTAACAATATCGGAGAGAGGGAGAGGGAGAGGGAGAGGGGGGATAGGAGGCTCCGCGATATGCAAATGTCTACAAGCGCTCACTCTAATCGCTACCTTCTAATCTCGCTACGCGTGGCGAACCGGCACATCCAGCTGACACGATACCATAAAGGATACACATACGTGTCCAATGACACCATCCCTTTAAACCTTTCGCGGTAATCTACTCCCCCCTCCCACCACGGATCACGAATTGCCCGATACAGAACGATACAAAACGATACAGAACGATGCGATGCGAAATCTTATTTCTTTCTTCTCTTTTTCCGATATATCCTTTGTAATTTGATTCTTTATTTTTCTCTCTCTCCCGATATTTTATTCATCTAGAACAATTTAAAGTGAAGAGAATTATTAAAATTATTAGAATATTGAAATTTTAAAAAGAAAAAAAAATAGTAGAGATATTTTTACTTCTTCACGATTAATTTTATTACTTGTTGTATTGTGTTGCTTATAATTATTATTTATTAAGTAAGAAAATTATCGAATTTGTCAGGATTAATATCGAAATTTTATCGTATTTTTACTTTCTTCGGGATTAGTTTTATTATTACTATTGTTTATACGCATTCTTTCGCGTATACCGATGACTCGTAATCTTCTCTCGCTGGAAATGGAGCGCGTTCAACTTCAGTTGGAAAATGTTAGAAGCGTGACATTGTGGAAAAGAAAAAGAAGGAAAGAGGAGGTAGATGGCACCAGTAACGATGTGGGAGATTACGCGTCGTGGCAAGGAGAATCGATATATGTTAATACGAGTATACAGTGGATACAGTGACTCGTCTGAATGACTCATCGAGTCCTTTTCTCGCGCTTTCGTCCCACACTGACCAGTTTCGTACAATCACATCGTTGCTATATTTATCCCTCGATCCGGCATTGTATTAAGAACATATCGATATAATTATCTTAATGGAAATCGTCGCATGGAGTGGTTCGCAGCGAGTGAAGTGCAATGGCGGCTCCGTTTAACCATTTTAATTTCGTTTTCTCGCTATTTAATACGAATCAATTTATTTTATTTTATATAAATGCTTACGCGTTAATTTTATGAATGCTCGATATTCACATTCGTTCAAGAGGAATCGTATTCATACGTATTGTCGCGTCAAAGTTTTCTAAACCTGTTACGATCAACATATACAATACGAAACGAGTGGAAACTCGGGGATTGAAGAGGATTATTCGAATTCCAGAATGTTCAACGCCGCCATGGCTGACCACAAACACAACTATTCCACTTAGATCGTTCATTCCTCTGGAAAAATAAAAACCTATAACGACACTTATCTATCTATATTTTATTATAACAAAAATTATAACAAACTTCAGGGAATTACACGTATTGTTTATAAATAGATGTAAAAAAAATTTTCGATTAAGAAATCAATTTGATAACCCGAGATTTCTATTGGTATTCAAACGGTATCCAAATACGAACCCCTTCGAAAATAAGAGCGATCGAGTTTCTCCAACCGAATCGAACGACGTATTTGGGTGAGAATTTTTACACGAGAAACTTAATAGAAGCCAAGCTAAGTCGATTAACGGTTGAATTGTATATGATAATCGTACGGATGCGGAGAGGGATCACACGGGAACGAGACCGTTGCGAATCGATATTCGTGCATACCGTTACGCTACGACCGATCGATGTCCCGCAAATTTGTATAAATTGTACAAGTATTGAGAATCGTACGCGACACGTTCCCGTATTTTTTTTATCGCCCAACTTGTTAGTCATCCTTTAAACCTCGAGGCACGTGATTATCGGAGGGGAGGGAAGAGGGGGAGAGCTGGTTACGCGGAGAATGTTAACCGAGCCTTCAATTTGTTCGGATGGTAAATGTTTCCTGTAATACGTTTCGATCTAGAATCGTATCTACACTTTGTAAAAAAGAGTAAGGTTCCTCTATCTTACATCCCGTGACCAGCTTGCGTCATCCTGAAGCAACCTTATCTCGTCACTCTTCCCCCTCTTCCCCCTAACCCTCCTTTAACTTTTTTAAAACTCCTGACATTTTTCCTCGATAAATTTTTCCTAGCAACAGATATTCCAAGTTGGATGAAATGTATCGTAAATAAAATTATAAAGTTCTCTTATAAGATTACCGATCTTACGTAACTCGGCTCGTATTTTTTTTTATCACTCTCTCGTGAAAAAGAACTTTATTTATGCATACGACTTTTGTTTGATCATATCAATAATGATAATACGTTCTTCAATTTGACGCGATATTTAAAAAAAAAAAATAGCAGAGCACTCACCGAGGCCAAAATAGTGACGAGGTATCGCTGCGTCCTCTCGAAGTCGAGGGTACGGTTAACAGTAACTTGGCCTTGATGAGGCAAATTGATGCTGAAATAACCGTATCCATCGGCGGTCGTGATTCTATTTCGGCCGACTCCGTCATTGTTGCCGATTCCAGTTCCGTCCCCGGGGGCGATCGAGTACTCGACAATACCATTCACACCGGCGTCAGCGTCCACAGCCACCACGTTTTTGAAAATGGTCGAGCCGACTGGCGTCAACTGAAAAATCAAATCCAGGATTTTATTTTTCATTCCCGCGCGATCGATCGACACTTTCGAAGAAAAACGGTATTTCAATCGAGATTATTCGATTGAAATAAAGAATACACGGTGAGAAATATATTTACAATAAAGGAATAGGAATAAATTTTGTTACGTACACGTGAGTGTCGCGTAGAAGCCTTTGTTTTACTACACTCAACTCACTCGCGTCGTATGGCAAAAAGGAGGAAAGTGACGTTCAATTCACGCATAAATATCCGAATCCCATTTTTATAACGTACGTACATTTACGAATATTTTATACTAGATTTTTCTAATTCTTATAACCAGCAAACGATTTCAAATCGAAATCCCTGCACGTGTACACTGCTTGTTAAAAAATATTCAAATTTGCTATTATTGTGTCTCATTCTCATACAACTTTATAAACATGTCTTCGTTGTTCTGAAAAAGAATTATAAAGCGTGCGTCTTAACGAAATTGTATCACGATACTTTCCATTTCGAATCGAATAACAACTTCCCAGATAAATCTCGCGATAAATTAGCCTCGAAAGATACATTTTCATGGCGATTGGTTACGTGGAGAACTGTACTGTTCACTGGTAAAGAGAAGTTTGACGGAATGGCGCAAGGATCGCCTATCCCCACTTCGCGCGCTTTGTTGACAATTCTGACACCGCACGCTACATAAACATCTAAGATTGGAAATTGAAATATTTTCGAAACTATATATAATATGTCTAGCTTATTCGTATACGCACAATTATTATTTTAACTATTTGAACTATTAAACTATCGTTACAAATCGTAATTAGCATATTGGAGAAATAAGAGGTTAGAATTTTTTGAATTCTATCTCTACGCTAATGCATCGAGATTTAGGTACAGATTGTTGTTTTGAATTAGTATACGTGATAAATATCATGGAAAGAAAAATGCGTGTGAAAATAGTTTCATTCTAAATTAACCAATCAAACCCGCTTTCCTTCCTTCTTTTCATCAGTGTAAACTAAAACACGTTCCTTTCACAACACATTTATATCTACTGTTCACTGTTGGAAAGAAATATGGCGAGACGGCACAGAGGCAGGAGGGGTCCTTCGTTAGGACCATTTATCCCCACTTCTGACGCTTTGTTGACCACACGCTACACAGTAGTAGAGCTATAATTTTAATATTCAAAATCATATAAAAATTATTCTTATTTAGTGAAGTTTCATATACATTTTATAATTACATTTATGAATTAAACTATAATTACTAGAATCGTAATTGGCTTTAAGAATATTATGAGAAATAAAGGAATTTTTATATTATATATTTTTATATTATACGTTAGAATTCTTTCGATTCTATGTCTACACTTATGCATTATGAGATATTTAGATACAGATCGTCGTTTTGGATCGATATACATGACAAATACCATAGTGAAAACAAGAAATGCGTTTGCAAAATAGACGTTTCCTTCTAAATTAAACCAATCAGTGAACAGTACAAATGTATACACGTTGATTTTTTTTAATTGTCAATAGATTTGTTATCGAGGCGAGAAATCTGGCTTCCTTCGTTCCTTTTGTACGAAAACCTTGTAAATTAATTAGTATGAACACGGGATCACGAGAGTTCTGGGGAATTGTTCTGTTGCAATTGAGAACGAATAGGTCACGCTGCTTTGTGAAATAATTGAAAGTTTCTGGTCTCCACGTTTCCACGCTCCCCGTACGATACAAACAGCCTATTAATTCGAAGATAATCAACCGTTCTGGAAATGTATTTCTGCGTTCCTTTAACGGTCCCTAATTGCGCGGTTCAAATGTACCTTTGTTGAAAAACGGAACGGAAAATGGAAGTGGAGGAGGCACGCCTTTGGGAGAATTCCTCGCTCGAGAAGCTCGTTTCATTTTTTCTTCTCGTTCTGATAAATAATACCGTTATTCAAATTTTTTCCGTTTCATTAGTGGACAATCTGGTTATAATTAATCGCGATAGTGGTTATCGTTTCGAGATCTAAACCTGTCCAATGTTTGTGCATTAGATGCTGTAAGTGGATTCTGGTCAGCCGAGTTTTCTGCAAAAATATTCCAAGATTTTGATTTTAATTTTTTTTTTATCGATCGTGAAATAAATAAGCTCGGATAAACGATAAGGATCTTTTAATGAAACGTTATAATATCTGTATTATAATAAATCAACGAGTACGGAGTATCCAATAAACGAGTGCGAATTGAGCCTCGTATTAATATAAGAGCGGAAAAAATGTTGATTTATTTAAAATTTAAAATTTCCAAACATCATTTTACGTATAAGAAAAATTCTACGAATTCTTAATTAATAGGAAAGTAACCGTGATCGTTTCTCGAAATAATTCAAGTCACGAATCCCTCGAACAAACACAGTTCGCAAACATCGTTGGTGAATTCGGTGCACGCCGATTCGCAAAAGTGATTCGATCGCTAAACGTGCGGTGCAAATTTTTAGAATTTTAGAGATCTCCGATTTTTAACTTAACTCAGCCTCGAATCTATGAAAATCATAATAAAACAGTCATTCGTTAAAAAAAAGCTCGACTAAAACGACTCTTCAAAAAATCGCAATCTCGCATAATTAAAATCATCGAGGTTCGAGCGAATTATTTAACCGAAAAGAGTCGTCTTCTGTTACACGATTTGTCACAACAACAACGTTCCACGCGCGCCACTTAACCGTGGACAGTTTCATGGCGTACCGTTACGGCATACACCCCTGACGACAACACGCTTGTGCGCAGCTCGTAAAATGCTGCGTCATTAAAATAAGCATTAACGTGGAATCGAAGGGAGAGGGCGCTCGTGGACATACGCTGCTCGATCGACCGGCATTCGCGCCATTTCTATTATAACGGTTCACCGTGGTGGAAAAAGAAGAGGAATGTGACAAACAGGATCTGATCGTGGACGATCGAACCGTGTCAAACATTGATCGAAAAGAGATCGTTAAGCAGAATCTACAAAGAAGGATAATCATAATTAAGGCGAATCTCTAAAATTCTTGCATTCGAGAAAAGAAGAGAGTCTTGGATATTAAGAAATTTAAACGAAAAGGGAGGAAATGAGGAAAAATAAGAATCTGTTGGAAGATTAGGTCGAAGACGATTAGATACTCGGAATCAGAGGGATATCGGACGACAAGGCAAGTTGGACGGGTTAATTGGTTGGTGTAGTGTCGAGGAAACGTCCGACGAGTTGGAAATCCAGTGTAACAGTTCGTCTTGGCAAGTTTGGGAGGCGATATTGCGAGGGCGTTGATAAAGTTGCTAGGTTTAATGGGAAAAACAAGCTTGGATTTCAAGGATTTAATTCGATCTTGGCTGGAGATTTTGTCGGATAACAGATTCTTCTTCTGATATTACGAGATAAATCGATGGATATAGAAATTGTGTATAATGTATAACGCTTGGCAAACTTTCAACTTTTTCGCGATTGATATCGATATATATTTTGAAGAGATCGCAAGCACGATTGATCGAAAATTTCAACTTATTAAATTTATTTTTAAGTTCAAAATCGCCCACTCTCGAGATATCCACGGATAATTTAGGGATAAAAGGATGAATAAATCGTAGATTTGCAGAAACCGAGAAAGACTAATGTTTTGATCGCGAGATAACAAGATGAAGATAAAGATAATAAATATACTTTTCGTTTCTCTTTTCCGAATATTCGAGCACAAGAAATTAACTTTCTTCTGCGATTATATAACTGTTTGCACTCTTCAATTTACCGCGAGATTTACTTTCTATTATCGTCTCCTTGTCCTTCCCTTCCTCTTAAAGCCTTTAACTTTTACTACTTCAACTTTTCAATTTTCCCCCCATTAAATAATTATACATCGCTTCGCGTAAAAACTTCGAAGCCGGCCGAGTAATGGCGAGTTATATTATTTTACTGTTTATTTTATCTCGATATTTTATCTCTCGTGAACGGCGACGACGACGACCGGGGGGAATGTTTGAAAGGATCGTTCGTTACCGAAGCTGATCGATTCACCGATAATTAATTCTTTCACCCTCCAACCTTTTATAGTCCCATTACGATTAATCCGATCATTTTTCGCAGTTTTGTTCCTCGTTGCCCGCAACAAGTGGTAATTTGACCAGTCTTGGAGGCAAAAATCCTTGATAAGGTTGGTCAACTTGTTTCTTTTTCTCTCTCTCGTCCGTCGAAAACAAACATTAACCGCGCCTCGATTTTAAGGATCGATGTGTAAAAAAAAAAAGAGACTTTTTCGTTCCAAATTTATTTTCATCGATAAAAGGGCAAAACACGAAAGATCAATCTTTCCTGCAAATTTGAACTCTCGGTTTTCGTTTCGACGAAATCACATCCATTGGTAGAAAAAATATTTTACTCGATATTTTCCTCGATAAAGAGGCAACAATTGGAAAGCAAAATCGAGAAATCAATTTTCTTTGCAATTCGAATTTCTCGGTTTTCGTTTCGATGCTCCATTGGTCAGAAAAAAAATTTTTCTTAATTGCTTTCATCGATAAAGAGGCAACAATTGGAAAGGGAAAAGTCAATTTTTTCCTGCAATTTGAATTTATTAATAGGTTTCGGACGAGAATTCCATCGCGTGGCGGGTTCGTCGACATTGAAAGGCTTGGAATTTTAATACCATCGAGCGACCGTTCGAACGTAACGCTTCGACATTAACTTCGTCATGGTTTTTCATACCCTTTCCCCTCCTTTTGTTACTTCTTAATTTCTTATTAAACGCCGCTAAGTTGTTGCAAGCGTTTCCAACGAAACCCTATACTTGATCCACACTGCACACTTCCGGATAGCAATCGATCAGATCGTCCAACCATGACGAGTTCAATCACCCATTCATATCCTCATTGTTGATCGTAATCTAATTATTAACCGTAACAAGTTTCCCTTTATTTCATTATTTCTTCGATCGAACGTTCACGATTAAATAATTTCAACGATTATCCATCTTATCGTCTATCTTTTCTTAAAATGGAAAAAATAAAATTTTTTTATCTAATAAAAAATCGATACCTGTTGCTACGAGTTTTAATAAAAAAAAAAAAATAAATAAATAAAAACCTGGAAAATTTCTACCTGTTTCCAATCTCACGAAAGCGACGATACTTCATTCCCTTTTGCCACATTCGTCGAGAAACAGAGAGAGAGAGAAAAAAAATTAACAAAGCACCATTTTCCACAATTTTCCAAAGTAAATGATTGACGAGTTATTTAAAAATGGTCGGTTACGAGGCTCGTCCCGTGTGGGCCAGCAACGTATACATCGAATCCTTGTTGTAAAAGATAACGAGGATCACGTTGTTAATTATAATTACCGCGCCGCTTTATCGCCATCGTGTTTCAACTCGGTCGGTAAGTCGGTAATAAATTCCAATCCCGATACACGTTATCCACTCGCAACTTTTTTTCACATCGAAACTCGCGCTTCAACTTCCAATACTTATCACGCAGCATTTATATATATATATATCGCTTATATCGAAATCTCACTTTTATTTCGCGTATACCCTTCGAAAAAGTTTCGATTCTTTGTATACCGAAACGAATTTCGTTCTCTTTTCTTAAAAAAAAAGATTGTTCTTCCGAGTGTTATTAAACCGTCGGAGAAAAACTGTTTCAAACGTTTAAAAGACTTACCTCGGGCACAGTAGTCTCGTACGGCGTGTTGATGAATTTGGGCGCGTTGTCGTTTATGTCCGAGACTCGAACGATCACCGGTATAGTCCGTTTCTTGTTCGTCTGTTTCACCGTGCAGCTCAACTGTGAAAGGGAGAGAGACAGAGAAAAAGAGAGAAAGAATCAGGATTATTAAACGAAACGATCGTTTAGAAACGATGTGTTATTGTCGTTGTTGCGCCACCTCGCCACCAACTCTGTTGTTATGAGAATTTCAGCCGAACTGTAAATCTCTTTTATGCGCAATTTCAACGATACGCCAGCTTAATTTACTACGTTCAATTAATATCGTAAGATGATTTATAACACGTAAGGAAAAAGAGACACGTAATACAAGGATTAAAATTTTTGTAAAACGATCCATCCGTGTTTTTCTTTTTTTTTTTTTTTTTTTTCGAGTGATTGGAAAGATACAATCGAGAAAAAGGGAACGTGCGTACGAGAGAGAAAAGGAGAGAGGGAGAGAAAAAGAATGATACACAAGTTCGCAGCGAATTTTAATTAACGAATATCGTAATTATAATCGTAATTTCGTTTCGATCGTGTCGAATGTTTGAAAATATCGAGAAACGAAGATGATGATCGTTATAGTTACACCATAAATGATAAAAACTCGACGATACGAAAAGTATACAATTTAAAAGAAAAATGTAATTAAGGTTGGTAAAATCATTTTATGTATAATGTCGGTAAAAAGATGGATAGTTCGTTTAACTTCATTATCACTTTTTCTCTAAGTCCAAATAAATTCCGGGGAAAAAGAAATTCCGGAAGCATAAACTATTCGAGCGTTGTTTAACGACGCCTTTTTTTTTTATTTTTAAATTTAATAAATTTTCCATCGATAAACCATTACCATGCATACAATAATGGCGTATTGTGTTCAAATTTTGATCTTACCTATCGACCTATCCCCTGCTCCATGGGTAAAGAAATCATAGAAAATGTACGTGACCAGTGGAGAAGAAAGCACGATTCGCAGATATCGATCTAACCTCCATATTTCCTACACCCGTAATTCACACCACTTATAATTGTTGTGCAAGATTGTTTCCAATTCGAATCGAATCTTCCTTTTCAAGGATTTTCGATCCCTTGCTCTTCCAAAGTCGTAAGAGAGCAAAATCATCGAAATTATCATCGAATTTATTTCGATTTTACATTTCATCCGTATATTTTGAATCGTCGAATCTTTTTCATTTAGCGGATACGGAAGAAAAGAGAGACGTGTAATCGAAATTATCGAATTCAATATTCTTTCGTTTCCAAAGTCGTGAAACAACGGAATCATCATCGAAATTATCATAGAATTCAACGTTCATTTCGATTTTACGTTCCACGCGTGTAATTTCATCGTTCAATCTTTTCTTATTTTTGATACGGAAGGAAAGAGAGACGTACAATCATTTATTACTACGTTATATAGAAATTTCGATCCCTTGCTCTTTCGTGTTTCCAAAGTGATAAGAGAGCATCATCATCGAAATTATCATCGAATTCAACGTTCATTTTATGTTCCACGAGTGTGTTTCGAATCGTCGAGCCTTTTCTTATTTACGGAAGAAAAGAGAGACGTGTGATCCTTATTATTCTTATGTTCTTCACCAATTTTCGATCCCTTGACCTACAGACCTTTCGTTTCCAAAGTCGTGAGAGAGATCGTCATCGAAATTATCATCTTCGATTTTACATTCCACGCGCTGTTTCCAATAGTCGAACCTTTTTTGTATTTACACGGACACGGAAGGAAAGAGGAACCGTGTTTATTATCAACGGTTACACAGCGAACGTTAAAAAAAAAAAAAGAAAAGAAAACAACTCGAACATCTCGAAAATGTTTCGTCTCCCGGCGCGAGTGAAACTCGATCGATTCAATTATAACTTATCGATCGTATTCGATTACACGCCACTCCGCGAAAAGGACACCAATAAACCGTTCCTCAATTTTTATTTCCCTTTTCTTTCTCTTATTTTTAATTTCTCTTCCCCTCTCCTCGAATTATCTCCTATACCGAAAAAAAAAAGTGCTCTACACGAGAAGTACACGAGAAGATATAATAAAACACGAGGAAGGTTCTCCTTCGAATCAAGAGAAAAGTATTCCCATTCTCGGTGTCCAAATAAAATCGTGCTCGAAACGATCGCGGTCGCCGAGGCGAAGCCTTAAAAGCTCGAGTGAAATTCGATCCAGCCCTCCCTTTCCCCTCGCTTCCGGTTTCGTTCGTTGCCGCGCCCGAGCGTCTAAGCTCATTTGCCGCGACGAAAGGCAACAAAAAAGATAAAGTAAATAAGAAAGGACAAGAAAAGAGACGCGCGCACGGTTAAACGAGACTCCCTTTCCAAGAAGAAGATGAAGAAACGGTTCTTCCCTTTCTCTCCATCTCCTTCCTCCTTGGAGAAAATGAGACGAGACGAGAGATGGAAATGGAATCCGTCTCCAATTGCGGAAACAACGTTTTTGGAAAACGCGCGTAGCAAAAGTTGTTCGCAGCTGGGATAGGAAAACGGAGGATCAAGTAAGCAAATTTATAAATAACGTAAAAACAAAATCCAGGTTAAAATTTTAATATAGATATTTGTATAAATTTTACCAATTAGATAAAAGAAGTGATACGATAAAGCTTCCAAGCTTTATATAAGAAATTTACGTTTCTAATTTTAACTAAAATCTAATTATTTGAAACGTTATATTTTTAAAATTATAAAAAATTATAATGATTTACATATGATACAAATAAATCAATCCGAGATTAAGATTTGTGACGAGCATCCGTGTATATAGATGGAATGAGAAAGAAAGAAAGAAAGAGAAGGGAAGAAAAAGAGATAAACGAGATCGATTCGACAATCGCGCACGGTCAATCGTGATCATTAGCGATTGTCGAGTTAAAGGATTGTTCTGGAAGGCTGTCTCTAGGGATTTTTCCCCCTATCCTGTTCCATTCGATGGAAACGTGACGAAGGGAATTGAAAGAGAGACGGGAAGGTAAGAAGTTGGATTCCAGTTTGATTCGAGTTGATCGTCGCGAGAGGATCGTTCCTTCCTAACGGTGATTGGTCTTTTCCTTTTTTTCTTTTTTTTAACCAAGTTGCTATTCGAAATAATTGACGAGAAACTAGTTTCGCTTCCTTCTAGAAAGATTTCGTGTCACCCGATTCGATCAACTCTCGGAGGAGAGTTGATTTTTTAAACAATTTCTAATTTCTGATTTTGTTCAACGATTGATCAAATTAAAAAAAGAGGGGGAAAATGCGTCTTACCTGAAAAACCACGTGCGAGAGATTCTCATCGTCCCTGTCCAAAGGCTCGAGCAGCTGCAGCTTCTTCCCGTTCAACTTGAAACGTGGCTGCCTTCCGGGAAAGATCAATTCCAGCGTGGTCTCGTTGTACGGGTCGCCGGATACCGGAAGCTCCTCGGGCACCGTCCTCTGATCGATCGCTGAAAAAATCGTGAACCGATCGCAAACACCGATTCGCCTGGCTACCCCGCGTATCCTGCGCCATCTCTCGTGCGGTATAATAAACAACTAAAGCAAAATGGAGGAACCTATACATCTGATCTATCATAGATTATTATATCTATTAACGTATTTTCTATTGTAATCGGAAATACGAGGCGAGATTTGGCTTTCATGGAGGAGGTTCTCGAACTGGGAAGAAGAAATTCTTCAAACACCGATTTGCCTGGCTACCCCGCGTATCCTGCGCCATCTCTCGTGCGGTATAATAAACAACTAAAGCAAAATGGAGGAACCTATACATCTGATCTATCGTAGATTTTCTATTAACCTGTAATCGGAAATACGAGGCGAGATTCGGCTTTCATCGAGGAGGTTCTCGAACCGGGAAGAAGAAATTCTTCGAACGATGGGATCACAGGTTTCTCGAGCTGGAATATTTTAAAAATAACTGCGATAATCTGGTGGAGTAGGATGGACGGATGGATCGAGATTTCGTATTTCGATTCAGCCAATTTTCGTGAGGATGATTTGCGACGTATGCGACGTGGAAAATTGGTCCATCGATCAATGGGATAGTGGGATGTTTAAAAGAATAAAGAAGTCATGACTTTTTTCGGTGATTTTGGCATTTGTTTAGGATTTCCATTGGCATCCAGATCACGATTCCTCAAAAGTGGATTCGTATCATTTGATCCTCTAAGTAACCACTTTTCCACTCCACTCAAATTGAAGTGGATATATTTAATATGGATTTCGGTGTCCCGTTTTTAAGGCTCGCTTTCAACCGAATCTTCACCGAAAGCTAATCCAATAATAATATTCCAAATTCGTTCACGTCTCGAAAAAAACAAAAGGATTTTAATTAATAATTTAATGACATTAAATATTATAAAAATACCTAATAATGATAAGTGAAGTGTAAAGAGGATAATATATATATATATATATATCGAACAGAGTTGAGAAATTTCATTCTAAAAATTGTCACCTTTTTTCAATTAATGATTTAATGACGTTAAATATTATAAAAATATCCAATGATAAATTCATGGAGAGCAGCAAGTGTACGCAGATTCTTCAACAAATTTATTCACTTTTTACCTTATACTATATTTTTACCTCTAAAAATTGTCACCTTTTTTCAATTAATAATTCAATGACGTTAAATATTATAATGATAAATTCACGAAGAGGAAGTGTAAAGAAGACAATATATATAAATGGAGAAGAGTCGACAAGTTCGATCGTCGTTTCATTCTAAAAATCGTCGACTCGTTGTTTCTCGTGTTACGCATCTAATCCCAATCTTTCGAAGGGATCGAGGAGGTTAAGCGAAATACGAACATAGATTCTTCAACGATTTTATTCCCTTTTTATCCACGAATCGTTAAAGGAAGAAGAAGAATCACAGAGCGAGAAAAGCCTACATTTAGATTCAGTAAAGGGGATGTGGAACGACTTGCTCCTCTCCTCTCCAAGATAATTAATGTTATCTTGGAGGAACTGGGCGCGATCTCTCGTAGCAATATCTCGTTAGCGACATCAATCGCGTCCCTTAATTGCATCCGATCCCTCGATCACGATTTCGAATTTCTCGTCGAAACACTTTTCTTTCTTCTCTTAACTCAACACTTGATTTCTATCTATCTTGAAAATACACTCGTTCTATCATTCTAATTTTTCTTATAAATTCGTCTCATGTAAATTTAAATACGAAGTTTTTCTATACACTCGTCATGCATTCGTGGCGACAGCCACGTGAAATCGCGTTAAACGGCGTGGACAGAGAGAGAGAGATTGCAGAATGATAAAAAAAGCCTGGTAAAAGAAAGAAAAGGGAAATCGATTTTATTATCGTCGAATATGTATAAAATTCTCTGAAAAACTCACTTTCCTTTCCCTTCGATAATTTTTTGACTCGCTTCGAAATTCGTATTACATTACATTTATCACGACAGGAACGATTTCGAAGAAAGGATCCGATTCGGCGAATTGGAAGCCTTTGAAACGTTCTTCGATACGACTTCCGGTTCCGGGAGTATATGCTCGTGCAAAGGAAACGGTAATTTTTAATCTCGTCCGCCTTGGATCCGATAAAAACTGAGCAAACTTGGAATCGCTGTAATTCCGAAGATAACGACTTCCGGCCGAGCAGCGATCATTCGAAGCGCGAAATCATTTAAAACGCGTTCCTGATACGTCTTCCGGTCAGATACTATCCTGCTGTCGGTTTTAAGCTTTCAGCCTGAAAGATTTTCCTAAAAATTGAGAAAACTTCGAGCAGTCGACTTTCGAGCCCAAGATAAACAGAATTTAAGGATAATTTTCAATCCGAAAATTTCTGGGGAAAAAATATACGCGATTCTTTTATAGGTATTGTTCAAATCGACTTGGATGCTTTCCTCGAAACTTACCATCTCCTCTGCTCTCCTCGATGTCAAGGATGATGTTCGACTGACCCGACTCTACCTCGCACAAGCCTGGAACAAATTAAGAAAAGCGTCACAAGGGTTAACGTGTGCTCGATATACGCTCAAATACGTTTGCCAAAATTCTACAACAGCTCTTTCCCTCGTTATATCGTTAACCTTCGTATCAATTCAGATCAATTCGATATTTTTTCTTTCCTTTTTTCATCGACTTTCCTTTTTTCGCAACAACGATTACGAAAGAGTGACTTTGATCCGGAATATTCCTTATCGAATTAGAATTATCAGGGGCGAAGACAGAGATTGAGAGAGAGAAAGGCTGTTTTGTTTTAATCTTATCCTCGAGGGTTATAAAATTCGCCAAGAGAACCTGTTGAAGTCGGTCTCGAACAGGTGCAAGAAATCCGGCCGGCCGGAAACATGACTCAGCGACACAAAACGTCCGCTCCGGGGAGAGAGAAAAAGATGAGCACCGCCAGCTGTTGAAAAACGCTTTGCCAATTATTCCATTTTTATCGCCGCTTTAACGATCGAGCAAATTAATCGAAGACAAACCCGAGCCGATTATAACGCTTTCCCCCTTTTGCGCTCGATGGGATCATCGAATTTCCAATCCTCGTAATTCCTCCCCTTCTCCTTTAATTACTCTCTTTTGTTATTTTATAACTCAATTCGTTTGTTTTCAATGATTGCAGTTGATTTAGTTATTTATTAAGTTCCTTTTCTTTTCTACTTTTTAATTTATCGATTTATTCATTTATTCATTTATCGAGTTTTCGGTTCATTTACTTTTTAATAATTAATAATTTAGTAATAGTAATAATTTTTTAGTAGTTCTTTTAATGGCAAGAACGTATAGACGGAAATCCCCCCCTCTTCGATTTTTCTTAACGATTTTTCTCCCGGCCGTCTCCTTCGAAGATCATCGATCGTCGAAAGAAACGGGCAACTTGGAAGTGGCAGCGAGCGAAGGCAAATGTCATCGACGTGGTGGCGGGAGACGGCGAGCCGACCTTTCGAAGAAAATTTCGAGCGATCTTTTTTCCTCGAATCGAGGAATGGAAACGATGAATACATATAAAGACGTGTTTTTTCCATGTGCATCCTCCTGAGAGAAGGAAGGAGATTTAAATGGGACAGTTTGTTCGTCGCGAGAGAGAGGCAATATAGTATGTACCTCCACCGAGATATCTTTTCCAACGAAGAAAGTAAGTTCCGGTACCGTGAACTATCGTCGAGTCGTTTCTTCGAAAGCTGGATTAGAAAGTTGGCGAGGCTATCGATAAACGTGTCGTATCTCTCGATTCGTATTAGGAATGCAACGCGTAGATAAGAACGTGTCCGAATACACGTTTCGTTAAAGGGAGGTTAGAAAAGAAACGATGACAATTCATACGATATTTATATCTGTGACGATCCGAAAAATTCTAGAAAATAATAAGATTCGAGTTAGACTTACGAATCGAAATTACGATAGATGAGAAAGTGTCTGAGAAATATTATATTTATTCCTGCAACGATAACAAGCTTATATCTCTCGACTTATGAATAGCAAATACAACGTTTCGTCAAAAATACCTCGAAAAGAATCTCGACGATAATAATAATAATAATATTCTTCTAACGATCTAAAAAATCCTATAAAATAACAATCTCTCGGCTCGAACTCGCCGAATCCCAAATGCAACGATAAATTCTGAACGTGTTTCGTCAAAAATACCTCGAAAAGAATCTCGACGATAATTCCACAATTCAATTTATTTATTCAATTTATTTGATCTAAAAAAATTCTACTCGCAAAATAATAACGTTGAGACAACAACGCGATACATAAAAGAGTTACAGAATTTACAATGATCCTCCATGACGAAAGGGAATTCCGCTCTCTTTCGTTGTTCCCCGCTACGATACGAAGCTTCGTGGACAGGGAGGAGGAGAAGATATGGGAGCCGGTAGTTCATAATTTTCGGTGATTTACGGAACGGATTCCGCGCGTTGCCTCGCTTTTACGGCTCTACGTATCGATTTTATATGCCGCGCACATCGATGTTTACAAAGGTTGGCCCTCGCGAGCCATGGAGGGAATGCGATGAACGAGTAGCGTTTGTACCCGCAGTCAGCTACAAAGCCTGACCGAGAGAGAGGGAGAGAGAGAGAGAGAGATGGGACGCGTACAGATGGCCTCTTAAGCCGTGGATAAAACAGTGCAAGTCGGTCGGTAATAATTCCAACGGGATGGATGAAAGAGATGAAGATAGTTGACCCGTTGCGCGAATAATTCGAAATGACTGCGATCGAATCGAAGGGGAGGGAGAGATATCGATCGCTGAAAATTGAACACGTGCTTCGTCTTTCGAAACCAACCAACGTCCAATCGTATCACTTTATTTTCCTCAGCGCGAAGAGTGGGTTTCCGCGCCACGGAATAAATTATTGTTCGAATAATGACAATAATCGAAAAATATATAATCGTAATAGCCGTAAACTAAAAATGATAATAATAAAATAGGATTTTAACGATTATTACCAAAGAAAGCAACTTTACACGAAATTTTTAACTCGGCTTTTGCTCCGCACGAGGTCGTCTCGATCGGAGGCGGATCGTTGAGCATCGGGACGGACTAACCTCCTTTGGAAGTCAAGCCAGGTCGAATCCCGTTCGAATGCTCGACCAGCTGCGTTGGAATAAATATATATAAGGAGAAGATATGGGGAGGGGAGAGGGAGAGGAAGTCTCTGCGATTGGCGGATTTTCGACGATGGATGGATGGACGGATGGATGGGATGGTTAATGGAGATTTAAAGAAAAAAGGTTAGGAACAAATATTTGTATAAAAGCATTACGATTGGCATACGCCTTGTCCATCCTCCCCTGTTGAAATATCGTGACAGGTTTGATATTTCGAATAATTGTACAGCGGAATGTTAATGTTAATCTTATTGCTTATGACCTTTCCCTGGATGTATCCATTAAATGGATATTTTCACACAGCTCTCTCTCTCTCTCTCCCCAAATGGCAAATATATAATATTATATTCTTATTTACCGTATAAACGATATCCAATCACGTCGAAATATATTTTATAATAAAATCTTTGAGAAACGAATACCAAAACAACCATTCGAATCGATCAACAAACTACGAGATAAACTACGAGTGAAATGATCGTTAAAATTATCGAATCCTGTTAACCGAGATGGCACTTGGGATCGAAATTGAAGAAAGTCCACTCGATTCGCCGTGTAATTCCACGTGCAATAGACTAATCGCAACTGTGATATTTAATGCACCGAGTCTCTCCCTCGAAGGCAGCGTTTAATCTCGAGTTTCGAGATCGCTCGAATTCGGCAGATTCGGTGAAGGCAAAATTCGATAAGGACTTAACGTTGATTATTCTCCTGTTTTCGATCACCTTTTCCGCGATATCCAGCCATTCAGAGAGAAAGAGAATTATGTCGTCTCTCTCTTTCTCCAATTAGCAAGGAATTCGCGCTTCTTTCTCTTCAGCTCAGACGAAATAATTACGCTTTCTCGCGTTTATATCTTAATATTGTTCCTATCGTTGATGAATTATTGGACGATTCAGAGGAGGTTCGATCGCAAGGTAATCGACTCGTTTCATTCGAAGGATCGAGACCTGTCGTTAATTGAGGATCTTTCGCAATTTAAGACGAGTTTAGGAACGCGGAATGGGGTTCTATTCGAAGTACTACCTACTCTAACCGTGTCCAAAGTAGTTTAACTTTGATTGTCGTTAGACTGGTGGTCATTTAATAGGAAATTTATATATAGTTCAAGTTTCCAACTATTATCAACGGTTCACGGTACCCTCATGTATTCAGGTATGTGACAACCGAAGTTAAATTTTGGTGAAATTCCAAACAGATTTAATATAACCTGATAATGAATCTCTTTCTAATAATTTTGATCGTTGTTGTTAATGTTGTTAATATATTAAAACGACCCGAAGTTTCGAAATACGTGATCAAATTAAGTTGATCTAATATAACCTGTGATAATGAATCTCTTTCTAATAATTTTGATTATCGTTATTATTATTAACAAACTGAAATTACTCAAAGTTTCCAAATATGTAATCGTGATCAAATTAAATGGATTTAATTTAACCTGTGACGATGAGAAAGGATACAAAAAGAACAATTTTGATCGTTGTTATTAACAAACTGAAACGACTCAAAGTTTCCAAATATGTAATCATGATCAAATTAAGTTAATCTAATATAACTTGTGATAATGAATCTAATAATTTCTAATAATTTTAATTATCGTTATTATTATTAACAAACTAAAAGAAGTTTCCAAATAATTGTGATCAACGAAAATCAATTTTGGTGACGAAATTAAACGAATCTAATTGACGATGAAAAGTTAAAATTATAAAAAAGGAAACAATTATTATTTCTCTTTCTAATAAATCCGTCCAAAGTAATTCAATTTTAATCGTCGTTGTTATTAAACAAACTATAAATAAAACGACAAAGTTTCCAAATATGTAATCAAATTAAATGGATTTAATTTAACTTATGACGATCAGAAAGATAATAAAAAAAAACAATTATGTTTTTCTAATAATTTTGATTATCATTATTATTATTAACAAACTAAAAGAAGTTTCCAAATAACAGTGATCAATGAAAATCAATTTTGGTGATGAAATTAAACTAATTGACGATGAAAAATTAAAATTATAAAAAAGAAAACAATTATTTCCCTTTCTAATTTGTTATTATTAAATAAACTGTAAAACGACAAAGTTTCCAAATATGTAATCGTGATCAAATCAAATGGATTTAATTTAACTTGTGATGATGAGAAAGGCAATAAAAAAAAACAATTATGTTTTTCTAATAATTTTGATTATCATTATTATTATTAACAAACTAAAAGAAGTTTCCAAATTTGGTGATAAAATTAAACTAATTGACGATGAAAGATTAAAATTATAAAAAAGAAAACAATTATTTCCCTTTACTAATATTGTTATTATTAAACAAACTATAAAACGAAAAAAAAGTTTCCAAATATGTAAATCGCGGTCAATTTTGATCAACGAAATCTAATTCAACCGGTGACCAGTGAGTGAAAAATTAAATTTTCTAATCCTATAAGTAATAAATTCACCTTCCCCCTTTCCCTTCCCAGAAAAGTTGAGATTAAACCGAGATGATGGGAATATTAATAGTCGGCGCAGCATCGTTGCCGCTACGTTTCCGACAAGCGAGCCACGCCGCGATAAAACAAGCTTAAAAAGTTGCGCGTAGCCATAGGTAATTAAGGGTTAAAGGGTTAAGTTGGTACGTAAGCGGATAGAGAAGAGAAGAGAGGACAAGCTTGTTACACAATCTGTCACCGTGCGTTGGATCGTGCGCGAGAGGCAATATCTCTGCGCGTGCCTTCAATCCACGAATAAACCCGGCGATAAACCGCGAATAAACATCTACTTGACGTAATTGGCAATCAGCTAAGATAGATTTATACGCGGGGAGGGGAGGGGGCGGTTCTAAATCTTCCTTCCTTCCTTCCAACATTTTTAACTTTCCATACTTTTTTCCTTCTTTTTTTTTTTACTATCTTTTCTTCATCGAACGAAAATCACAGTTGGGCATTATTTAACACTTTTCGAGAGATAAATAGAAATCTGTACTTACCAGCTTTCGAAGACACGTTGTGAAAGCACAAGGACACGCACAGCAAGCGGCAAATCCACGCAAAAATCGCTGTCTTTGCCTGAAACGAGAGAGAGAGAGAGAAGATAAAAGGGATAAATCGTGGATAAATGTCGATACCTGGATGGTGGCGCGTTAACGACGCCTCGAGTTATTCGATACACGGTGCATTACCGAAAATCCCCAAATTGCCTCGTCTATAATGGCATCGCACCAAGGATAGTTGATCACCCGTTAAATCAGCAACAGTAGCCAGAGTAGAGATATCTTTGCACGATAATATCGTGCGATACTATCGCACGATTCGAGTTCGCATCGAGATGGAAACGATGCCCCACCACTTTTTCCTCTTCCTATATTTTCTAATTTCGAAATTCTTGAAATCACATTGGAATCGAGATGAACGAGAGAAAGAGGGAGAGAAAGAAGAAGAGGCAA
Organism: Apis cerana; assembly: GCF_029169275.1. Lineage (NCBI taxonomy): Eukaryota > Metazoa > Arthropoda > Insecta > Hymenoptera > Apidae > Apis > Apis cerana. The sequence continues at coordinate 8,205,070 of NC_083866.1, forward strand.
TTAAATTCCAAACGGCGATGGGAGAGCATTATCGTAAAACCCGTATTATTATCCAAACAAGGGGAGAAGAAGTACGAATCGAAACGAAGGAAGGAGTTTATTGAGAAGAAGGAGAAGGAGAAGGAGAGGAAAAACAAGAATTGTATTGTAATTGCAGCCTCGCCCACGAATTATTTTTCTCCCGAGCAACGATTATGGCCTCGCTTTAAAAACCCATAAGTGTTTTCGCGCCACGACTGTAGATGTACAGATTTCCCATACGGTACGCGTCAAGAATATTTAACGAGCGTCGAACGCGCATTCTGCGAGGAGAATTTCGCGAGGAGTGGGAGGAGAAGAGGGATCGCGGCTTGGTCTACGTTAAATGCGGCGCGGAATAAGATTATTGCGTATGAAACAGTAAGGGGTAAAAGTGATGGACGAGAGGGAACAATGTTATCGACACCGTGTGATCTTCCGTTCGATCGTATTTCTCACAACGAGGCGCGTGCGCGTTCTCGCGTAACTCAACTGCGCCATCTTCCGCCCGAGCTTGGTTCGCAATGGTTCGACAATCAATCCATGAGTATTTCCAATTTTTTCTTTTTTTTTTTCTTTTTCTTTTTCCACGTGTGTGATTTTGAAGAATTTTTAATTTTGAGTTTTGGAATTGTCACTCTATACAGATGATTTAATATTATTATTAATGTAACAACTGCGCCATCTTTCGGTTCGCAATGATCGACAATCAATCCGTGAATATTTCCAATTTTTTTTTTTTTTTTTTCTTTTTCTTTTTCCACGTGTGTGATTTTGAAGAATTTTTAATTTTGAGTTTTGGAATTGTCACTCTATACAGATGATTTAATATTATTATTAATATTATTATTAATGTAACAACTGCGCCATCTTTCGGTTCGCAATGATCGACAATCAATCCGTGAATATTTCCAATTTTTTTTTTTTTTTTTTTTTTTTTCTTTTTCCACGTATGTGATTCTGTAGAATTTTTAATTTTGAGTTTTGGAATTGTCACTCTATACAGATGATTTAATATTATTATTAATATTATTATTAATGTAACTGCGCCATCTTTCGCAATGGTCGACAATCAATCCATGAATATTTCCAATTTTTTCTTTTTTTTTTTTCTTTTTCTTTTTCCACATGTGTGATTCTGTACAATTTTGAATTTTGAGTTTTGGAATTGTCTCTCTATACAGATGATTTAAGTATTGTTATTAACTCAACTGCGCCATCTTTCGATTCGCAATGGGCAATAGTCAGTCCATGAGTATTTGTAATTTTTTCTTTTATTTTTCTTCCTTTGTCTTGGATCTATACACATGATTCTGTATAATTTTGAATTTTGGTCTCTCTCACTCTGTACAGATAATTTAAATTATCTATTAATTAAATCTAATTAATTAAATTTGTAGAGATAATTTAAATATCGTTATTAACGTAACTCAACTACGCCATCTTCCGGTTTGCAATGGTCGATAATTAGTCCAATTAGTTCAAATTTTTTCTTTTTTTTCTTCTTCTTCCTTTTTTTTTTGGATCTATGCGATTCCATAGAATTTTGAATTTTAAATTTTGTAGACTTAAATATCTTTACTATAACTGCGCCATCTTCCAGCCGAGCTTGACTCAATCCATGAGTATTTCCAATTTTTTATTTTATTTTTCTTTCTGTATCTTGGATCTATATACGCGATTCTGTAAAATTTTGAATTTGAGTTTTGTGATGATTTAATGATGATTTAAATATCACTACTAATATTTCTATTGTCTTATCTGATTATCCAATATTATCAAGTTGATCTATCAATGCGATCGAGAATTAATATATAATTTACGCTCGATTGAATAATGTTCGCGGAGCATTCGTAGGAAGGCAAGGATAATTAACCTCTTCAACCTCACACATTCGTTTTACTCAGTATGAATATTTCTTCATGCATTCGAGAGTGAACCTGTTAGAAAACATTATTTAAACAACAGATATTCCAAGATATAAATACTTTTTACCAATATTCTTCTTCCCTTTCTTTCTCTTTTATCTAAAAAAATTATTTTCCACCAATACTTGGATTTATTTATCCTATTATGAGCTTCTATCATTATTCCAATATTATTCTCATTATAATTGAAACATCAGTCAAACATTAACATAACACGGATGTAACCAGTATACAGGCGTTGTATACAATTTTAATCATTTCGATAAAATTCTAAAATTCTAAAATCCTAAGATGTTCATCGAGCGTGATAGAATGAAAAATGAACAAGGGATCGAACAAGTTGCCCCCGAATGAACACTCCTCTCAACTTTCTATCACGCTTCACGAAACGCTCGCTGCGTACTCGCATGATGTTAATAACACGCTCTCTGTAATGTTTATGCGCTACTAAATCATACCCTGCCTCGTTCATCAATCCCTCCTCGCCGATTTTAACGATGCAATTCTTCGGGATTACCGCGCATGCTCCAAGTGTTCGTTTCGAGGCAACGATTGGACGCGCGCCAGCCAATAATACGGAAAATATGGAAAGTATCTGGGCTATTGCTGGCCCATTGTGAAAACGAAGAGTGGACGGCATGCGCGTATAGCGAAGGTTCTGTGACTCGAAACATAACCTCTGTTTATCATAACCTCTTATCGTAAGAATGATAATTTAATTTCCCAATCGTTTTGGGAAATTTCGTTTATGTAATATGATATACTCTATCTGTTGACAGTGAAAACAATAAATATAAACGTACAAGTTTTGCTGAAGGAATATATTTTAATTATACGTGATTATACGTGATTGCACGTATCTGTTTATAAAAGAATTGATCTATATGATCTATAAGAAAAACAAATAGGTGTCAAATATGAAGTAATTGCTAGCAACATTGAATAATAAAAGCATTAAAATAAATAAAATTTCAGTGAACTTTAAATTCTATAACACTATCGATATACTTATAATATATTTTGTGAGAATTTAGTGCCGATTTTTTGTTTTTTTTTCAGTTTGTTTTAATAGATTTTACAAATATTACAAACTCTTTGCGTTAGCTTTATTAGGAGGATTTCTTGTTCTCGGGATTCTTAATATTTCGTTTTATTTCATTTTATTTCGATGGAATGTCATCTAGATTGTAATTTTGGATTTATCTAAATGATCTATTTTTCCGTAATTTATTAAAAGATTCACTCGCTTGCAGAATTCTGAGTATTTCGAAAATTGTATTCTTTGAAATAGAATATCCTTTCGACTCAATTGGAAAAATAAAATTCCTTTTGTAATTTTTGAGCATTCCAAAATATCGACAATGAATTTATTTTTCAGCAAATAAAATACTTCACCAGTTTTGAAAATTGTACCAAAATGTAAAGATTTCTTCGAAAGAATATCCTCTCGATTCAATTGGAAAAATAAAATTCCTTTTCTAAAATATCCAAAGTATTCATCGTGAACTATTTTTCTGCAAGTAAATTTAATTATCTCGACAATCGTAAAGATTTCTGATACTCATATTCCCAGACTTTTTAATGTCTCCACCTTCAACCGTTTAAACGCTATCAGTCTCGGATCCTCTCTATTAAACAGCACGTAAGCGTGTCGAAGCAAGCCACTTTCGTGCGTGGGTGGCGAGTTATTGCCTTTTATTATCCAACTTAAAATCCAACTTGAATTTGGATTTTTCGTTTTAATCGCACCTGTCACACGAGCTGGTTAATTTTCCAATAAGTTGAACGGCAAGAACGAAGGTTAAAAAAAAAATATTTATCAATCGACAAATTAAAACCACTCGTCATTTTCTAAACAGATCGAATAATCGAACGATGAAACGATTTTCAACGCCCATCTCGAAAGTCGGATCATTCCATTTCCATTCATAACACGTTTCCACAATTACTTCATCATTACTTCATTACTTTCTTTGTTACCTTATTAATCGTGGAAAGTAGGATCGAGTCATCTGAAGCATTCTGCTCGTGGCAGAAGCCAATGAACAATTTTTTGAATGCACAGAAAAGTCGCAAGAGTACAGTTAAATATGTCTGATCATTTTTAAGAATTCGAGAAAGAAGCGAAATAACAAAAGTGAATGCGAGTGGAAAAGGTCAACGTCGAAATGCCAAACGTTGGCTGGACAGAAATTCGACACGAGACGAGTACGAATATATATATATATGTACGTTCATAGAATCAATTCTTCTGACAATCGTGTCACTCTCTTGTGAACTCTTCGACCGATTGAAGATATTTTTATATTGCGAGATAATTATTTCATCGATCGAACTTTTCGAGGCCGATTTCAGGCCAAAATTGATAATAGAGAAAGATTCCGCTGTTCGCTGTTTGTTTTCTTTTTTTTAATTAAAAAGTTTAACTAAAAACTAGATTATAGAAAATTGATAAATTTATCAAATTGTTATAATACAATTAAAATTCGTTTATTAAATATCCACGATAAGAAGTATTTAAGTTATATTCGTGTATTCATTGATTTCAATAGTTTCATTCAAAATATAAATTCAAATCGAAACTTAATATATATTTAAAATGAGTTTCGATGAATTAAATCTTTTTCGATAATTTATTATTTGTAAATAAATTTAAGAGAAGATTTAAAATTAGATTAAAATAATTTTTTTCATTAATTGAAAATAGTTTTTCAAAAGATCAATTTCATTCGAATCGGAATAAGTCGTAACGTAACGCTTCCTCTTCGAGGCTTCGAAGAAAGAGGGAAAGATCGGAGTGGGTTTAATAAATCGTAGGCCACGATCTTATCTCAATCGCCTAACCGTATCATAATGAGCGATAAATAATCACCACCACCTCCTCTTCTCTCGAATCTCTCGAATCTCACGTCCACATCGTCGTAGAAAAAGATCTCTCTCCCTTTGAGATCTCTTTGAAAAAAAAAAAGAATCTCTAGTTTCTAGGGAAAAATATTCTCTAATATTCGTGGATATAAAAAAATTTCTCCGCGAGAGGGCACGAGGGAATAACGTTACGCGGAAAGATGTGTTGGCGCGAAGAGAGAATCGGGACGGAGAATAATGCTCCCCTCCCCACACACAGTTTATTAACTGGCAACTTCGTTTTAACGAATGGAGGACGGTGAGAGAAGCGGTGGCGATGGGCAGAGTGAGAGGGAGGGGGTAGGTTAGATACGACGGTGGCGCGCAATAATGTATTCGCGGAGCGATAAGCGAAGGCTGGCTCCCTTGATTCACAGCCACCGCCTTCCACGCCAACCACCGACGACGCACGAGATGCCACGACGTGCCAACGTCGGCCGAGTTATCCTCGACCGATCGTTCCTCGCAACGAATGTATTCGAAACGGAAGAAGGAGAAGAGGAGAAGGAGAAAAGAAAGAGGAGGAGGAAGAGAAGGAGGCTTCCGCGAGAGCGCGTCGAGCAGGTGCAGCAACAGACTTGCGTATGCGCATTACGCGGTCCGGTTGTATGTACGTTGGAGAGGCCGTTACTTACACCGCTTTATGCGGTTAATCGCATCGTAACCTCGTTGTTGTAAAACTTGGCCGCATTCGGTCTCGGCGATGACAATCGTGTCGTAATTGTTCCGCTATTACGAATCTCGAATAAAGTTACTTTTGACGAGTGATTTTCCTTATCGAAATGTGCTCGAATAATATTTTATTCGTTGATTATTACAATAGAGCCGTTTGGCTTTGCAATTATTTCCGATTATTGTTACGTTTAGGATGATAAATTATTGGAATGACTATTAAATTCTCCCCAGAATCCACTCGTAATACGGTAAATTCACCGTATATAACGAGTGGTTGATGCGAAGTCGTATTTTTCTTGTTTTAAGAAGACGAGTCTAACTGAAAGATAGATTCAATTCTTGAATCGGGTGATTCTATTATTTCATTATTTTATATTATTATTATTATTTATTATTTTATTCTTATATTTTATTATTAATAATCGTTGTATTAACTATCGAAAAATAAACTTCTTAACAGCTACAAAGATCGACATATCATTACGTGGATCGTTTCGAGCGTTGCAACGTCATCCGTTTCATCGATTACGAAAAAAAATCGATAAATATCGCAAACTCCGGCTGATTGCAAAATTCGTTGCAAAAAAACGCATCACGCGCATCCGAGAGAGAACGTAAGGTAAAAATTTCTCGCAATTAGAGTCGATTAGAGCAAGCCGAGAACATTAATTTCATAAAGAGGGGGGGAGTCTCTCGAGGAAAAAGCGGTGGTTCGAAAGGAAACGATTTTCAATTTGAGTCCAGCTCGACAAAGTGAGACCGTTCTCTCTCTCTCTCTCTTCGTAATGAATCGTTATTAGTTGCTCCGCCACGGAATATTACGCAACTCGATTTATCAATGCTCGCTAAAATCGGGTCGAAACTTTCTCGAGCCGTTCCTCGCTACGAAGCTGGAATATCAGTGGCGGCAACCTCCGGTAATTGGTCCGGTTATTCCCGTTCGCGAGAACGGTGATACTTGCGAAATAAATCATAAGGAAAAGGATCGGTTGGAAACGAAAGGGCTCTCGACGCGTACTCGATCCTCGAATCGCATCGATGCCGTACTTCCCTTACCCCCTCCTCCACTCTTCACTTTTTCCGCATCGTTACAACGTTGCAAATTGATGCCCTTGATGCGTGCGTTTTCGATGAAAACGATCTGTGCGCTTTGATTGCTTAATTAAGAAGTATTCTCCGTGAAAATTAAACATTGGCCACGAAAATATCAATCAAAACTTTTTACTTTCGGTTGAAAATCAAAAATGGTCGTTTCACGAAAAAAATATTTGCTCCATTGGCAAATCTCCCTTTCCCATGAAAAATTAACCAAAAATTATTATAAATATTTGCGATAAATTTTATTTAAATTTATCTTTAAAAAGGTTACGAGTTACGATCAATCTCGCCGATCTGATATTTTTCGTATCTGAAGTATGGAAGGGATGACGAGGGCAACAACGAAGGCGCTATATATAATGCAACCCCGTGAACTTGCCGCTTGGTTTACCGACAACTGAATCTGAATATGATTTACGGGGCTCTGGCCTCGTTGCACGAGGAGGGAGGGGAGATGGTCCTGATGCATCCGCGTGTTCGGCGTTGATCGCAATAATGCCGTAACGTGCTTAGTCCACTGTTGTCGCATTACCATCTGCTTCCGCCATCGGGCCGACAAATTGCTGCAAACAGCTGCGAATTTTTCTTTTTCGCGCTGAATTATCGAAACGACGTTAGAACAAAGTGGAAGAAATACCTGTCTCGAGATTTCTCTTTTTTTTTTTTTCTTTCTCTCCATCGGATACGCTTCTTCTGAAAACAGTTAGAATATCAACGATTGTGTTTACGAACGCTGTCCAGACTTTTGACAAAAGTTTTTCAACTTAATTTCTATCACTTTCTAAATTAAACCATTCAAAAATTCTTCCCATTAGTTGGAATTAATTGTTTCGAACAGATGTTATTTCTGGTATTTCTTTCTTCCACCAAGAACTTTCTCGAACGATGCAATCCATTAAATATATTAAAGACGATCTAATAAGAAAAATAAATAAATAAATTCGTCCTAGAAAAAGAAATCTTTCTCCTAGAAAATTACAAAGAAACTGGCATCGATCACTCGCGCGTAATGCAATTTTTCACGAGGAATTTTTTCTACGACGAGTCACGTCACGGATTGGAAGGAAAAGTTATATAGTTCGACGATTCGGTGTTCGAGAATCTCGACCGGATATCGTCCGATCGCCGGCCGATCCGCGCGAATAAGCCGTGAACTAGGATCGAGAGAGCGGAGAGGACGAGTGGGAAGAGTGGAAAAAAAGGTAATTTCGAATTCTTCGTGGATTATCGGGGAAGAGACCGTGGCGGTGGACGTGATCTTACATGGTTCGCGGAGCGCGGCGATCGAGGGCGGAGGAAAGAGGAGGGGGACGGATAACGGAATTGCGCGGTTCGTGGAGGAAGCCGATAATGGGCGAGACAAATAGTTTCGGGCCGATACACGCGCTCCGTCGCCGGCCGGAAGACGCGGTTATGGCTCGTGACAAAAGTGAAATCACAGAGACGAATTTTTAATCGAAGCTCGAAGTTGAAGGATAAAGTTCGATAAACCGATGTGTATGTGAGTAATTTGAAGTAACGTTTGATCAACTTTGTTCCGATCAATTAATTTTTTCCGATCAAAATAATTATTTATGGACGGACTTCGAATGTATATTTAAATCGAATATATTTAAATTGAATAATTTAAAACGTTTAATGAACTTTATTTATATGAAATTTTATTTTGATTGATCGATTGATTTTTTCGTATTCCGATAGATCAAAATAATTCTTTATAAATACTTATTTCGATAAAGTATATAAGTTGAATAATTTAACTGTAATTTAACTGTTTTAAAGTAAAGTTTAATCAACTTTGTTCGAAACTTTATTTTAATCAATTAATTGTTCGTGTTCCGATAAATTAAAATAATTCTGTATAAATATTATTTCGATATTAAGGTTGAATATATAGGTTGAATAATTTAAAATAAAGTTTAATTAATTTTGTTCGAAACTTTATTTTAACTAATTAATTTTTCGTATTTCGATAAATCGAAATAATAAAATAATTCTATATAAATATTACTTTGATATTAAATCTGATATATAGGTTGAATAATTTGAAATAAAGTTTAATCAACTTTGTTCGAAACTTTATTTCAACCAATTAGTTCTTTCTATTTCGATCTACCGAAATAATTCTTTATAGATGTTGTAATAATCAATTCCAGGAATGAATTTTTTAGCTTCGTTTTCTTTCAATTTTTTAACCAATTCTAAGAGATACTCGAATTTCTCACCTTCGAAAACTAATTTTCACTTTCTCAATTTTGGTCTTCTACACGAAGACTCGAAGAAGAAAAAGAAGTAAAATCGTTGAAAAGATATTCGATTATTAAAATGGGCGGAAATTTTTGTTCTCCTCTGATCTTAAATCACTAATCGATTTCGAAAAAATTTAAACGCAAGAACACAATATTTATTTTCGAAACTGGCTCTCCTCCAACCTTATTTATTAACTGTCCATGAAATTCCTCTCTCTGTAATTCAATTTAACCGAGGACTCTTTCATCGTTGATTATTCGAGCTCCGCTCTCCTGTACGGATGAAAGATAGTCAAAGCAGATTGAAAGAAAATTCAAAGAAACGAGAGAAGAGCGAGGCGATCGAATGGAAATCCATCTATCGCGAGCGACGAATGACACGTTGCAATGCAACAAAGCTTCCACCATAGCGGCGTGGATAATCGGATCATGGCTGTCACGAGCCACGTGCATACAACGCCCGCCGTGTCTCGAAACAAACTGTTTTTTCCACCACCGTTCGATAACTTTTATTATCTTGATCGCAAATTTAAACGGACGATGCATGGTTTAAGATTAATTTCATCCAATTCGAAATTAAACCAACAAACTACACGATCTTCCCAGAGAAAAAAAAGTAACCATCGTTCCACGGTGGAACGAGCGCGTACACCGTGAACGATAAAAATTAACAGGCTCGACAGACTCACTCGATAATCTGCGCACGCTAGAATGAAAATACGTTCGAGCTGCGCGTAATCGAGGACGTGCCTATTGTTACCAACCGAGTAAATGCAATTCCCCAAGAAGAAGAAATAGAAGTTCCCAGTCGCACGGTATCGTAATATACGAGCCTCTTTCCGCGCGGACAACTAAGGGAGAACAGACGATATCCTGTGAGTATTCTCTGTGAGAAAGAGAGAAAAAGAGAGAGAGGGAAGAAGAGTCGTTCGAACGTGGAGAGGTAAGGGATTTACTCGTGGGTTAATTTCGAACAATGGAAGTCGGTTAATCGATGGAGAGCAGCGCTATTTAAAACGAACTCGCTTGTCACGCTTCTAGTGGATGGAGTGTTTTTTCTTCTCGAGTAGATTATTTATTGTTACGCATTGTGATAAGGATGAATAGTAATTTCCGTTACGGCGATATTTTTTATTTTCTGGCTATCGATTATCGAAGGAAGAGGACGATTTTCTTTTATCTTGTTTAGATAGTAGGTAATAGCTTGAGCGTAACGGAACTTTTTAACGGAGATTGTGGTTGAAAAACAGTCTACGATCTTTTCCCCAAAAAGTGGCGTGACACGAGGAATTTATGTAGAATAGATAGGTGAATGGATTTGGTGTATCTTTATCTATTAAAGTTATTTTTAATACGATGTAAAGCGAAAGATTTAATTTTTGGAAGTGAAATCCGTCTATGAAATCTTTTGAATCTATCTTTTGAATCGCAATGCATCAATGCAGATGCATAATTCGGAAGATTAGTTTCCACGGTTTGGAATTGTGCATTTTTCATTCGCTTTTTGTTTCTCCATTGTTCGTTTCGTTTCAATGAGACGCATACTGAAAGTATCTTAATAACCTCGTTATCGCGCTATATCCACTTATTAACTTTTTTCTTCGGAGAGAAGTTTATTATTCGTTTATTATTTCCTGAATTTTTCTCTTATTAAATTTAAAATCTTCTTTTCCATATTTGCGACACGGCGCAATTATTGTACCGAATCTTTATACGCGCCTATCAACAAAATACAGAATTATCTTGATAAGAATCTAAAAAAAATTTTGTAACGAAAATTTTATGTACATCAATCTTAATTTTATGATACGCGAAACTTTATTTCATTCAATATAAAGAACACAACGTTAAGAATTGAGAAAACGCTCTTTATGCAAATTATCCTCGACGATCCTAATAATAATAATAATTAGTATTCGCAAGATTCATTGTAATTTCCATATTCAATTAGTAATAATCGTGTTCGTATTTCCTTCGAAATACTCTTTTTGCAATTATTATCCTGTTCTATTTTTCTTTTTCTTTTTCTTTTTCTTTCCAAAACAAAGCGCGTACAATTAAGTAATCCGCGAGGAATCGCGTTCAACAATGCGCGTTGTTGAAAAAAGAAAAGAAACTCAGTCATCAGTGGAAGCATAATAAAACAAATATTCAAGAGCGTGATGAAAGTAAAAGTACGGATCCGAATGAGGACACCCGAGTTGCATCCTCTTGTGTCGTTTCTACCGAGTCGAAACGTCAAACAAGACTATTACGTTTCGTCTTAAACCGTTGCTAAAATCTCGTGTTACGAAAATCGAGAAGCGCGATTACCATTACACAGGTCCAGACGGGTGTAGCGCAACCACAAGCAAGCGGGAAGAGGGGGGCACGAGGAGAGACTTTTTTTCGGGACGAAAACGATCGATATATCTTTTCACGTGTGAGTGTAATACACGGGCATGCTGTTTGACCGAATAAATGCTCGGTTATTTTTCTCCGTTGTATAAAGCGAATAAAGTTTTCTTCGTGCGTTTCTTAACTCGATCGAACATCTTTCTTTTCTTCTCCGCGAATTTTAATTAATTTTAATCCTTCGAGTCTTTCAACTTTTTATTAATTGACGTCGTTAAAGAGGGGTAATATGAGAGAAGAACCGATAACGATCGAAAATTAGAAAATTAGAGAGGAAAATATATATTTCGATTTCAAAAGTGATTTCAAGATCGTATCTTTAAAAAAAAAACGATTGAATTGAATCAAAAGAATGGAAAAATTTTCATCGATTTTTCTACTTGTCAGAAATACGAATAGGACGCGTTCCAGTTACCTATAGCGCGTATGGTAAACACCTTTCACGTCCTCATAATCACCCTCTCATTGTTCTCAGCTCGGTCTCCCGTGTTTGTCAAACTTGGGTGAAAAAGCGAGTAAAAATTGAAAGCTCGGCTCTCTCGAGCTCGGAAATTAATAAGCAAAGGTTCGAACGAGCGACTTGGAAACAACGGCTCCTCGTTAACGTCTAAATATTCACACCGCGCTCGTTGTACTCGAAACTCGAACGCGTCATAGATAATCATCTGTGTGGGGGAGGGAGGAAAAAAAGTCTAATGGTTGTGTCTAGAGACGCGCAGAAACGATCCGCAGTTCCGGAGTCAATGGACGAGTCAATGCACGAATTACTTCGATAATTTATCGCTCGAAAGGTAATTAATAATATGAAATAATTGCAATGTCAAACAATCGAGATTATAATAATTATTAGAATAAATGTTATTCGAGCATTTTAATAAGTAACTTTATTCTATTTATTTATATTATTCTGTATTCTATATACCAAATAATTAATAGTTTAAATATTCTGTTTCTAACTAAAACAATCGTATTCTCGTCTCTCTTTATTCAATCTTCCTTCCGTTCAATACTTGTACGCATTATGATTGAATTTAGTTTAATATTAATAAAATTCTATTCCTTTTCTTAATTCATTATATTCGATCCAATATTCATATTCAATAAATTTCGATATAGACGAATCGTTGACGAAAAAATAGAAATATAATACTTTCTAAAATATTAAAAAATCGTATTCTCGTCTTTTTATTCAATTCTTCTTTCATCCGTAAATACTTGAACGCGCAACGATTCAATTTGCTCGAAAATTAATAAAATTCTAATCCTTATCCTAGATGAATTTGTAGGATATGGACGAATCATTGGCGAGGTAAAAAAAATAAACATAGCACTTTCTAATCAATCGTGGGGAAAATTTAATAGTCGAAGTTACTTTCACAAAGTTACTTCGATGATTTATCGCTCGAAACGTAATAATAATTGGAAATAATCGCGATGACAAGATTATACGAGAAGATCGGCTATAAATGTCATTCGATAAAGTAACTTCATTCGAAATTTTTTAATTTTCTCAACGGGTTAATGCCCGACTGTGCAACTGATGTGTCCTTTCTCGCGCGGCAAAATTCAAATTTCTCGTAAATTCGTAATTAATTCGACGACGATCAAAGTCACGGAATCGAACGAATTTGCGAACAGGATAGATTCGAAATCAATCCAAATTTGCAAAACTTCGAAAGAAGATTATTTCTCGACCCAGCGGTATCCTTCCTTTCATCTTGTTCAACCTCGAACAATTTTTTTTTCAACTTACCGACGCAACTTCCAACGAACACTCGATGCTCGATCGATCGAGCAGGAGGTGTGCGTCGCGTACACACTTACGTACGTACGCGATGTTCGAGCGCCATAGGCGTAGAGACTGACAGGGGCCTCGTTAGTCGGCGCGAAGCACGAGGTTAGAGAGTCAGTGGGGCAGCCGTACGCCCACGTTTGCTCGGAACGGAGTCACCCAACGCGATCCGTAACCGTCGGAATCCCTTTTCGCAACGGCGGGCGTGGCGTGAACCTTGAATATTTAGCCAAACTCCCGCGTGTCGCGAAAATCTTTTCCTTGAAACGGTGTTCAACGGCCCGTATTAACCTTTCTCGTCTGTGCAACTCGCATGTCTCGTTCCTCTCTTAACAACGTTCTTCTCGAAGCTTTTAAGACAGGGAAAAGAGGCTCTTCTCTCGTTGTATCGAGAAGAGAACGTTGTGTGTCCAAATAGGAAGCGATGTTTCGACGATCGTGTTAGTTGGGATTTTTCTAAAAATTTTCTGAAAAATCTGCGCGTATATGTAACTGTTACGATTGTTATTTTTGCTTTAGTACAAGACACGGTGACACGGTGTCGCAGATTCCAAGAGATTGTGTCGGATTTTTGATGCCAGTTTCCTCTCGTGGGACTTATGCGAGATCCATATGGGATACTTTCGCCCGCATACCGAACGTTGATTGGAACGCAGGGAAAACAGCCAACATGCATTCGACCAATGGGAATTCACTATTTTATCGGCTCGTAAACCTGAATCGTGAGCAAAATCAATCGGAATAAATCGATTTAAACGTTTAACAAACTTGTCGATACTTTATCTACGGTTTTACTTCGATTTTTATCGCGAATTTTGTGTACGTTTACGAAATGTGATATCTAGAATTCACTCCTAAGCGTACTTCAGCAAGCAACAAGCATCTTACAGCAAACCCTTCGTACAATCTATAATTTCACCATCAACATTCATTTAAAAAACTCAAATTATTCGCTGTCTTTATCTCTGTATTAAGAAACGCATATAAAATCGCTTTATCTCGACCGAAAGAGTCGTCGTTGTCGAAAAGGATTAATATGTTTCCCCTTGAAACCATAGAAAAGAATAGCGCGCGTTCGAAAAATTTGTATATCGGATTAAAATTGCATCCTCGGAAGAAAACGAGATCGGCAAAGTCCGCTTTAAGACGGATGATACCGGAGGCGAGTAAGCCAACTTCCGGTTAGTCAAAGCCGTGACACGTGGAGAGCGTGCGCGAGAATCTCTCTGTCTCTCTCTCTCTCAGCTACCAGCGCGGTTTGCACCTGCGAGAATCGAGCAACGTCGATCGCCGGCCCACAGTTCACTCGCCCATTTACCATTCCACTCCCGATCTCTCGATCCATCGTTTGGAAGGCGAGAGGCCAAGGGCGGTGGAGAGAGCACGCGGAAGACGCGTCCCCGTCCCTGGAATTCTCGTAATTTACGCTTCGATCGTAACTTCGACCCTTTTCTCGCGCTCACGGCTATCGATAAATCAACACCGATCCGACATCGATCGCTTTTAAGGATCTCCTCCCCGCCTTATGAATCGCCACGCTGATAAGCAGGCAGCAGGTATTTAAAAAAAGAGGCGGCGAGACTCTTACTGTTACTGTGCACCGTTTTTTCCCCCCACCTTTCTAGAATTGATTTCTATCCCTCTAGCGGGAAGAGTGCGAGATAGGGAGCGATTTATGCGCCACCACCAAGTCCTCCGCCAAATGGCGATGTATATATATACGTGTATTTATTTCGTGTCATTTATGCGAAGTTTGCCTCGTAAATAAGAGAAACGAGGCGCGCGTACGATTTGTTTAAGTATCGTGTGATGTTATGTTCTCTCTCATCTATCTTTTTCGAGATTATTGGGACGCGAACGCGTTCGAGAGTAAATGTTGGCGCAAAGATGGAGAGTCGAATTGAAGGTTAGAACGATGAATAATTTCGCGCTCGGCAAGTTGGAAACTTTGGTAAGACCCGAAAGTATAAAGCATCGCGATCTTTTATGTTCTTGCGTAGTGGAAAGTGCTTATGTTCTATTTTCTCGTTTCTCTTTCTTTTCGAGACTGCTACTGGTCTTGATTTGTCTCTCTTTTTAACGCTGTTTCTTTTTAAAAGTGAAGGCAGAAAAATAATATTCATTCGTCTTCGCGATATATAAAATCGAAAATCGGAAGATAGATTGTTGCGAAATTGGACGAGCAAAGAGGCAAAAGTCTCGAGTGAGAAAAGAATCTCTTTGTTCGAAAACGCGTGCAAAAGTGGGCTTTTGAAAGGAGCGGAAAGGATCGTAAAGTCGCTCGGTTTTAATGATATTTCCGCTGCGAGTTCGATATTCCTTCATTCACATGAGTTTCGTTCCAATTGCACGGAAACCTACTCAAACTTTTACGAGAAAAAAACTTTCCTCTTTTGGACATTTTGATCTTCTTTCGAGCGAATCTCAACAAGATTTTCATTCCGTGAGATAAAATTTTTCCAATTCGCTTTTTTTTTCATGAACATCGAATATCGCAATGGCTGCGTGATCGAAAGGAGGCAAGGTCAAAAGAGAGAGGAGGCGACAACCCTGTGGAAAATTTACATGCAAATGCGAATTAACTTTATTTTTAAATATTCGATACCTTGAAATCGATTATGCATCTACAATTATGTACCATTCACTTTTATTATTATTATTATTATTATTATATCCAATCCAAAAACTTGTTTACCTTTTTGCCAGAAATCCACTTGCTCGGGATCCATTTTTTTTTTAAATGCCAACTCCATTCTCTCTCTCTCGAGTTTCATTTCTATTCTCGCGAAACGTGTAGATAAATCTTGTGAAGAAAAAAACGTCGCTTCTCTCACATTCGAATTTCTTCCAAAATTTTAATTCGATAATTAAATCTTTGAACAAAATGAAGCTAATTAGATAAAGTAGTAAAAAAAAACTTGAACAATTAAGAGTTCCGCTTTTATTCATCTCGAAAGATTCGTTCTCTTCGCTTCCTTCGAGCTTTCTTCGAGAAGGAAGCGCCGCTCGCCACCCGAGTTTTCCCTTAATGGACATAAAAGCGTACTTTACTGCTGTTCGTATATATATATATATACACACATATACGCGGGATACCTGTAATTTTGATATTTCCTTCATTTACAACACCGTTCATGAATCGCCGTTTATAGAGATGTTTCTTATAGAACACGTATAACCTCCATTCCACACGTATACGCGTGAATTCTCTCTCGAAATTGCTTGAGAAATCGAGGAGGAAAAATTGGATATTTTTAAAAATATCCTCTCTATATATCGTAGTCGACGCTTTTCCAATTCCCTTTCCCCCATCCTTCGTATAAACACGTTTCACCAAACTTGCGACCTAGGCTTCTTGTGTCCGCCTAGCGGCGAAGTGCGAAAGCGGCGGCGGTTCAACAAGAGATCGAGGAGAGAGCCGAGGAACCGAGAACGGTAAAACGCATAAACGTAGATTCTAAAATACAATGCAAACACGAAGTGGCTAGCCTTGAATAGGGGGAGAGGGGCAAGAGGAGGGCGTAGCGTGTTTTTTAGAGAAATTCTCGCTATATAAAGGGGTCGATGAACTGTCATCACAAGAGGAAGAGATCCTCGATCCTCCATCGTTCGCGCAGGATACGTATTATATTTTCTTCGATTAATATTTCTACGAATTTCTAGAATTTCTAGTTTAACGAGTCGTTTCTCGTTTTCGCATAATTCCCGTGTGGCGAACACTTGCAAGCTCCTTGGGATGGGACAATATAATACGCGCACACACACTGCCTTATAAAATGTTAATGCATTTAGAGGCGAGCGGTCTGAAACGTTGCAACGTCGCGTTCGTGCGAAAACTGTTGGCCGTGTGTTGGCTCGAAGTTGTTACGGAAAAACCGATACTGGGATTGTGCGATAACAATATTTTTATGGTGTCTCGAGCATGATAAATCGTTATTCAGTTTTTTTTTTTTTTTCTTTCGTTCGAGTAAAGAGAATCCATCAATCTTCCGATGAAACTGAATGAAAAATCGCGATTCGCTATCCTCGTTTCACGATCCATTGGCAATTCCAATATTATCGATGAATTAAGGCATCTTTATTAATAAGTAATATATGTAATAAATAATTATTAATGAATAGTATCTCAAAAGTAGTTGCATTTCTTTTTTTCTTTTGCAATCGTCCGAAACCAGAATTGGGCATTTTTGAAAAAGTAAAATGGTTAAAAATCTCGAATAAAATTATTTAATCAAATGCTCGAATAATATTTATTCTGGATGGCTATTACAATCGATCCGATTTCTCACGTAACCTCATTATTTCCAATTATTATTAGCGATAAATTATCGAAGTAACTTTGTGAAAGTAGCTTCGACTATTAAATTAAATTTTCCCCGCGAAAATATTATGTTTATTTTTTTATTTCGCCAACGATTCATCCCAATAAATTATCGGATAAGGATCGGATCGAATTAAAGAGGAAAGAATTTCATTTAATTATCGACCAAATTGAATGCAAATATTTGCACGCGATTAATTAAATAAACGATCCGTCCGTATCGAAATTCTAAATTTATTGGATATGAATATAGCGAGTCAAGGATTAGAATTTTATTAATTTTCGACCAAATTGAATCGTTACGCGCACAAGTATTTGCACGCAATTAATTAAATAAACGATCTATCCGTATCGAAATTTTAAATTTATTGGATATGAATATAGCCTGTTAAGGAAAGGATTAGAATTTTATTAATTTTCCACCAAATTGAATCGTTACGTGTGTAAATATTTATAGATGGAAGGAGGATTGAAACTAGTTAGAAACAAAGTTAGACATCTCGAACGAGTACGGTTCCATACGGTTGGAAAGAATCCTTTTCGACAGCCGTTACAATTATTTCCAATTATTATTTCGAACGATAAATTATCAAAGTAAGTTTATTCGCAACTATTAAATTTTTGCTCGTGTCACCGAAACAGCCAAGATGAGATCTGAAACGAAGCCACAATTTTTTAAAAAAAGAAAAGGAAAAACGACGATGTTCCGCGGTTGCACACGATCGACCAAAAGAATTTGCATCGAATGCAATAACTTATCAAACGGTTGAGAAACGCGTGCAACCGTTCGATGTATCTTGATTAATAACACAGGAAGCTACTACACAACTCTAAGAATACCCTGTTCCCATGTCGCAGGGAACGCGATAAATTATGGCTTACCATGCGGAACGAGTACGGTTCCATACGGTTGGAAAGAATCCTTTTCGACAGCCGACCGATTCCGATCATTCGGGATGGCCGAGTTACGGCCGGTATACCAAACACCGATTGTTATCTCGAACATCGAGGATATATTCGCCACGAACAGAAGAGAAGAGAGGAAGAGAAGAAAAGAAAGAGGAGGAGGAGGAGAAAGAAAGTATGGAAGAATGAAAATATCGATCGACTCGCGATAACGATCGAGCCGATATAACTTTAACCAGAGCAAAAGTCTCAAACGGTGACAACTCCATTTCGAAAAATCGTGCGCGAACGAACAGGGTCCCCCGTTATTTCATTTCAACCACTTTACGGTTGTCTTTCGATAAATCGATCGAATATCTAGATCTAGATATTACGTTTGCGCCGCAATAGGCGTGGAAAGAATTCCTGGATCGCGGTCCAATTTCGCCTTATTTCTTAAACAGGCCTCCAGAAGAGATAGAGGGATCAATGGTTTGTTCCGCGTTCGTTTGATTTATCGATGGGATCATTAGCGATGAGAGGTTAGGTTAGAACACGTGGTGTATTATATATATATATATATATATATATATATGTTCGAAGAGAGAGAAGATGCCGCCGACCGCTCATCCCTTTTTTTTTTCTCAGTCAACATTTAATAAAGTCGCGATTAATGGTAGGCCGCTTAATAACGGTAATATAAAGTACCAAGGCGCGTTACCCCGTGAAAAATTCGATGGTCGTAATGATCGACCGTGTGGACAGATCAGCGAAGCGAAAAATGCGTGGCGCTGGTTGTATTTTCCCTAGACGAGACCAATAATTATAAAGAGATCAAAAACCATAAATTAAAATTAATTTCGATTTTATTTCTTATTTCTTTAGAATTTTTTTCAATTTTTTAATCAACTTACGCACTCTTCCTTTCCAAATTTCCTTTTCTTTTCTCGATATTTTTCCTTCGGTTTTAAATTGGAACTCGACGGGCACGCCTTTCTCGAATTTCTAAAGCCAGATAAAGATACTATCAGTTTGAAATTTCTGGCATCGAGAATTCGAAATTTCGTTTTAACACCAGGAAATTTCTTCGAATATTCGTCCATAGTTTATTCGAAACGATTCATTCCTATCCCTCTTGCCGATGCGGGACGTCACGGCCCATAAACCTTGGCGAAACGTTGGCGCGTTATCCACGCGATACAACCTGGGTCCCTCTGTTCAGCCACCTCTCTGGAACAACATCGACGTAGACCAGTATCCCCAGCAACGACGATACGGAATAAATATAGAGGATGATCGCGGCATAACAATTTCACGATCACGAGAAAAACGAGAGTCGACGAGGGAGCTCTTTTCCTCGATCGAATTCCTTGGCTTTATCGACCGATTTCGATATTTCGATCGGCGGATACTCGGTAGGTATCAGTGGAGAACTAGTTTTTCCATTCCATTTTTCTTCTCTTTTCATCTCGTGAAAAATCATGGTGATCGCGTGCCTTGCGAACGAACGCTTAGCTAGATGACGTACGAAACATATTACCGACTGTTTGTATTTGCACGTGGGCGTTGTCGGTGCATGTTTCTCTTAAGAGAACGATCCGTATCCCGTGGCATCGTATCCGCCGCGTATCGTCAATTCGAAAGAACTTTCTTTCGAACAAATTTTTCCTTGAAGAAGAAAAATTCTCACGAATGCTTCCTTTCTAAAATTTGCAATGAATAACAGTGAGCAAAGTAGCTCGAGAAACAAAATTATTCTACAGTTGGTAATTAAGGACGTTCCTTCGCAGGAATGACTTACGATTCTTCCTGGTCAAATTCGTTTATAAATTATCACATCGTTGCGCTCTCCGTTATTTTTCTTTTTTTCTCTCTCGAGGCTTGGAACATTCGTGCGTTTCACAATGGACGACACGCGAACACGGAAAAAAACTTTCGTCTAACCTCGTTCATCCGTGGTAATCCCGCGATGAATAGAGGGTAGCCATGTTCGAGCAGCGCGTTACGGCGTGTTTCTATGTGCGACCGTAGGTGGAAAGAGGATTCGCCTTACGTGGGCGTTGTTGGATATCGGCTCGAAGATCGTTCCATTCCAACATTGACAGATTATTTTATGGGAGAAGGAATAGGATAATCGTATCGATAAATATTCCGAGAGAATGTGTGTACACCGGTTGTACATAAATTGTAGTTTGATTTTCGAGATGCCGCGGTTTCGATTCAATTGCGCCCGATGTAATTATTCTTCTCTCGGTGTCTGTCGATAACCTCGTCACTGTAACTTTTTTCGTCGTAAATCGTCGTACACCGATGATAATTGATCGATCTTTCCCCGATCGGAGGAAAATACGATCGTCACACGTGTAGAGTGACGCTTATTCGCCTATTCTTCAGAGAACAATCGATCGAACGTTGACGCGTATTGATTTATACGTGTTATACGTGTTTATACATGCATCAGCGTAGGCATAGAATGTTCCAATTCTTAAATATTTTAGATTTTTTTTTTTTTCATGTAGAATTATATCTCAATTAATTAAATAAAATTTAATTTTTTAATTGATTCTAAACCATTAATATATATTTTTTTCTATAATTATTGTTTATAGAATTAGAATTATATGAATTTGAGGGAATTATAATATATTAATATCGAGATCCAATATACGATCAATTATTTTAGAATGGAATGGATTAGGATTAATTTATTTTAACTGAATTTATTATAAAAATCCGGAATAATAACTATTATTTTAAATCATGTAGTTGATTCACGTTTATTAATAATAACAACCAATAATAGCATCGACACGAATCTCATTAAAATATAATAATTAAATGTTCACAAATGAAAATAATTTAATTACGTTTTTGAATATTCGAATTATAGCTCTTCCACTACAATATAACGTGTAATGTTAAACGTCTAAAGTGGAAACGTGTTTAATTAAAGAACAGTAATATTATTATTCGCAAGAATTTCCGTTTTCTAAGTTTTATTAATTTTATCAAACACTAGAATCCGCTAAAACTTCATCCTAGAGAGAATTGTCACCAAAGAAAATGAACGAAAATTAATTCCTCCTCCCAAAAAAAACAGAAATGAAGAATACGGATCGAGAAACCGATTCAATAATCCGATTCGAAAAGAGATCGAAGAAATAGTCTAACAAAGCCTAGGATTCCAAATCCCTTATTTCTCGAGAAAAGATAAATTTGACTTGAATTAATCCTTTTCACATTCTTCGTTATTTGCCTATCGTTACTTTTGCACAAAATTTACTCTCATCGATCAGATCCTTTCGATCGATCAATGTGCATTTCTTTCAACAATTAGTAAGATTCGAGACGGGGATTCTGTTTCGGTTAGTTGGCAATCGCTACCGCGGTCACGACTTCCGCGTTTTCACCAGCCAGACTCGTGTTCGCCGAACCGAGCTCGTTTCGCGATTCGTTCGAGTCTCGGCCAACATCGATCTTCCTTGTAATCGTGGACAAGCGGGTGTATATAACGGTGCTCGTGTGGCATCATAGAAAATAACACAGTAGTGGGAGGAGGAGATCGGTGGAAATCGGTGGGCCAGTAAAATCGCTGCTCTCCTCTCTCTCTCTCTCTCTGCAAAAGCGATTAAATGATCGATTTATGATTCTCGCCAGTGGTGGTATCTTTCTGACGTTGCAACAGCGTTGCATAGGACACACGTTGCGGTAGATCGTAGCCGTAAATTTGTTACGGATATTTAAAGTTCGTTGAAATTACACGATTTTATTTGCAGTTTTACTATTGAACAACAATTGTGCCAGTGGCAATTATTTCATGTTACAAAAAACTTCAAATGTTTTGTAAAACAAACGATTCGAATCGGTGCGTTTTATTTATTGCTGCAAAAAAAAATTTCGATTCGTGAGGAAATGCACGAGGAAATCGATCGAGAAGGATGAATATTCGATTGAGGAAAGAAGAAAAAAATTTTGATGCTAATAATAATCACGAATAAATAAGTAATCGTGATGAGAATACGGGAAGTTAAGTTTATTTATTTATCTTCTCGGGAGGAAAAATACGGTGATATTTGCGAACGATTATTCATGGATGAAAAGAATTTCTTTTCTTTTTCCGGCAACCCTTTTTTGTCGTTTCGTTCGCTTCGAAGCGTCTTTTGTAAAGAGGTTAACAAAAAGATTGAATGCAATTAAAAAAATGCTTCATTGAAAATGGTAATTAAAAAAAGAATAAGGAAGAATTAAAGGAAAGAATAAATTAAATTAAAAGAAAAAAAAATAAACCGAGATATAAATTAATTCGTTAAAAAAAATATTTTTCTAACTGTATAAAACGGAGGCGGAAAAGTTAATATTCCAAGTTAACGTCCTTCCTTCAGCAAGAGTATTATCCTTCTCAACATTTTGATAGCGTTCGATATCGATCGAGTTTTAGTTAGCTATTTGCCAGGCACTATGAAAGATATTTTATGGAAATACGCGCGAATATATATTCGAAAGGGAACGATCTGGAAAATAAAAAAAAAGGGCTAAAGGGCTTATTCCATTTCGGATTCGGTTATATTTACACAAAAAGTACGAGTCGATCGTATCCACCATCTTTCGAATGGTTATTCTTTCATATAGGAAAATACTTAGTTACTCGTGTCGACCGTATTCCAATCTCCTCTTGGAAATTAAGTTGCAAAATTTCAATTTTTTTTAAAATCGTTGTCGTTGTGACAACCGTGAATATTGTTTGAAATAAAAGCTTCCTGACGTACCTGCGCGTACCTAAATACGTGTACACAACAACTCGTTGATAGGTACTATCGATTCAAGGCGCGTAGCTTATGTTATGAAAACCGGATTCGAACGATCCACGACCACAGGTCCGCTAATGAGAAGTAGCCTTTGCATCGTTGCCTTTCTGCCTTCCATCTCTCTAGGGTATATATATCCGAGAGAGATAACAAAAAAAGGAATATATTCGTTCGTAATAACCAGTACGAGAAACATTTCGAAATAAAACGAATTACCCTTGACGAAAAGGATACACAAGTTATTACACGGAATAAACAGATTTATAAATCGTAATTCTCTTTTTTTTATCTCTATATTGAGTCGATTTTAAATTTATACAAATTTGCATTTTTCAAACGCGTATCAATGGCTTCCAGAGATTTCCAAAAAAGTCGATTTCTGCTCGCGCCACCGAAACTAGTCCAGTGGCCATTGCGAAGCGATCAAGAAGAACGTTTCAATCGGCGTGAAATGAACGGTCAATCGTCGTCGTGTGATTGGAATCGAGCGGTAAAGCCGGTGCCAAACCTGTGACAGCCGACCGATTAATTACGAACCATCCTTCCCATCTTTCCCATTCTCGAAAGCCTCGAGAACCTATTTCAAAGATACGCAAAAAAAGAATTATTCTCGACACATTTGACACGTCGATTGAAAATAACTGTCGCGAACGAGTTACGAAACTGCTGCTACTCGTTGATCACGTAGGAAGAGAGAAACAAAATACCAGTTACTTTATTCGAATATCGTAGAGAGACGAAAAGAAAAACTACACGCGGTACGCGTGCAACCGAGCCACGACACGCGGCAAGAAGGGAAGGGATCTTTCCATTTTCTTTAAAGACACCGTTGCGCACTCTTCTCTCTCTCCGTACAGCGGAGGAGCAAACCAGTTCTAAGCGTATGCACGCGATACCCGTCTACCGACGCGAGCCACTCGAGTGCCATCTTACTGCGCGGCCACAACCGAACCGAGATATCCCCCCCCCCTTTCTTCCCTTGCTCGAGAAACGTTAAGCCGTCGTATTTTTGCGCTTCCAATACTACGAACAGCGAATCCCTACGACCGGTTCGCGTGTTATATACAAGGCGCTTCGAATCTTCTTCTTCCAGAATTGCCCGTTTCGGTTAACGTTTCGAACAATGTTTGATCTAACTTTTATTCGAAATGCTCGAGCAACGTATTTGTATTTGTTCCGTTGTAGTCGATGCTTCGGACGATAAATTATCGAGGTAAGCTTGAGCTCCGAGAAATAGGGCTTGGAAAGAGATTGAATTTTTTTGCTGTTTTCGAGACGAACAATGGATCAAGTATCTTCCTTGTTTTTCATCATGAGATGAAAGAAAGTGAAAAAGCGATGAAACATCATATCGATCGTGTTAATTATAAACCCATCACGATTATGCAAGAATTCGGAAAATTTGCAAATATAAATTATTCGTTTTATTACATTTCGTAATTATTAGTATCTCGTATTACTATCCAAATTTATACCATTAACTTTATCGATTCTGTCTTTATTCAGAAAAATCAAAAGTATAAAATTGTTCATTTCATTTTTTTATTTATCATTATTCTGGGACCTCTCGCAACGAAAAATAAAATGTGGCTACTCGACATGTTTGTACTCTTCCCCCCACGCAGACAATATTGGATTGTACGCGGCGTAGACCAACAATTTTTTTTCATCGTGAAAATTCCAACCTAGAGGGATAAAATTTTTATTCGACCCTCAAAGTTTTACTGTTTTTTCAATATAACTCTATCTCGGAATATTTTTTCTTTTCTTTTTTTTTTCTTTTTTTTTTACAGCGGATTAAAGCTCGTTGATTAAGTTCACAGCGGACAGAAGATTGCGTTGCGTGCATCTCGCAGAGATTACAGGTTGGCGGTCCACACAAGCGAACGGGCACAATATTGTGGTCTCATTACGGCGACGAAGAGTTTCAACACGGCTTAAATGTAAACCATGAAACCAGGTCGCTCGCGTAATTTCGTGAGAATCGCGGGGAACGACATAACAGTAGAAATTTTATTCCATCGATGCTCAGATTTTTCAAATCTGATCGTTCAAAATCAACGCGGAGAATTTTATGCTAATTCGATCTCGATTCGCATATCTCGACTGTTCTTCCTTCTCGAGAAATCGATAGTTACTCCTTTGTTTATACTTTATTATCTCAAGATCAACGAGTCGCACCTGCGTGCGCCTTTACTGTTATAATATCCATGTTATGCCCGAGGTATCATAAATTTTTCAGCAAACCCGGCTGGGGATGCGTTCGCGGAGATAATTCGTTGCAAAGTTATTCCTTCGAGATGGGGAAGAGGAGGAGGGAGAGAATATACACGACGGTGCTTCTCACAACGAATGCCATTTCTTCCTTTTATATCTCTCACGATTTCCAAGATTTTTCGAAACGATCAAACCGCGTTCCATTCGTGTAAGAATAATGCGAACCACGTCGATAACCGATTTCTAAACTTTCTAAGCGTCGAAAAAAAAGGATAATTTCTCTTTCGATCCCCTTGGCACCGAATGGAAAAATTCTTTACTCGTGACGAAAGAAAAAGTTGCTTGTACCGTTCGATTCGGTGTTGAAAAGAAGAGAGATTAAATTGAAAATAAAAAATTGATCGAATTAGTCTCTCTTTAATTGGGAAATATTATTTCAGAATGATCTTCTCGTGCGGATTGAAATTGGCCGAGGAGAAAAGGAAAAAGAAAAAAGAAAAGAAATTTGTCCGTTCAACGAAGAAGAGATCGTAGCCGATGCTTTTCGAGCGAGTCCTTTTATCGTGGCGATAAAGGAATTTGAAGAAACGTTGAACGACAAAGGAGCACCGATCGATGAAGATCGGCGCACAAAGGGAAAGTGATTCAATTGTTAACCGGCCAACCACGAAACCGCATTGCCACGGTGTTGTTTCTTCGATGTTGCCCCATCGTTCTTTCTCGATTCCTCTTTGAATCGTTGCAAAAGCTTTGGCTGCGGGTATCGATTTTTAAAACAACCAACGAAACGAACGCGAAATTGCCCTCGCGAAAACGTATACGCGATATTAAAACTTATAGCGATTGCCAACAACGCACCGATCCTAACAAGACCGTCATTTCGCCTCATCTGGAATGCGTATTGCCTCGAAAAATTCTCGAAACTGACCGAGGAAAATCGATCCTTAAAAATCTAGCTTCCTCCCTATCTATTATTATCCAATCGGACGTGGAATCGAAATTATTACGACGACCAATCATCGTTCCTCTCCCATTCTTCCCATCAGAGATGAATCAATAACGATCCATTGGATTTTGCCCACGCACGTGCGATCCTCGGCTCGGTGTATACCTGAAACAGGGCGCAGAGCGTTTCGTTCGAGTCACGCTATTACGCTCGTATTACGACGAGATAAGAGATTCTTCCTACATTCGCCTCGTGATGTATGTGCGCTTCGCTGGCGCATGCCCACAAGTGGTATATTCCAATACTCACGGAAAGAACACGGCTGGATCGGAGAATTGGAAAATTTTTTTATTAGACGATGGAGCAACGAGTGGCTTCCTCCTTCTCCTCCTCCTGTCAAACGTGTATGTAAAAATAGAGAGGGGCTGTTGTAAGCATTTTTATCCTCGAATCTATCGAGCGAGGTCGACTTTAATAATTAACGTTTATCCGTTCGTCGGTGAAAATCGTATCGTTCGCGCAGCATTTCGTTCATTATAGATGATATTCCGTGGTTGGAACGGAATGCCAGCTCGCCGAGAGCTCACCTTTCTCGGTCGTTATCCCCTCGCTCGCTCGCAGAGAGAGGAGCACGCGCACCTTTTAATCCCTTCCAATAGACGGCCGTGTATACCGTAAAACGCAGCGCGACTAGACACAGAGGGATAATTAGTCGACCGTGCTCGAAGCATCTGCACGTGCGAGTGCCGGTTAAACACTGACGGGAAACCGAGGACGGTTGGAATCCCGCGTCGTAAAATTCCATACAGGCGCGGTGCCCTCGTGAGAAGAAATATAAACACGCGCGGATTTTCGCGCAACGGTTCTCCTTAATTTCTCCTTCTCGATTCAACCGTCCGGATCCCGTAAATATTCCCATCGAGAATTTTTCACGCTACAATTTTTACAGTTTAACATTATTGGTTATAAATAATATATCGGTTTACATAAAAAATTATCGTGCTTGTTTCTCGTTGATTTGTTTTATTTATTTTTTTCTTTTTTAGATTTGTAATTAGACAATTTTATAAATAATATTTTTTTTAAACGTCCGATGAGAAAATTATGCTTGTGCTTGTTTCGTCGATTTTTGAACGAAAAATAGGACGATACGAATTATATCAATTGTTTATTTATTAGGTTTGAATTTTAATAATATCGGGTTGAATATGAATTTTTCATCGCGTATCATAAACCTGCGAGACACGATACGTGTAATATATGAATATCGATTGGATTCTATTGTTTATTTTTTTTCTAGTGTTTTTGATTTTGCCGCGCGTTGAATATGAATTTTTCACATACCATAAACACGCGAAAAACGAGTCATCGCGAATATCGATTTTTTCCCCTATTGTTCATTTCTTCCCGGTGCTTTTAATTTTGCCGCATTTTCAGCACGAATTTTTTCGCGTATTATTAAACACGCGAAAAATGATACGCCTGATATATATATATATATATGAATATCGATGTTTTTCCCTTTTGTTTATTTTTTCTAGTATTGTTTGCCGCGCCTCAAATATGAAAACAATTTTTCACCAGATACTATAGTGCGAGCATCGATATTTTTTCTATCGTTTATTTTTTCTAGTAT
This sequence comes from Apis cerana, assembly GCF_029169275.1. Taxonomy (NCBI): domain Eukaryota; kingdom Metazoa; phylum Arthropoda; class Insecta; order Hymenoptera; family Apidae; genus Apis; species Apis cerana. The sequence continues at coordinate 8,232,938 of NC_083866.1, forward strand.
CAAAATTCTACTTTCGAATATAAATTCTTTTTACGCGGGAAATTTGAAAAAAATTCTCTCGACGTAAAAAGAATAACAATTCGTGAAATTAATATTTTTATATTTTTAATATTCCATATAACTCACAACACCCATCTACGTTCACTGGTTATCGATTCTGAGTACCAATTTTCTGCTCGTCGTTAATCACCATTACGAAAGTCGTAACGTGAATTTTTATATATATATATATATTTATATACGTATGTATATATGTATGTATATAAAGTTCGAGTTTTAATAATATATATGATCATATTAAAGCACGCATGAAATTACTGAAAAGTAGCCGAACGAAGCAGGCAATATCGTTAACGACCGTTCCCCCCTTCCCCTCCCTCTTTCGAATCGTAAATTTTTCAGAATAACCGATATACGTTGCGACTCGCGTTTAACAACGAAATCCCGTGCCAGTCCCTCATTTCAACGTGCGGTTAATTGCATTTACACCGAGGCTGCTAATTACGGGTCGTGCATATTAAAAGTAAACGTAATTACCGGCGTTGGATAATGACCACACTCGCGGTATTACACGGTATAACAAAGGCAATCGAAGCTTGCGGTTTCGCGTTAAAGAACCATTGCCTCGCTGACAAACGCTAAATCTGAATACCATAACTGCCGCTTTATTGCATAACTGTTCAAGTACAAGTTGTAATTGACAATACGGATTGGAATAACGGCTATCCCGTATCCAATCTAAGCAAAAGAAGATTATATTGCTTATATTTAACAGTGGCCTGACTTATCAATATCCAATATCCAATATAGTCGAGGCATAATCGGTTAAAACCGGGTCAAAACATACGTGAAAGGATATCAACAGGCTGATATCATTCGTCTTTTGACAAATTATAGCGTGTGTGTGTAATATACGAAACGTGTATTATATCTCGTTTAATTCAATTTGACAAATTTCTATGATAAATCCGTGCGAACATAACCTGTATAAAGCGAATCGATCAATAAACTCGAATTACGAATCGAATTAAAAATTGTATTTTATTATTTTGTTATTCGCGATAAATTCGAGACGTTGCTGGAGAGAACATGACAAGGTGTCGTATTTCTCTCTCTCTCTCTCTCTTTATCGAATTGCAAATTGTATAAATATACGAAATATTTATAGATACGAGAATAGTTCTTAATGTATTTAATACTTCTTGGAAATGTGAAAAGAACTGTGTTTCATTTTGCCAACGTATATATTTTACGAGGCATTAAAATTCATGACGTTACGTAATAATTACGTGTCAACCAATATTGAAATAAGCCCAGAAGACGCGATAAAATATCCGACTTTGACCAATAAAACTAGACGCAGTCTACGGAAAGGTAAGAACAACTGGGAAGAAGAAATTAGAAGAATCGTGAGAGAGAGAGAGTCAACTTCGTTTCGAGAAAATTATATTTAAGAAACAGTAAAGATGCACGTTGCCGTTGTTCCAACCTCGTTCCCGCGAGGAAAGAGACAAAAGAAGCAGAAAGCGAAACGTTGGGAGGGAGGGCTGGTCTTAGGACAGAAACTAAATCTGCCCGTGTGATTCTTTCGTTGCATCCACGTCGTCTAACCGCGAACCGCACTGTTCGCGATACCGCAATGGCCGAGAAAAAGATTCTTGGCATCCGGTGAGGAAGGCTCCAAGCCGTCATTAAATTTCTCGCCAACGAATTTCATTATGTAAACGCAAACATTTTTCGATCAAAGGCTTTCTAATTTCCATCCGTCCCTCGAACAAAGTGCCCTCCCTTTCTTCAGCGTGGAATTTTGCATGGAAATTTCGCGAAGCTTTGTGAAATTCTTGAGCTCGAAAAAAAGACGCCACTCTCTCGAGTTTCTATAGGCGAGAAATTACGGTGGATATGGATGGTTTGGCCCTCGAGATGAGCACGAAAATTCCAACACAAACGTTAGAAATGAACGTGGTGGACACGATGATTTATCGTGGAGGAATGGAACGAAGACAGAAAGTGGAAACGAATTAATCTTGAAAGGAAGGAAGGAGAATTCGAAAAGGATGGGCAATGATTATTATCCTTAGAACGATTGAAAAGAACAAGAAATTATATATTCGAATACCAGAGGTTACCATCGCGTAATTGAAATAAATCCGAAGCGTGTTGGATAAATTAAATCGTATTAATTTCTCGAACACCTGTCGTTCTCGAAACCTGTCGTGCAACGTAACGCGAGCATCAGGATTTAAGTTTCGGATTATTCATAACTTCGCTGGAAACTAACAAACTCGTTTAAAATTTCCACTCGTTGGGAAACTCGATATCGTGTTAACCATGGAAAAGTTGAAAAGACTGTAACTATTCGAGAGAATTTAAATTTTGAACGTGCATCGTTTGTATCGACAACCTCGACCTTTATCCACGATTTATCGTCGGCATAATGTTGTCACGTCTGTAAATATGCGGAAATACTGTCGAACCATGTCGTGCCACGTTCGTCGTCTTATCGAACATTTACGATCGACTGTTACAAGAAACGAAGACAGTCAGCCTGGGCGCAATTCTCTACAGCAGAAAGACGAAGCGTATCGAAAGAAAATTCGATCGCGCAAGATATTTAATTCAATGGACGAAAGAAATGATACTCGACCGATAATGTCGCAACCGGAATTATCTAGAGACACATTTTGTACATTTTAATGTTATAAAAATAGTAGAATTTGCAAAAATCTAATATATTTTATTTTAAATAAAATTTAACACGTGTATATTCGCGACGCAACATGGTCGAATAGAAATAGACAGAAATTGAAACGACGACGACGTTTCAAGAGACACCTGTTTAGGAATACCGTTAACCAGCGTCAAGGAGCACGTGTCCTGACAGTGGAAATTCTAAATTCCACGCCATTATACACAACCACGTTACGAACGTACGTTTTCGCGTAACGAAGGAGGGAGCAAGTTGCAACCGACACGACCACGATGGTCATTACATCGTTTATCTCACGGAAATCGTAGACTCGCATCGAAATAAGTAACGCGTTGCCCGCACTGAAAGCCTCCTCGTCTCCTGCATGCGTGCGTACGTGTGGCTGCGAGGCGCATGCGTCGGATCATCCCGAAGTGAATATTCAACTGTACACCAACTATATCCAAGGATCGCATAAGAATATATCTATCGAGGCAGGCGTAAATACGCGCAAATAGAGTGTTCCAGAAATATAAGCCGGGCAGGCGGGATCGTGTTTCCGTGAAATTCTCGAATGGCCATCTTGGGCGGAAATGAATCCTCGGATGTAATTACGACACTGGAACATTGGAAATTTGAATAGAATGGATTCTCGTTATAACGCTCGTTCGAATGAAATTTTGTTTCGGACGAAAATTGATTAAAATTGATTCTCGTTCCTCATTTCCAGAGAGAGATCCGGAACGAAGGATTAATTATCATTCTTCATCTTTCGCCATTTTATTCCCGACTGATTCTTATATCTCTGTTATCTATCCTTCTCGTCTAATCATCGTACGAATTGTGAATCAAATTGGATCGTAATAAATACATCGAATCGATTACATTTTTACCCAAATAAATAGGCGTATCACGAGATTCTTTTCTCGATTAATGAATCCTATCGAAGAAAAAGAATTCGAATTTTACGAAGAGCTCGTCGAATTAGCTACCGATACGATCGTAAATCGTGTTATAAGCGTTTCCTGTTCTCCATGTAGGATTAGCGCATCAGTATGTAATCCAATATGACAAGTATGCTTCTTTACGCGTTCCCTCTCGCGAGCCTGGCGAGTCGTTTCTCCTGTACTTGTATAATAATGTGACGCCGATCGCAATCAGCCGATCAATTGGATTGGAAACATCTTTTATAGACGGGAAGATAGAATACATAAATGAAACTCGAGCTACCGTTAATAAAAATAGACGACAATTTATAACATAGTGTATAGACACGGTATGTGTACATGTAAACGATCCTGGGTGCGGTTACTATCCAGTGGTCGAACGAATTCTATAGCTTCGTTCGAGCTTAACCTTTTGTTTAGCTAAATCGAAAGATATTTGAATATCCATCTCATTCTTGGAGAATACTATTGGAATGATGTAAAAATTATTTATTTGAGCTAACGTGATTCGGGAAACTTACCTGAAATAAGAAAGAAAATTAAAAAATGTATATATAATTGTAAAAAAAAAAAAATTATCGAAACTCTAAAACAATCACGATTTAAATAAAAAACCAGATTCATTGACGGATATCTATTCACAGTTATATCTATACGTTACGTGATAATTGTTATTTTATTTATGAATATACCGATGAACATAAATATAAAGTAAAATCGGTGTTATAACCAGTGCTAAATTACTACCTTTGCTAATAGAAACACGATACCGTTATCCCGTTAGGTTTAACGTGTTGGTATATTGACACATTCTATGACCCGAAATTACAAGATAGAAACGATAATATTTACTATCAATTGTTTATTATCATTTAATACTTATTGCTCGTTCAAATAATAAAATTATGAAATAAACGTAAATATTCTAATTTCAGCTTTATATCGGGCGAAAAAGGAGCGAAGGATATTCGAAAAGACCGCCACGGAGGATCAATATCACTGATGGCAGCGCCAGAGACAACCAATCCAACCAGTTGACCTAATATTACCACCGGTCCATACCACGTATAATTTACTTGTGATTTACTTAATATATTCGTGTCATTCGCGTGCATACACACCACACACACACACACGTGAAACTAACTGAGGTATACGTGGAATTAACTGAACGAGAGGAACCGCGTTAAATGAAACGCGAATTCTAAAATACGAACGTGATACGTCGCGTCGTGTGCATTTCTTCGCAACTCGAGTGTGTTGCGCATGCGACGAAACGTGAGTAACAGCGCTGGCTGAAGTAAGAAAATAAGACCGCGACATTTCAAATGAAGCGTAAAGAATTGCGGAGAATCGGGAGTTGCAAAAATTGTACAAAAAGTTTGCTTTTATCCAATTCGACGTAATTTTATATACTTACAATATCTCGCGTTACATTATACGTGTATACGATTTCTTGTATCAACATTTCGTTCGTCGACATTTAAAATAAAATAAAGTAGAATTTTTTTCTAACCTACGATACAATTATATTAAAAAAAAAATATTCAAAAATAGATTAATTAAGAGTAAAAAAAAAATACTATAATATAATAATAAAAATCAATCGTTTAACTAATCAATCATCGTACAAATCAGCCAAATCAGTATAATCAATTTATCAATTTTTCATGGTTCGGTGAGCTCGCGATGGTGGTGCGCGGCGAAACCTACTTCGCGAAATGAATTTTCCGTTAGCCAAGAGATCAAATTGATCCTCGTTAACCTTGACATTTCGCGCGGCACTCGATACGGGTTTATTTTAGAAAGGTAGAATGAAACGTGCCACGAGAACTCTGACTCTACGAACAACACGGTGAACTCTAATTGAACGGATCGCATATTTGAACGATCCGTATCCAATACCACTTTTCAAAACAACCTATCGAAGAATCACTCCGAGAAACATTAACTACTCCGTTTACGCGATACATCGCCTCTCCACGTATCTGTTATCTATCAGATTACATATATTTTCTTTTTTCGAACAAATCTCGTTATTTCAGCCGCTCTCGAAACGACGGAGAGATCATCTGGAACCGAGAGGAGAGAAAAAAATGAGAATCCTCATTTGATAAAGTGAAAAAAAGAGAGAGAGAGAAGAACCCTTCGAATGTTCGTAAAACCATTGTCCGGCCGAAGAACGCTCGCCGTTTGTCCATACGCTACTTGGGCGAAGATTGCTTCCAAGAAGACGAAGCCTTTAGCGTCAGAGGCAAGTTTCGTGGCTCGCGTTTTACATCGGGTTTTCTTTTCCTAACGTCGATGGATCACGTACCGACATACGCGCGTTTCAACGTACGCGCAAAACCGACTAGCATTTCCAAGAATTTCCGTTCCCATTGAATCACAATCGACGACCGTGAGAATTCTCGCCAGTCCCCTCCCCTCCCCCTAGATCGATCAGGTCCTAGGAATCATCGTTGCTTCACGCACGAGGAGCGCGCACGTCACGTGACCGCCGCACTCTCCTCGCTTCTATTGCTAAATTCTGGACGATAGATATCGGAACGAATAACCGTTGGAGAAGAAAGAAGAGGGCGCGGTGCAACGGATGGAAAATTAGAGTCATTCGCTTCGAGCGTTTTAATATCGAAGCTTAGAACCTTCTTCCTTTCTCGTCCTCTCTGATTTTGTATCGATTCGCAATTGAATATTCGTCGTATATTCGTCACGGACGATAGAGTTATTATTACCAGTTATTATTACCAGATGGCGACAATGTAGCTTAGCTTCTGAAAACGAGTCGAGCATATTCCATATTGAATTGAACGGTGCGTGCAGGTGTTGACGAGCTACTTGGTTCAATCGAAGGAGCCACCGTGGACGTCGTATTTCGTGAGGTACGCCGATGTGGTGAACGATCAGAGGGGGATGTCGCACTTCAATTGGCCGGTGGGCAGCAGCAATTACCACGTACTGAGAACCGGCTGCTTTCCATACATCAAGTATCACTGCACCAAGAGGCCGCGGCAGGACCTCACCACCGAGGACAAATTTTTCAAGGCGATCAAGCTTCTGAACCTTGGTAAATATATATATATATATATATATCAAATGGAAAAAGCTGTCGCCGTGATCCGTGCTCGTCGTCCTTCTTTCTTTTTCCCTCCTTCCTTCCTTCGTTCACGATCGGCTGTCTTCGTTCCCATCCGTTCGTCGTTTTTTCGATGTGAAAGGAGGGAGGGAAGGCGCGGAGCGATAATTGATCGTTAGTTATCTTATACGCTCGTTGTTCCTCCTGTATCAGGTATACCAACGTTGATGTACGGACTGGCAGCGACTTTATTGATCAGGCATAGAGAAATCGTGAAAACAGCCAGAGGGGACGTGGTGATCCATTTCTTGCTGCCCGAGGACAAGGGATCCATGTATTGAGATATGCACGGTGATACGTATATACCTGTACTTACACGAATAAAATTGTAAAGTTTAACGTGATTCGGAGTTAGAAATTACTTTATCTTTAAAATTCCCCGATATAGTCCCAATATAAAATCCATGTCCAATAGTCATTCTGTCGATATTCGACGATAGCGAGCTCCATCCTGATCGCGTGTATTAATTATTCAAATTATTAGTTAGGCGTGCAAATTCGTGTATAGGGGTTCGACGATGACTCGATTTCGGTTTAAAAAGGATAATGACGTTTCAATAAGCAACGAAGTGCGACACGTGAATGGTGAATGGCGTTTCCAATCATCCGCCAATAATCGATTTCGATGACCATATATATATATAGCGAGAAATACCATTTGATTCATCGTTTTCAATCCACGATGACTAACGTCCCTTATCCCGCGTAGGATAAAGAGGAATACAATGGGAGAGAATGGAGACGTTCGATCGCATTAATATTAAACGCATTTCGTCCGATGAGCAATTAAATCACGATCCACCGTTTAACTGGATTTCCAATTAGGGAAGCTAGGAGATAAAAAAAGATTTTCTACGCGAGAATAAACCCTGTAGAAACATTTAGCAATAATTTCTTTGTTCGTGAGCCAATTCGGACTGGTAGTAAAATTGCAGAGAGAGGATTAATCTACGAAGTTAATCTAACAGGTGCATCTCACAATTTCGATGAAGATTAATTCTGGTTGGTTTGACAAGGGGATAAAAGTTGTAATTAATCGAGTGGCTTTCACTCGCTCGATTCGTATCAATCCATCGGAATAAACTTTCACCGACCTGCGCCCAACCAGCTTTCGTTATTGACCTTCAACCTTCAGGTGCACCATAACGATGCCATCCTAGAAATCAGTGATATCGGTATACATATATATATATATATATATTCGATTGTGAAGAGAGATCATCTCGAGAGGACGTGGAGTGCGATTCCATTTCAATATATATATAAATACCATAAAATATTAGACGTCTAATAAATATATTAAATTTATATCGACAGTCGAATGTTGCATATATTATCGTGAGATGTTGAAAAGAAACTTATATATATATTTTTCCCCTTCTTTTAGAAATTTTTCTGTAAGATGTGAATATCAAGTAAAAAAGAAAAAGGGGAATCGGAAATTTTTTTCCAAACGCTGGAAAGTTCAATGCCGGATGATCTTAATAAATTTGATTTAAAAAGGAAAGGAAAAATCTCGTTTAGAAAGTTCTCGTTTCTGCGGTTTCCGCGGAAATTAAATTTTCGTATTAAACGTTTCTCCGCTTTGGACATCGAAGTCGAATTCAATTTCGAAAGAAAAAGGGAAACGTAGAAAGAAGCGTAGAAACGGGGCTTCTATATTTATGAAATAATTACTTTCCTCAAATAATCTTCAATAACTTCAATACCACGAAACATTCTCTCAATTTGAACCTGATGATCAATCAATCAATCTTCCATTCATCGTCACGCTTTTTCCACAAATATTCATACCTGTGATTACTCGAGATGAATCTCCATCTCGAATCATTCAACCGTACAAAAATTATACATACATATGTACCCCGCATGATTGCATCAATATCTCTCTAGATAATAAATAACAAGATTTTATTATCGAGCGAAGCCGAAGTCAAGATCGAAAATTTTAATCCAAATTTACGGCAATCCGAGAAAAAAAGTTTATCGAAAATCCTTTTCTTCTTCTAACGGCGATCCAATCCGATCGTTGAATCAGTCCCCTCGTGTCTTCCGTGGAACGTTCGATTGGGCTCGAATCGCACGCCAATCCGTGTACACGTTGTAGCCGTCTCCATTCCTCGCGCGTGTTAACGCTGTCCTTGCAAGGAGCAGATCCTCGATCGAGCTTGCCACGGAGCTTTCGAGAGCTCCAGCGCCGCGTCACGCGCAATTAATTTCACGCGAGATCCTCGGATCGGCGCATTTGCATGTCCGATTGGACCAACGTTGAATTAGAAGATCCTATCTGCGACCGAGTCCTCGGATCGCAACGTGAGACGCTTGAACCGGAACCCGTGGAAAAGAGAAGAGCGAAAAATATTATCACGAATCGGCGAATGTAAATGTAAGATGGATTTTTAATTTAAGAAGTCCACTGTGGAAAAGATTTTTGAGAAGATGGAAAAATATCGTACGGGTATGGAATATAGATGATAATGTTATTTCATTTAAATTGGCGAATATGAATATACATATGATTTTCGATGAAGTGAGCTTCACTCCGAAGATTCGAAAAAATATCATAGATGTCCGTTCATTCAGAATATCCGTAACTATATAAATGTTTCGTTATTTCATTCAAATTGGCGAATGTAAATGTAAAAACGATTTTTAATGAAGTTTATTCTGGAAAGAAGATAGAAAAATATCACTGTTCGTAGAATATCTGTAACTATAAAAATAGGTTTGAATTGGTGAATATAAATATAAGAACGACTTTCAATGTTCGGAGTTCAGTTCGGAAAATATTCGAGAAGATTCGCCGAAGATTCTCTGCTATTAAACGCAGATATTGCGAATCTTTCAAAAATGAAAAGAATATCTTTCGCGATGTAACGGCTCCCCTGTTGGACGTTTGCGTATATCTAATATTTATTGCAAGATTTTTCCCCGCCCAGGAATGTTCTCCTATGTGCGAGCTAGGACGTTCGATATGTTTCTTCGTTTCTCGCTTTAAACGGTCGTGTTTTTTTCCCTTGCGTGCCTTGGGTGGAACCGCCCAGCGTCGCGATTCGCAAGGTGAAAGCAATGGGAACGAAAGACGGAGAATATTATTTGTAATTGTTGACCGTTTATTGACGGAAATTGCACTGTACGAGAATTTTACTTTCTCTCGAGAGAGAATCTCTGTGGTTTCATTGGAATATTGGAAAAATAATCAATCTGTTATTGTTACTCGAAGGATTTGAAAGAGAATGTAAAAATTTTTATTACCGTAATTAAGCAAGTTAAGTAATTGCACGATGGTAGTTTCTTCGAAGAAAGTACATATAAGATCTTAAAATTAATCTTAAATTGAAAAACTTTTTTTTTTTATAAAATAAATTTTATATTTCGTAAAATATCACGGATGAATTTTGTTAATTTTATTTGGCGATCGTTGAATTATGCGAAGAAACGGAATGCAAATGAAAACGATTTATTACGTTCAACGTAACAAACGAACGTGCGCCATTTCATAGGAAAATCATCGCGTTTCACTGTCGTCACATGGTGCAGAATATTAACCAAGCCGATGAATAATCATATATACGGTCGATGTATACACACGTACGCATGCTTTTGCTCGGAGTTGGTAATTACCAACTGTCACGCTACACCTGTTGGCAGTGATTATTATTTCAACGACAAACTGAAATGGGGAATTCGAAGGAATTTATGCGTTCACCTGATCCATTCGTAAAGCATTTCATTTGATCCGAATAAAATAAACTTTGCATTATTGAATCTTCAAAAAGTTTAGTTTACTTAAAAAGTAATTAAGTAATAACGAGTTACGGCGAGTGACCTCAAAAAGATATCAAAATTCCAAGAATACAGCAGTTTTTGATAACCGAGCAATTTTTAATAAGCAGTTTTCAATCCAGTTAATGTTTCGTAAAGTCAGTTCTATTTTTTTTCGCAAGTCAGCGATAAACAATATTCGAATGTTCGATGATAAATAACTTCGTGTGTCTGATTATTATGACAAATTAGAATTTCATGTAACTATGCGATTATTATTATAAGTTAAAAAGATTCTGAAACTAAATTATTTCTTATCTTTAAAAATAAATAAAATGAATATTTTCTTTGCACGATTTATCTATGATATATTTGGAATGAGGAAGGAATACCTTCGAGAAACCACTCTACAAACTCTCAAGAGTCGGAGATTTAAATTTAAACCCATTGGTTATCGAGAATACCGACGTATGCTTGTAATTTAACGAATTATCTCTCGAACCACCTGTACCTAATTCTGTTCTCACAACGTTGCCAGACAACGTTGCACTCTGCAAAATGTGCGGATAAAGCGGATGTAATCGTGCTAAAAGCGTACGCAGCTAAATTTCAGTCACTCGATGCGACAACGGTACACATAAACTAGTCGAGTGTCGTCCATCCAACTACAAGAAAGTTGACAAAATTTTTTAAATGCGATTATTTTAATCTTTTCTAGCGTTCTCCTTCATTTTTATATTTATAAATTATTGCGCAATGAAATATACGTAAGAAATGAAACGATGTATAAAAATGAAAAGATAAATGCAAGTGTGTGTTTATTGTTCGCTATTGGAAAGAAGTCTCGCAGAACGGCAACAGAGGAGAAGTCATTCGCTAGGACCTATCCCCACCTTAGACGCTTTGTTGACAATCCTGACCACATTCTACACAGATCACCTAAGATTAGAAACTAAAATATTTTCGGAACTGTCTATAATATGTCTAGCTTATTCGTATACGTACAATTATTATTTTAATTAATACAAATACAAAATTACATTTATAAATTAAACTATCGTTACAAATCGTAATTAGTTTATTATGAGAAATAAAAAATTTTTTATATCATATTGATACGTTTTTTTCTACCAATACAATGAACAATACATCGCATGTGAATAGTTTTCAAGAGGATTAAAAAGATCGATTAAAAGAACGATTAATTGAAATTCTTCTTCAATTTCAAATTAGTAACTAGATCAAAGCTAGAGTAAAACGGGATAATAACGCTGCCAGAAAATATTCCCCACTACTTGCTAAGAAAACGTGCAGACAATTCGAATAATCGGTCTGTGCTATTTTAGTCAGTTAACTATTTTAGTGCGTGCATGTTTGATCGAGTGAAAAACCGGCGGTATAAAAATCCCCGTCCGTAAATAAAGGTAAGTTTACGCGTGTTTCAATGCGGATTGCAAATCCATTTCGATTCGATTAGGGTTAATCCAATACCCCAGGTGTCGGCCATTATAATATTTTATCCCTATCGTTGCATAAACTCTTGCGTATACATTTTAAAGTTTCGCCTTTTCACAAGTTTCATTCGTATACTCGTTGTCGCGCATGAACGTAAGACGCGATGCGGTTCTACCTTTTTCGCCGTGCTCGGGGCCTTCTTTTTACGCGAAATTCCAACGAAATTTCCATTTTTATTTTCCACCATCGCGTCTTATCCCTTTACGAGAAGTCACGAACCGCCCGGCTCCTTTTTTCTCTCTCTCTCTCTTTCTCTTTTCCTCTTCCTTCTTCTGCTTTTTCTTCTTCTTTTTTTTCACCATGATCGACTCTCGCCGAGTAGGAATTGCGCAACCACCGAGATCGGGAGTCACCATCTCGATGGTGAAATTCTATTTCGAACAGTGTCCACGATACTTTGCAATTGAAAGATATGTTAATTTCCGATATTAACATCCGATTATACTGGAAAAGGGAGATGGTTAATCGCGCTCGACAAGAACAACAACAACCGCAGTTTCCAGTAAGACACAGTAGAAAGAAAATGTAAATGCTATAGAATCGCGAAGGGAAAGTAAATCAAACGTAAATTACGACCTTATATTTTTCTTAATTATCGTTTAACTTTCATATACATATATATCCTTTGAAAGTGTAATTTAAACAAGTCAAGTTCTATCCGCTATAATCGCTGTAAAATATAATTCGAAGGTTACGAATGATATTTCCTCCATTTTGAATCTTAAAAGTTGCAGATAGAAACGGAAGGGACAATTACGCGAATCGTATGTTCGTACATATGTGGCAAAAAATATTGGAAGTATTCTCGATCGAATCGCCGATGGAAAAAAAAAATGATTCTCTCGAGATTATTATTACACCGTGGAACGGAACGGGTGCAGCGCGTTACAACGAAGATTGCTCGAGGATGATTAAGATCCTCCTTAAACGCACGCCTTCGTAAAGTGGGGTGTAACAGTGCAAGCGAAATAACAGGGGAGGCGAGACGAGGAGGGGAGTCAGCGCTGTCGAGCTGCGGCTTTATAAAGATTCAATTTTCCGTTCGCTTAACTTCCGGTATCATAAAACATTCCGGCGTCGAAATGATGAGGCCCGAGACGTGCTCTATTTTAATGCACAACGTTCGCTTACACGTGACTCTACATTCCGCCTCGAACACGATTCGCAATTTATTCGATTTTTCGTGAGAGAAATACGCTCGCGATTAAATAAACTACAAACGAGGATATTAACGGTATGATCGGGATACTTAAAAAGCATTTTCTCGCGTTTACGACGGGCGTCGTTGCAACGCGTGATCGAGCAACGATTTTTCAAAATTATCACTTTCGAGAAGCTACACTATCGCGATTCCTTCTCTTTTATTTCTCGCTGCAACACTGTGCAATTTAAAAGTTTTTAATTTTATTGGAAATAAGAAGTGATTGGAAGGAAGAGAAAATATTTCCTAGCGAAATGCTATTCTTTTCATGATTATCGTTTTCGAAAAGTTGCTTTTTATTCTGTTTGTATATCTTTCGAAGAAGTTTCGCGATTTAATTTCATTCTTTTGAAGAATAAAAATTCGTCGAATTAGAAAAGTTAGAATATCACGTATGCAATGGAAGAGAGTTTTCATTTTAAACTTTATCTAAGAAACAAAATTCGATCTAAATCCAGTATAAAAATTTAGTTAACTTTGTACATAAATCTCTTCCACGAAGAGAAATCACAAAATCCTTATTATCGTTCGCAACATAACCTCTTCGTTGTCGTCTTCACTTTATCATCGATGCACATCGCCATACGATACACTTACACTCTGAACATTCTCCGACGAAATGATTTATCTTCCTGTCTCAACCCTCCTATTTAAAATGCAAAACACTTGACGAAATAAAAATTACCAATAATACCGTAATTGGTACGTAAGCGACGTCACAGGTGGAAGACGAGAATTCCAGCAGCTTCCTTGTTCGTCGAGCGGTGGCGACACAGTTGTCACTTACGATAAATCCAAGAAATCTCTTCTACGTTTATGCGGTTATATATCAGCCGCGCCTATTTCTACTGTCTGCTATTTACTTTCGCTTCGAGATTTACTTATACTCAACTTCGCGTATTTCACCTGGACTCGAACGAAATTACGTGTACGCAAGAATACTTTTTTTCAAAAGAGATCTTGCAAGAATTGGATCGGCTATGAGGCAAAATGGCAAGTTTATGGGAAACGAGGTTTAGATCGGAAAGCGAAAGCTCGTTGGAAGTATGGATCGAATCGATATTCATCTTTCGAAGAATTTTTTCAATTAAGTTATAACGAGAAGAATAATTTTTTCGCATCAAAATATTTTTTAAAATTATTAGATTTAACACCAGATCAAAATGATTCGAATATTTTTTTCTTTTTTACGATTATTGAAAACAGGAAAATGTTTCTCGTAAAATTAATATCGTGATTTAAATAGGAATCTAACGACATAACTGTCTTACACATAAAGTATATAGATATTCCGGTATTAAAATATGAAGATCCTCGTATATGCACCTGTCCACGACGGGTCCAATCGCCGTACACGACAATCCGCTTCGCAATAAGCGTTTGCAAAGAATCGCGCGCGTCATTAAGGCAAAAGGGAAGAAAGGAAAGCTTGAAGAAACATTTTCATCGAAGAGACAAGCGACTCGCATCTTCGTTCATCGGAAGAATAAGTCATGCTCATTGTTCTCAACCCATGAACAACGATATCCTCGTGCCTATCGTGTAATCTCGTTTGCCGTCCATCCACCTTTCCTCTACGTGTATATATATATATACAATATACATCCCTCGATCGCAGAAATAATGGCATTGTCCGTGCGCGAGAAAACTGTAATAGCGCTGTTGTTGCGGTGCACGCATGCGCAACGACTGTCCCGCGTAATCGGTGCGCGACACCTACACGAATCGAGAACAGGAAGAGGTCGCCAAGATCGCCTCGCGTCTGAAACAGTCATTGTCAAATTTACAATTTACTCGTCCCGGAAATAATCGTCGTAAATCAATCTCTTTTCGTTCTCGAGCCGATATTTGAGCTGATCCTGTTCGAGATTCGAGGATTGGTACCATTTGAACGACCACGATCAGATGGATGAAAATTAATCAATTCTTACAAATTGAAAGTGATTTTAAACTCGTCTTTTTTATAGATCGAATTTGTTTCTCTCTAATTCCTGTCTCGTTTTGTCCGCGTCGTTATGACGCAATTACTGTGCCGAGAATCGTGCGCGAACGTGAAAATATATTCTCGTATATAACCGAATCGAATGGCTGAAAGTGAGGAGAGCCAATTAATTCGTAAGTACGTTTCCTCACAGGCGGAGAGACGAGTTTTTGATCATCCGTTGGATGATGAGTTACATAAATCACACGGGTGAGATTCGTTGAGTTGTGATTACAAATCGGATCCTCTCCGTGTATCGAAGCAATTAAAACACGTGGATCGTAAACACGGAGAAATCTACTTGACGAATCACATCTTTGCGAAACATTTTATCGAAGTAAACGCTAGTTAGTTACTTTTGCAAAATTATGAAAAAAAGGAATATTGGCTAAAAAATCGATTTGAAAAAATAAAAGCTTCGAGAAATAAATTTCATTCTCAACACAACTCGACTCAAATTTCAAATATTTTCTTAACATTTTCCTTTCATCTTTCAATAAATGTTTCGCGTGATTTAAAAAATGTTAGAAGAACCATTAATCGATCGAAAGCTCGTTCCGTTCCGGGTTTCCCGCCAATTCGATGTTACGTCTAATCAGCACTACCCAGGCTTTAATGAAACGCTTATTAAATAAACTTTCCCCGCGCAGATTAATTTAACAGATTGATCATTCCACGCGAAATACAAGTAGGAGAGGCGTGCAATTAAACACTGTACACGACTGTGCCGACGCACCAGCAATTTCCACGAGACGCAGTTTCCTGCAAATCAATAGGTTTATCGATTGAGACACGACGCCGAACGGTTACAGTTTCGCGAACACGATCGATCTTCGATGGTCCTGTTACGCGCTATCCCTCGTGGTTTCTGCAACCTGCGGGCATCGTGTAAATTTATTTGGAAGTGCGAACAATGCTTCTTCTGTATTTGAACGCGCAAATATTCGAAGGAGAATATCGGATTTGTCGGATCCCTTTCGCCGCGGGATGGAACGAGGCGCTGCTAAAAGTGTAGACGCGCGAGCAAAATAATTTTCATTATACGCAACAATGTAATATTTTCCACGAACGTATTTAATTAAAATCAATATTTTTACATTGCGCAATAGTGATTATAATATGGTAATGTAATATCGAGTAATAACTTTTTAAAGGATTTTGTGACGAAATAGTTCGAAAAGATTCGAATACACGGATCCAAGATGAATTTCGAAAAAACTTGAGATTGCACTTGGCGTTTCATCACCATATTTAACAATTAACGAGTCGGAAGATTAAAATTAATTCGCTCTCGACGGTCTTATCCCACAATTCTTAATTATCCCACAATTTCCCAAGTACAATTTTATCGAGTCGTTGTAAAAATATGTCGAGACACGATGAACATCCTCGCGATTATCATATAAGTCATTAAAACTCAAGATTCTTAATTAAATTAATAACAACGTAACTTTATTAACAATCGACCTATAAAATCAGCATTTCGTAAGAATGCAACGAGAATTCAATAAGATGTACAAAGAAGCGTTCTCGAAGGAGAATTATACGCTCCTCCGGATTGGATCGGTATGTCGCAGATGGTATACGGATAAAAGGCCCCGTACGATTTAATTTTGCATTTAGGGGCACGCATTCTTCTCCTCAGAGTGCAATTTCAATTAAAGAGTGCCGTGGGACGAGAGGAATGGCGAAATCACGTACGGCGGTCGCATTAAGAAGAATCTGGATCGAGAGTGAAATTCAAGATTTAGACAGATCGATTCACTGGGTCGATGGATAATAATCACCGTTTCAACAATTCCAATTTTTATCTTCTTTTTCTTTAACGCTGAATTAGGTCGATATTAATGCAAAATTATACGCGGAACATCGAACACGGGTTCCACGTAATGGAAAAATGAGCTTAACGAGCGAAACCGAGGAAAGAGAAAGGAATTCGTATTCTTTGAGAGCGCAGAAATTTTCCGAAACGCGAGACCGCTCAAGTCTATCTTTGAATATTATATAACGAAATCACACGGTGAAACAAAACCAGTCTCGTGCGTTCGTTAGACGAGTAATAGCGATCATTCACTTCTTCACTTTTTACTCTCGATTTTTTTTTGTAATTATCGAGGAAGAACAATAACAAATTTTCTATTATTCTAATCGATATCTATCAGGATCGAGAAAATAGACCCAACACTCTCGCGTGACACGATTCCGTATGCTGTATGCACGATCGAGCCGTTAAACTTTTGCTCGATCCTGCACGCATTTCGACCCGTATCGAGATCCCAGAATGAGTCAGAAATCTGTAAAGTATCCGATGCACGGCAATACCCGGCTACTTGACATTTATCACGAGTCGCAGCCAAGGAATTCGCGTTCACCTCTCCCTCCTCTATTGACATCATCGGCAATAAAACTTCCAACTTCGCTTCACGGAGTACCACTTACGGATACGCCGAAAGGTGATCGCATCCTTCGAGCGATTCGGTCGACGAACGAAGATGGCGCGGAAGAAAGATATTTTTCCCTGCCGGCTCGTGCCCGCCAGTATATCCGTCGAGCCTCGACACCTATCGTTAAGATAAACTCGGCACACGTCTGCACACGCGACCGTTAAAAACCAGCGCCGATTATTCAGTTTTTTAATCGTATATAAAGCGGCTATATTGTACTCGTATCTTGGAAAATGGGTGTAGTTAATTACAGGCGTCGTTCTAATTAAACGAATGCAAAGGATGTTTCACTTGTTAAGCTTTGAGAACTTTGTAGGGAAAGATCTGACAAGTTGAACGAAATATTTCTTACTATAAATCTTACGCAACGAATAATTCGTCGAGTGAAACGAGTTTAAAAACGTTTTTCTTTTTTGGAAAAATGTAACAATTTATCGATCTTT
Organism: Apis cerana; assembly: GCF_029169275.1. Lineage (NCBI taxonomy): Eukaryota > Metazoa > Arthropoda > Insecta > Hymenoptera > Apidae > Apis > Apis cerana. Next base: position 8,251,059 of record NC_083866.1, read on the forward strand.
TACCGTTCTCTGGAGAGTTAGATTCAATAGCTTGAAACAGTTTTGTACAAAATAGGAGCGATCTGTAATTAACCGTGTGCGGTAGATCGACTCTCGAAAAGACAAATAATGCCGTCGAATGTTGAGAAAAAGAATTCCCGTTGAAAGGATAATGGGCATATGTGGTGCAATGTGGATCGAAAGGGGAAACGAATCGAACTGTCATTCGCACAATTCAAATCGATCTTTACGTCAATTTTTCTCTTGCAAGGGGAAAATCAATCGAAATTGATAACACGCCGTACAGTGAATTCGAACGAATCGTATGACAAATAAACAGGGGACGAAGATTGATCGATTAATCGGCCAAGCCGCGTCTGCCATTGGAACTTATACGGCGTTGATTTTTTCAACGTTAAATGGAAACGCACGGTGACGAGACAGTGAATGGTTCGAAGTACTATTACCTGCTGCAGAAAATGGAGGTGACAAGAGTCAGGGACATCATCTCGAAGGAAACGCAGTGACAAGGAGGCTCTCCATTTTCTTCCTTTTTTTCGAATAATCCCAACGTACGAGGAAATACAAGTCCACGCGGAAGTTGTTATCCATAATTGTGCAATTCTCTTACGCGGAAATCAATTAGGATACAAATTATAAAATTAATTGACATTTGTCAAAGGAGATTATTAAGAGATGTGTTCGAGATGTGAAAAAATTATTAGGTTATTCGGAAAGTAATTTCATTTTTTCACACTAGTGTCGCTAGTCGAACGTTTTATTCAGCCAACTTCATTCCAAACCATGTAGTTACTATATATTTTCAGAGTTGGCATTTCATGGTTTATTTCTATAAGAAAAATTCGTTCAATTCCGTGTCGGTTGTGTTTCTCGCGTGTGACGTGTAAAGTTGCAAGATCATTTTCGATATATTTTACTTTTTTATTACCGAAAAGGTGAGAATATTGTTCAGACAAGAAAAAAGTTACGCGAAGTGTATGGAGAAGGTGTATTAACGGTACACCGGTGTCAAAACTGGTTTTCAAAATTTCGTTCCGATAATTTCAACATGTACCGATTGAACCAAATGAATAACACGACTGGAGAAATTGCTACGAGATCGAATTTGTCGGATTCCACTGTTCGCGATCTCGTGAAACGACTTGTTTGTTTCATTGTTACAAAAAAACGAAATTACTTTTCGAATAACCCAATATATATATCTTTGCGTCATTTTTAATAAAAATTGTTGAGAGAAGAGCGAACGAGACGCCTCGAAAAAGGTGATTGATCGAGCACTTGGTGTCGGAGTTTTTCGCAAAGGAATTTCGACTCGGCTACCATTTGCCTGCTACTTCACGCATCTTTGCCCTCGGCCTCCTCTCTTTCTCCACGCCCAGTCTGTGGATCTACCTATATCTCCCTTCTCCCCCTTATCCTTGGTCCTGTCGCGGTGCACCTGGCTACCTGCTCTACGACCCGTGGCTCAGTGGGCACGGTCAGTAACCGTGCAGCAGCCACGCTTTTAAAAGTGGCGCTCCTTTAAAAAAGAGAAATAAATTGGTGACTCGATCTGGAAAACATTCCGCGTGAACAGGAACGGGTTCCTCCCCGTGTATATTTTTCGATTCGCCATGCCTGTTTTCTCTGTGATCGGCTCGCAGAACAGATCAGACACCGCTGCTTGCTCTTCATTCAAACTTTGATTCTTCGTCTCCTTTAATTAAACGAATTTTTCCCCTTCTGTTCGCTCGAAGATGAAGGACAGAGGGGAAGAAAATCGTTTATTTCGAATTCGAAACGGGTTAATTAAATTCGATGAAGTTGATGGAACAAGCAGAGGACAAATTCAGGATGCGTACGCGACAGAAGGAAGAGTATGATCCCTTTCTCGATTGTAAATTTACGACGACGATGATTGACGAGCATACCGGTCGTGCGTGGCACTATAATCGCGAGCATAAGAGCGAAACCGTTGGAACGTATTTACAACGCGTTTTCCTCTGTACGTTTAAATGGAACTGGGAAAAAGAAGAAAAAGAAGAAACGCGCGAAAAAAACGAAACAGAAGAAGAATAGAGTCTCTCCTCTCTCTTCCCCTTCCACCACGCGCAGTTTTGCATTAATGTATTCCACGTCACGACTTTTCCTTTGCGCGTTGAAGAAAAAAAATTTCTTTCCTCCAAAGTGAAAAGGCTGGCATTAATTTCAAAGTCGAAGCCGAATTTTTCGAACGTCGTCACGTTTCATCAACAATGAAAACATAAGGAAGAATGCATCCCCGGTTCGTTGTGTTTGGTATGCAACGTTCGCGCGTTTTTCACGCATAACCTCCTCTAATTTGAACAAATTTAGAAATCGTCGAACGAATAATAATTAGAAAACAGAAGACGCCTGTCTTCTTTTTTTTTTTTATATTTACCTCTTCTATCGTTTCCATCGAGGATTCAGAATCGATTGTATTCCTGGTAATTTATAATCGACGCTAGGTCAATTTAATTACCGGGGAGAAAGAAAAAGAAAAAAAATTAATCGAATAACACGTATCTCGACGATGTACCGACTCGCATAGCGAAGCGGAACGCCTCTACTCTCTTCGAGCAGTGTTCAGATACCGCGAGTCCGGTAAATCAAACCGTTGGACGGGGATTCGTTCTGATTAATTGAGCGCAGATAAACAGAAATCCTCCCCGACTGCATATATCATGCCACGCGAGCCACGTTTGCCCGTTATTATCATCCGCAAATACAATTCTAACGTATCTCCGTTCTATCGCGGGGAAAAAGTGAGAGAATATCGAGAGGAGTTCGAAAGGAGGAATTGAGAGAAAGCGAAAAGCGCGAGTGACAAAAGAACTTTTTCTCTCCTTTGCCAATCTTGTGTATCGCTCTGAAATATCAGAGATATCGGAGAGGATTAGTGTAACGATTTTCCAGTTGCGAAAAAAAGAAAAGTTTCCTTTTCTTCTTGCAAACAAATAGAAAATGTTTCGCGCGGTCGAATCTCGAAAGGATCGACAATGGAAAGGGATCGAGTTTAAGGAATCGTGGTAATTTCCCGCGGGAAAGGGATCGTGTATCGGCTTTCAAATATCATCTCTCTGCCAGAATTTATTATATATACATCGGATCCGCTTAGAAAGAACAATCGACGAAATTTCCTTCGCGAGAAACTCCAAACGGTATTTCGAAGAAAGAAAGAATCTTCTCGTAAATTTTTGGCGGACGAGTGCGAAACCGCGTGCACGCGTTTCGACGCGTGGAAGGAAGCGGGTTATACACGAACGAATGTACAGTTATACACGAATCCAAGGAAGAGGAGGTATCGAGAGAGAGAGAGAGAGAGGAAGGAAAGGGACGCGGTATCCGAAAGGAGGCCACGAGCGAGCCGGCCGTCACCGTTATATCGGCGCCCACGGCGAAGCCACCTCTCGAGTTCACCTCGATTTACGACTAGTTTGCTCGGCCACGTGTGCGAGTCTCCACGTTACGTTTTTGACCTCTGCGCCCACCTGCTCGCCCTTAACGCAGGTGGCGAGGGCAACAGGTTCCGAACAGATTAGGACCCCCGTTAATTGCCCTGCTGCCACCGAAGACGAATGTCGGTGATGTTACGTGATGTCGATCTTCCAACCTTTCGATTCCCCTCTCTGATCGCAAATCTCGTCGAGTGTAAAAGTTAATATCGGTCAGTTTTTCGAAAAAATAATTTTCTTGCAAACTGATATATTGTCTATATATATATATGTATATGTTGAGTTATTTGATTTTGTGGAGAAATTTTTATCTTGATACGCTAAGTATAGAGAATAAGAATTACGAATATCGAGAACGTTCCCTTAATTCGAATAATTAAAATTGAAAAGAGGCAAATTACGTAATTATACGGTTTCCGTTAAATTGGAGCAAAGAGAAATTAATTCAACAACAAAGACGGATTGTATATCTCCTGTGGGTGCACAATGTTCAATTTTTACGTCCAATTTAACGCGTATCTTTTTCGACGATATCTCGCCTCATTGTCTCTCCGCTGTTAATTAACGCTGATGAGAAGGTGACTCGCGATTCTAAATCTTGCCAGTTAAATCGCAACAGGTGAACGCTGTGAAGTTAGGTGCGCAAAGTTTCGAGTGAATTAAATTCGATCGATAACGTCGATTTGCTCGCATGTTACGTATAGAATTCCCTTTCTCGAGGGAACTCGGTTGGTAATTACATTTCTCTGAAATATAAAAAAGAAAAAATCAAGTGGCAAGACTCGTTTTTTCGTAATAATAATAATGATACGCATGCTGGGAAATATTATGCAAGAGATGAGAGACCATCGACGTGTGAAATCGTCAACCGACGAAACGAGGGCAAAATAAATTTTGAAAAGTTTAACTTGGCAAATAATCTGGAGATTTAGATCAATTTGGCAGAGAGTTTGGCTCTTTGTCACAGGTGTGCGTATAACGATTCATTTTCAAGAAAGCAAGGAAAGGAATCGTGGAAGGGACGAGAAAATTTACATAAGTAGCGTTTATATCTGCGTTTGCATCCTGATCCCAGATACAACTGTTGATGCCTAGTTGGTTAAGAAGCAGGAAGAAGGGTGTTTATCTTGGTGGTGCATCTAAGGTTTAGCGATTGCTGTCGCACGTTTTCGCCAACACGCGAAAACAATCCGTGGGAAAAAAGCCATGTACCTACCGAGTTAATTTAATCTCTATGAGAATTTTCGCTCTTTTGTTAAAGTCACACACGTGTATATATATATATGCTCTACCGTTAACAAGAATTTCGCCAGCCTTTATGGATCTTTATCTTCCTCTTAGTGTAAACCGTTTCTGTAACTGAAATTATTTATCAATTTCGAGTCACGTAATTTATCACATTTTTAATACTCTTTCCTACTTTATATTATACAAAGATTTAATTGTTAAATTAAATAATTCAATCGAAAACTTTTCTCCCAAGAAAATCACGTCGTTTCTTTTCTTCTTCCTTTTTCTAATAAAATAAACCGTTGAATCAATTCAGTTATCTCAAACAGATTCGTTTAACCACAAAAGATCGCACGGATGAAAAAAATTCTAATTTTCGTTTATTTTTATTTCTCTCTCCCTCTCTCTCTCTCTCTCTCTATGATTTATGACAGCAATCAACACGCGAAGAAATAATCTCTTTTAACGCTTCTGTTTTTTTAACGCGTCTCTTTATATACCGCATATATCGCGTTATTATTCAATTTTCCAACCTCTCTGCTCGAGAGGCGGCGATCGTGTTCGAGTCACAGCGCTGAATGTCGGCGCAAAACTTTCACGTTACCTAATTACGAGAGACAGGTGTACGGGGAGACGTCGTGACATTTGACGATTGGAACGGCTCGGTTTCCGAATTTACATTCACCGTATAATATACATCACCGTATTTACACGCTCGATAACGGGCTGTTGCGTAATAATTCGTAACGAAACGTAAAAAAAAAAAACAAAACAAAAAAAAAACACCGGTGGAACCGGTGCGCGTAGCTTTCGCTTTCTCCGCTAGGAGAAACATAACCTCCTTCCTTCCTTCTTCGTTACATCGCGCGCACGACGTCCATTTTTTAACGCTCGATTTTTTGGAAGAGAAAAAGAAAGAAAGAAAAATTCGTCTCGCTCCGGCGTGGAGAGGAGCGAGAAAACATTTGAAAACAACGAAGCTTGTGTCGGATCACCCGGTATACGAAGAGAAGGGGGGCCGTCAATGAAAGTTTGAAGCCAGCCACCAGTCACCCAGTATATGTCGCGCGGAGGAAGTCCAGTAACAAGAAGAACCGGTCGACTAGTACAGTAACCATTTCGTATCCGTCATTTTTCCCGGCCCGGTACCTGCTCTAACCTCGCTTCTGTGCTCCTTTATCCGTCCATCCTCTTCCTACCGCTTCAACTTCCAGTTTACGCTTACGGAAGAATTCTCTCTCTCTCTCGCTCGCTCGCTCTGAAAGAGGACAACGATAAAAGTTGGCCTCGCACAACGACGCACGATTTCGAGGCTGTTCGATAATTCGAGGAGAGAAAAAGCGCGTACGATTGTACGTACACGCGAGTCCATTTAGATGGACCTCTGGCAACGAGGAGAGGAGTTCTGAAACCTACAGCAAAGTGGATAGGCAGGTTTTCTATCAGGGGTTATCGATTCGAGAAAAACTTGTCGCTGTTGATCAACGCCTTAACCCCTTGCACTTTCGTGTTTTTGCCTCGTTTCAGTCCTATCTATCCTCTTTAAACGTTAATCGCATTATCTTTATTAGAAATCTGAATTTCTAATTTCCGATTTCTCTTAATTACGAACGAGCAAGATTTGTCAAATATTTTTGGGACAGAAAAAGACTCGACTTTTCAATTTTAATTGGGGAGTTAATTCTCTTTCGCGAAAAGAATATTTCCTTTCGAAACAAGACGAGACGTGACACATCTCTCTGGCTTTGTAACTGTGCCAGATAACGGTAAGAAAAGTAAATTGCAGAGAGGAATCACAATCGTGGATAGATACGGGTTGTCGAGATGAAGATCGCATTGACAGAAAGTTAGATCGGGATTATTATCCTCTTGCTCGTTGTTACTTCCGGCAACGTGAGGAATGGTGAATAGTCGTGTATACGCGGGAAAGCAGGTAACCACGGTGCAACAAGATAAATTACAAAAACATCGATTGAGATACAATCGGGTAAAATGACTCGCGATATTCTTGCTCTGTACTTTCTAATTATACGTACCGCGGAAGAGAGTAGTTTTTCGCGTGTTATCTGCTTGCTTCCCCTACTAGTTGTAAAAAAGTATTCCAAGTTTGCCAAAATTAATATTCCAATCTCTTTAAAACATTAAATATGCATGTATATATATATATATAAAGTATGGTAAATAAATTTTTCCAGAATTTTCGATACAATGACAGATATTATGTAAGATTAATATCTTCCATAAGATAAATATTAAAGTTTCCACTTAAATATCTTTCGATGCAGATGCAAAAAGATAAGAGATTCACTTTGAGAATTGAATGGGTCTTGAAACTCGAGATATCTCTTAATCTTTGAAGAGTGAAAAAAAAAAGGAAGGGAGAAAAAGGAAGAGTGGGTCAAAGGTGAATTAAAAAGAAAAGGAATAAAAGGGCTCTTCCACTCCAGTTTCGATCAAACTAGGCTGTGCAATTTTCCATGATGACGCCTATGGCACAAAGGAATGATGATTAAAGATGAACGTCACGATCAACGGAAGAAAGAGAGTTTACAGTTGTAATCGTAATACGTGATAATAATATTAATTTTTTTATTCGATGCGAAAGATCGTCTAGTAGGGATTGCGAAGAATTCTCTCGTGTTACATAATTATTATTACGATGCAATTAGAGTATAACCGCGTTGGTGGTGGAGACAGGAAAAGGAAACGTCGGCAAGGAAAAGATACGCAGCCCTAAAGGTATCATTTGCATTTGCTTCTAGAGCTAGGTTTTGCACCGATCTGCACGCATGACTAACCGAACAAGTCGTCAGGGCACGTGTATAGTGATGAATAACTTCGTAATATTGATAAAAATTGATCAAATATAACATCGATGTCGATGAATTTTTTAATAATCTAACTTTTAGTAATTAAAAAGAAAAATCAGAAGGAGGCTGAATGATAATAATATGATTAAAAAGTGTTAAAGAAACGTTCAGTTACAAATAAATTAGCGAATAAACTGACAAAAGAAATAGCTAATTTTATATAATTTTATAATTTATAGTTATAACTGTATATACATTATATTAACACTTTAGTCTGTATTCAATGGCGAGTTTCCAAGATTAAAATAAAGATTATTGCAACAAGAAATGCAACATGGTATTAATCATAAACCAAAAACATTATTGTAAAATACATTATAAAAATAATGACATAAATTTTTATCTAAAAGAAGAGCAGAGTGTGATTTTAAAATTTAGAATAATACAAAATTAATCTTTATATCTTATGGAAAATATATATGTAGATATTATATTTACTTATCTCTTAGAAATATTCGCTAAAGTTAAGCTGAAATGTTGTATGATGTATGATTCGACGCACGTACATTTTTCGATTCCATATACAAATAAATATTTTGTCTGTTCTGAATTCGATTCATAGTTGATGAAATGTACAATACTTTTATATAATTATAATTAAACGATGCATGGCAAAAATTGGTTATATTTACTATAATCATTAAATCAAATCTTGAACGCGTTGAAAAATACTTTGATAAATACATATCGTTAGTTTATTCTCTTTTAAAAACAATATAACGATCAATTTCAATATTATTCGATGAACCTGTTGGATCTTTTTCAACTTTTCATTAACATTAAAATCTCATGAATTTCATTCCTCGTACGTAAAATCCTATTGATAGTTACCACTTCGACAATAATGATTTTAATAGGTTATAATGAATAATTCATAATTATCACAAATTGCTAAGAAATTAAGAAAATACGAAAAATTATTGAATTGTAAAAATCTTAAAAATTTGTTTACTACATACGATTATTATAATTAAATTAGAAAAATAAATAATAAATATTTATTTTTTTTTAAATTTAAATATATATTAACAGATGCTGCTTCCCTTTCCTTATAATCGAGCAAAATAATTTCGAAGAAAAAAATTATAAAATATTTAATTAGGCATTAAACTTCGATATAAAAAAATATGTAAAATATTGGCTAGTTATAGTAAATATTTCTATCGTGCAAGATTTGTCGTCAAGATTTAATTTACTCAGGCATTTTCACTTACCATGACTGCGCTAGTGTATGTTCATCCGTGTATTAAGCGTGCCGGTGTGTCATCTAATGTTATTGTCTACTGCTGTTTAACCTAAGCATGTCTACAAAGTAGCCGATAATATTAATTAGTTGCTCCAAAATTTGCTGCAATTCAAAATCACAATATTCGGTTGATGATAGTTACACAGTCAACACAGATCACCATATGTAAACACACACACGTTCTTTGCGATACGCGTGGGATCGCGCTTGTATTAGTGCGCGCACTCTCATGCACTGCTATGAAGTTCGCACAGAAAAAACTTATTCGAACGTTTTTCTGGAAATTTAAAGAAACGTGATACCTATCACTAATTTGATCGATGAATTTTTTAACGAACACTAATAAAAAGTAATTGTCAACGGTATAGGTCTCCCTATATTTTATATTTTCGTTTTCAACATTTTCGCGCCGTTTTAACAAAACTGTGAAAAGTTACGTATAAAACGAAGAGAAGTCACGGATTTTCAACCTGGCGGACACCGACTGAGCTCTCAACCGGCAGGTAGGTGAGCCATCGCCCCTCCACTGTACTCACCACCACGGCCGCTCACCATTCTCCATTCTCTTTGCCTTTGCTTTACTTGGCTCCGTCTTGTTCTTTCATTTTCGTACGATTCCTCTTGGAATCTGAACTCTTATAATTAATAAATTATTATTATATTTTTTTTAATTTTCAAATAATACATTTTTAAATTAATTTTTTATCTTAACACAGTAAAATTTTGTAAATAAAAAATAAAATAGATGTAAAATATTTTATACATTATTTACACTTTTTTTCAAAACAATTATATAGTTATACTATTTAATTAATAATAATAATAATAATAATAAATATTGAATTTATAGGATAGGTAAACAATAAATATTGAATACTTAATTGGAATTCATTTTTAAATATAATTTTATTTATATACATTAAATAATTATTGCGTATCAATAATTGCTGTTTCATCTATTTCTTCCTTCTTTGTTTCTTTATCAGTTTTTGTTGCAATATAATCTTGATAATTAATTGCAAAAGATTCATCGGAAAGTTCACTTCTAATTTGAATTCTACAAAATTTATATATTTATATATTTGTTTTTAATTATTTATATTTATATTTATATAATACTATTACTATAATATTGTTTTAAAATAACTTCATATATTAATTATTAATTTAAATGAATTTACCTTACAATGAATGATGCATCATGTTGTGGTCTCATTACTTCAATATCATTTATTAGTGCACGAAAATTTTCTTCCAAATATTTCATATTCATATCAAGCTAAAAAATTCACATTTAAAATATGATATAAAGTGTTTTTTCATTATAAATTATTCATTATAAATTTTTTATTATAAATTATAAATTTACCAAGCCAAAAGTCACGTTAATTTCACCATATTCTTTGAAAGTTTTATGAGGTATTGCAGTATATCCAATTCCATTTTTGAATTTTGTAACAAGCTTCTTCATATCGGTACCCAAAGTACCTAAAATATTTAAATTATTTATATTCAATTTAATATTATAAATAAATATTTATATTTCGTAATAAATAAACTTATTTATTTACCTATTCTTACGTTTGGAAATTTCTTTTTCAATAATCCTCTAACTAATAATAAATCGGATAAAATATTTGCATGAGCTACAATAAAGTCATAGTCTTTGAATTGAAATGATCCATTCTGCAATAATTAAATTCATAATTCTATTAAATTTTATTATAATTCAACATCTATATATATAATATTATGATTTTATAAAATGTTATACACATATATATATCAATTTATTGCTTTTATTATATTATACTTCTACTCACTTGAATTTTTTTTATTAATTCAGTACCACCAGAATAGTCAGCTCCAGCACTTTTAGCCTCTTTTTGATCTTCTAAATTCTGACTAAAAGCTAATACTGTCCTTTTATTACTACTACATTCAAATGTATGTGGTGTATCAACTATTCTTGTAAACTTTTCAACAAATCTATTCTTCTTTTCACGCTATTATAAATATTTTAAATATTATAAAATAATTTTATTAAAATAATATAATTTTAATTTAACTGTAATATTAATTATAATATTATTTCTTTTTATTTTATTACCCTCATATCTAATTCTATATATGCATTAACAATTGCATTAGGTTTATTATACATAGTTGGATGATGCGTTTCACGATGGCATTCTATAGCTTCTTGTAAAGAATAAATTGGTCGTTGATGATATTTTATTACCCAGACATTATCAACTGCTTTCCACTTCCAACTATCATCTATATTATTAAGTGGACAAATTTCTACTTTTGTCCTATCATAAAATTAACAAAATATTCAATAAATATATTCTATTAAAAAAATTGAGATTAGAAATTACTCACCGTTTTTTATATTGTTTACGTGAAACATATCCTACTTGTTCTACTACTACTTTTTTAGCTTGTTTCTTTTTGGCCAATAATCTCTTTTCTCTTGTCCCTTTTCTAGCTGCATAATCTCGAGTTTGCATAAATAAGTAAGAACATACATTATATCTAATATTGAGATTATGTGTAGTACGAAAACTATTTGTCAACCAACCTATAAATGTAAAATTAAATTTATAAAAAAATAAAAATTATTACTATATTTGTTTTTAAAAAATTCATTTCAAATTATGAATAAAATTTTATGATCTATATATATTATTATGAATAGAAATAAAAAAGAAATATATTATATTTATTAAATATAATAACATTTAACATTTAAAAAAAAAATAATTATTAAGTAAAAAAAAATAAATTAAAAATAAATTACCTGTCAACATTGGATTATTTAATATATAATATTGTATAAAACAAAATTTAAAGAGGTTAAGAAAATTAATTACCAAATGTAACGTATACTAGGGACATTATACTCTTAAATATTCGGTAATAAATAAATAAAATCTTAATGTAAATAATTTCACAGACAATGCAGTCTGTGTATATTTATTATATTTTTTATAACTATCATTTATATCATTTAAACATGTATTATATAAAATTTTATTTATTTCTTCATCAATATCAAAATATTTTTGTAACTGTTATGATACAAAATAAAATAAATCAATTTAAAAAAAGAAAAAGTATAATTTATATTAATATATATACATATATATATATTATTATAATTTTAGGAATGAAATAAAAATAAATGTAATTGACCTCAAAATCTGCATTTATGAAACAGCACTATTTAGACAATATGGCAGACGGAAGTAGACGTCATCAGTGCCAACTGCCAGCCAAATAGGCTTGCTAAAGTTGTGCTTTTTATAAGAAGAAAAGCACTTCTTCTCCATCTTTTGCAGCTTCGTATATTTTTTGTGTAGGGTACGTTAAATTAGTGGTAAAGAAACAGATTTAGTGTAATTATACCATGCGAACGCTTTTCTGACCCGCTTGCAATTTTGCATTTTGGTGGTGGTGAACGAAACATAAAACTGTTATTAGGTGAGATCTGGTAAGTCTATCGCATTTCAATTGTAATCGTCCACCGATTATATTCTAAATACCATTCTTGACTTCGATGTAATAAAGGTTATTGATTTAATGTTTTACTTTTTCTTGTAAATAACTATTTGTACATTATCGATATTTGTATTTTGTTATAATATTTTTTCTTATTATTTAAAAAAAATTATATAAAGACTATAATAAATTTAAAAGTGATTTCTATTATGTATAATTACTTAAAGATGATAATCTTGTCAACTTATCATTGTTGCAGAGTCATTCAATTAGTTAGTACACAGTGGACCTGACATTCATTTATATCTACAAATATGTTCATTTGGGATTGGTTTGCAGGAGTTTTAAATTATCTTGGTATGCATAACTTTTATTATGTTTTACATGTGTTATAATATATGTTATATAAAACATGTGTTTAAAGTGCATGTAAATTTTATGAATATAAATGATTTTGTTGTATTCTTTTTTTGAATATATAAAAAATATATTTATATTTTATATGTAAATGAATATGTATAAATTTTGTAAAATTATTTTAAATTTTTAATATTGTTTTCAGTTTGATTTTTGTTTTTAATTTTTAGGTCTTTGGAAAAAGAGTGGTAAACTCTTATTTCTTGGTTTAGATAATGCAGGCAAAACTACATTACTTCATATGCTCAAAGATGATCGACTAGCTCAACATGTGCCTACATTGCATCCAAGTAATTAATATTTAAAATAATAATTATTATATATATTTAGAGATATGTATAATAATTTTTTTTAAATTTTGTTTTAACTTTATTTATTGTTCTATAATTTAATATTTTGTTACAATGAATTATTTTCTAGTTTTATATTATATATTTAAATCATATTTTTTTTCTTTAAATATAATTTTTTTAGATTAATTATATTTACATTTAATGTATTTTATTTCATGTAATATATAATTTTATTATATATTATAATTATATATAATTATATAATGCATATATTTTTCTTCAGCTTCAGAAGAACTTTCCATTGGAAATATGAGGTTCACAACATTTGATCTTGGAGGACATCCCCAAGGTATAATTAATTGATTTGTTAAAATGTTGTCTATATTTATATTTTATAATGTTACTTTACTAAAATATAAGATACATTACAGCTCGAAGAGTTTGGAAAGATTATTTTCCTGCTGTAGATGCAATAGTATTCCTTGTTGATGCAAGTGATAGATCACGATTACCAGAATCAAAAGCTGAATTTGATGCACTTTTAACTGATGAACAACTTAGTTCATGTCCAGTTTTAGTGCTAGGTAATAAAATTGATAAACCAGGTGCAGCATCAGAAGATGAACTTAGAAATTATTTCAATCTTTATGGTCAAACAACAGGAAAAGTATGTATATAAATTATTAAATTTATGTAAAATGTATAATTACGTAAATTACATAAATTTTAGGGAAAGATTTCTCGCAGTGAAATACCTGGTCGTCCATTGGAATTATTTATGTGTTCAGTGTTGAAAAGACAAGGATATGGTGAAGGTTTCCGTTGGCTTGCTCAGTATATTGACTGAATGCATACAATAATTTAAATACTCAGATTTGTGGCAGTTTATTACATTTCCCTTTCCTCTGATTCATATTGGATGTTAGTACTGAAGTGTATTGTTATCCTTTATGTGAATTGTGCAGTAGGAAAGGAGTATTAATATATAAACTGCAATAACAGATTCAGAACAGTGCAAATAAGTAAAACAAAAACATCCGAAAAATACAATTTGACAAACGTGATAGAACTAATTTCTTTCATTTTAATACATGGAGCCTACAATCTATATAAATTGTTTTAATTCCATATAAGAAAGAGTTCTGTGAATTTCTGTCATTTGCAAATCATATTATGGAAGTACTTGATATAATAAAAATAATACACGTTTTGATAAATAAAGTAATAAACTATTTAAGAATTTTGAGTGTTTTTAAAATTATTTTTTATAACGTAAATATTCTAATTACGTTAAAAATATTTTATGGATATTTAGGAAAATTAAAACAAATTTTGGTAAATGTATTTTGATATCTTTTATTAAAAGAATAATAAATACATTTTATTTGGTATTTTTTAAATTAAAAGTAAAAATATCAATGAATTTCATACATATTATTTGCTTAATATATTTTCATTTTCTTTTTTTTTTAAATTTTTATTCTTTAAATAAAATACAAGTATAACTTGTAAAAAGATAAAAACGAATACATTTTATTATAAAACTATCAATATATTTGTAGTTACATTTTGGTAGTAAGTTTTTAAAATATTAATAAATGTCTTGTAAAATATCATAAATCGTCCGTATTATATTATATAGTTGTTTGTGTAAACTTGATTTAAAAATAGAATAACAAAAAATAAAAAACTTAAAAATAATATTTTTTTTTAATGTATTAACATAGTAATTGTAAATACTTATTAATATTTTGTTCATTATTTTTCAAATAAAGCATGTTATTTTCTATTTCATACAATTTGTACTTTTTATGCTATTTCCCTGACATTCTAATCTAATTTAATACTGTGTAATTCATTTGTTAAAAGATTAAATTGTTGATTTACATAATTATCTGTTACTTCTATTAAGTTTTTCTTCCACTTTGGTTTTTTATCTTTATCGATTAAAACAGCTCTGACACCTATGAAATTAATAATAATTAATAATAATAATAGTTAATTATTAATAAAATTATTTTTCAGAGATAATAAATATATAATAACATAAATTTGTAAGTACCTTCGCAAAAATCACTAGTTTTATTAAAAAAACTACACATTAATCTAAACTCCATCTTTAAACAATCTGCCAAATTCAACGTGCTTCCTTTTTGAATAGCACACATTGTAAACTTTAGAGCAGTAGGAGATGCTTTTAATAACATTTGCAATGTCTTTTTGGCCCATTCTGAATTATCCTCTTTTAATCTTCACCAAAATTTGCAATAAGTAAATATTTTAAAATATAATAAATTATATATACATGTCTAATTAATTAAATTATATTAAACGAATATATGTATATACCTAATTTACGTAATTATTAAAATAAAGTTATATATCATAATTATAATTATTATAGTTTACCTCTCTATAATTTCTTCTATACATGATGCAGAAAAATATTTATCTATTTTACTCATATATGGTGCTAAACAAAATTCTTGATTTAATGTTTTAGATTGATATTTATTTAAGATTTCTTTAATATCAGATTTGTCAGTCATCAATAAATCTTCTTTTAAATTTGGTAGTTTTTCGGAAGGAACAAAATGTGTTGCAATACCAGCAAGTAATACATCAATACCTAATATAATATATGAAAATTATGATTTATAATATAAAGCATTTAAAATGTATATTAATGAATTTAATAATTTTTCATACCTTGTAATCGATCTCCAGTCAATCCAAGATAAAGTCCTAATTTACCTTTTAATCTAGGTAAAAAATAACTTCCACCAACATCAGGAATTAATCCAATTGCTGTTTCTGGCATTGCAAATAATGTTTTTTCTGTAGCAATTCGATATTTACCATGAACAGATATTCCAACACCACCTCCCATAGTTATTCCATTTATTGTTGCTATATATGGTATTTTATATGTACCAATGAGGTGATTTAAGCTATATATTTAATATATGAAAAATTTAATAAATTAATTGAATAATTCTTAAATTTATATAATTCTAAAATATACTTTAAAGTTTTGAAACTTACGTATATTCTTTTTTCAAAAATGTTTCAGCAAAGACTTTATTATCATTATTTTTTATTTCAATAGCAACAGATTTTATATCACCACCTGCACAAAATGCTTTATCTCCTGCACCTTCAATTATCACTAATTTTTTAGATGATTCCCATTTTTTAAGTACTGGATATATTTTTTCAACCATTGATAAATTTAAAGCATTTAATGCTTTTGGACGATTCAATATGATAATACCTTTATTTCCAACCTTATTTAAAAAAATATATATTTATTATAATATATATAATTTATATTATTAATTTTATAATTATAGATATACGTACTTCTTTAAATAATACATCATTTTCTATATTTGTTTGTTGTGTTTCCTTGCCTGCAATTGCACTTTTATGAGGTACTGGAATTTCAAGAGGTGGTAGAGAATCTGGTTGAGGTTGAGGTTGAGGTTGAGGTTGCGGTTGAGGTAATGGTTGAGGAAGTGCAGGTTCTACTATAGGGCCTAAATTATTTTTTTAATAATTCATTTTAATTAATTTATATATCAGTATATTTATTACTAATACTTAATTCATAATCTATCTTTAAAATTATTTATTAAACACATTTATAATTTTATTAACATTAAAAATTAAAAATTTTAAAATTTTCCAAGAACCTGGTATTTCTATTATAGGAGTTCTTTGAGGATAAGGAGCAGTTGGATACGGTTCTGATGGTTCCGTTTCAGGTAATATAATAGGTTTTGGATTTTGATTAGCAAATTTTAAACCTGTATCCTTACCTCCACCTGAAGTTTGTGTTGATAAATACCTTAGAGTATTAATTGAATTACCACCCACACAATTTAATTTTAATGCACTATTTTTTATCTAATAAAAAAAAAGAATATTAATTGTGATTTTATTACAAAATTTTATATAAAAAATAATTACCATTTTGATTCTTGAATATTTATTTTATACAATTATATTAAGTATAAAATAAGAAATATTAATATAAATATAAAAATCACACGACAAACACACAAACAAATTTGGTATATTAATATAGGTTATCAAATTGTATGTTGATATTCTTATTTTTTTAATATGTATGTAATATAAAATGATAATTGTATTGATGAAATAATTACGTAATCATACGAAATCGTGATCATAATCAATCGAAATTTCATTGACGGAATTTGTTATAAATGTAAATACATTAATGGTATGTAAAATATAATTTAACTGTCAATATTTAAATATAAAAATAAAATATTACATTGAAAATATAATTAAATATTATATTAATTATAACTAAATAATGAATTAATTGTAAATATTACATTATAATAAAAATATAGTTATGTTATATTATTATTATGTTATAATAATATAATGAATATTATTTATGACGTAACAAATATTAAGGTTAAAATTAAGAAAATAAGGGAAAAAAAATACTTTTAAATATTTTATAATTAATTATTATATAATTTTAATTATAATAAAAAGATTTTTATTGTAAGCAAATTAAGTAACAAAATTTTTTATTATCATTATTTATAATTTTAATATTATCATTATTTATAATTTTAATATTATTATTATTTATAATTTTAATATTAAAATTTTAATATTATCATTATTTATAAAAACAAAACAAACATTAATTATATATATAAAACATTAATATATAGGCAAACTAAGATCATGTTTCCATGTAATATATATAATAATACATTTGATCCGTTAAATCATAGTACCAACATATCTACTACAATCATCGTAAAAGCTTAACCTTATTAACTCTATCAAAAATTCTTACGAATACTGTAAAACAATAGTTATAATAATGTTCAAATGTTTTAATACAGTCAGTGGATCTATAAAGACTTTGCAAAAAAATAGTACATGTGCATTTAGCTTTCAAAGTTTAAAAAAACTTTGTGAAATATATTTGATTGAAACACCTGAAAGTGCAAAACCTCCTTATAATTTTATTTGTCAAGTTGGTAATCCTGTTTTAAGACAGAGAACATCATTTATAGATGAAAAGATAATACAAACGCAAGAATTTCAAAAAGTATATTTTTATATTTTATTAATTTATATCTTTAAATAATTGTTCAATTTAAAAAATAAATTATAAATAATTTTATTTTCTTATTAAAATAGAAATTTAGATAATGAACTAAGATAATACTAAGATAAATTTAAGATAATAAACTAAAATGTTTTAAATTGAAATTTATTCTCGTATTATAAGAAAATAATATAGAAATTATTTTTAAAATTAAATTTAATAGTATTTCATTAAATATATATAATAATGCTTCTATCTAATATCTCATATCTAATGAAAAAGAGATTTTTATAATAAAAATATTTATTTTAAAAATTATATAATTAATGAAGGTATTTTTTTCAACTATATGATTTATTTTATTACAAATTCATGTATTAATTTTTTTATTGTAGACACTTGATCATTTATATGAATTATTGAAGAAATATGATACAGTAGGATTAGCAGCACCACAAATTGGCTTACCTTGGCAATTATTTGTTGTTGAAATGACAGAAGAATCTATAAAACATATTCATCCATATATACGAAAATGTTATGGTATTATACCTTGTCCATTAACATATTTTATTAATCCAAAAATGAATATAATAAATTCTGAAGAAGTTGTACATTTTGAAACATGCGCGAGTATTGATTGTTATTATGCGGAAGTACCAAGACCAAAAGAAGTTCAAATCGAAGCTCTTAATAAATTTGGAGAACCATTTTCTATGAAAGCAGAAGGTTGGTTAGCTAGAATTATTCATCATGAAATGGATCATTTAAAAGTAAATATATTTTCTCTTATTATTTTATTTGATCGTTTGTTTTTTTAACCATTATATTTTTTGTTTCTTTAATTTTTTGTTTCTTTAATTGACTATATCTTCAAAATTTACTGTACATTTGATATCTATAGCTTTATTTAGCCTTATCATGCTAAGAATTAAAAAATTAATAAAAGATAATATAAATATATTATATTTATTTTTAATAATGTATTTTATTATTTTTTAGGGTCATTTATATACTGATAGAATGTTTCCATTTTCATTTAATTATGGTAAGTGGGACAAAACAGATAAATGTGAAAAAGATATTGTTAATTGATTAAGTATTTCATAGGATAATATTATAAATTGTATTGTATTGTAATTTTGCTTATATTAATTTATGTTAATATAATGAAAAAATATATAGTTGAGTTTTTTTATTTCGTGGAAATATCTTTGCATTTCTTCAAAAATTTGTTAATTATTTAGTAAATCAATTAATTTTATGAATAAATATATATAAGTATAAGCCATTTTAACATATTTATATTATATAATAATTAATATAAAAGATAAAACAGAAGTAAATTAAAATATAATAAAAATATATGAGTTGTGAAAATTTTAAATAAATATAAAATTTTATTTGAAAGATATTTTGCTTTTTATAGAAATATCTATAAGCAAAAATAATTTATGTAAAATTTTAATCAGTAATTTAATTAATACAGGATAGAAATATCTATATATCTATACATACAGGATGTATCATTTATATTTCAGCATCAAAATCAATATATTTTTTATAAAATAAATACAAATCATATTAATTATTTCTTTTAATATCATATATTTTCATTTCTTAATTTTTATACTATTTGTTTATGATGAAAATACAATTTTTAGGAAACTTTTCCCTGCAAACAAAAACAATCTCTTATATTATTATTCACATATTTTTATACATATCGAATAATATATTCTCTTCTCATTTTACCAAGCTTAAGCTTTTTTCAATACATTCAATATATATAGTTACACGTACATTTAGACTTAACTATTATATTAAAAAGCGTTTATTTTTCCCAGAGTATTTTTCGTCCGTATAGCATTACAATAGAAAATATAAATAATATTGATTAATATTGAAATAATTATTGATTCAATTAGATTGTTTTCAGTTTGGCCAATTTAAAAAAAAATTTCTATTTCTTTTGTTTGATATAAGTACATAAATTAAATGTAATAATCGAACAACATTTGCAAAATATTGTCAGTATTAAATTTACATTATTTTTTTTTCAATCAAAAAAAAAAAAATAATTTTCGTATTAAAATATTATACATATTAAACTAAATTTATTTTTACAAAGAATCGTAACATTAATGATTAATTTTCACGATATATTTAGCGTTTATTATTAACATTTTGTATTATAACAATTTATTTAAATAAATATATGGTATAGACAACCAAAGTAAATATACACTTTCGCTCAAAAATTTTAAGAATTTTATTATATTTCTTTGAAAATTGAAAAAAAATTATAAATTATTGCTAAATTAAATATTAAGATACAATCAGATTATACAAACAATTAAGTAAATATATTTTCAATAAAATAATTGTTCCATAAATTATTTACAAATACATTTGTTTATTTTTAGAACAAAAATGTTTATCATAACTATTTTTAAATTGTAATAGAACATTATCCACTTTTTATATTAATTATAATATATTTTCGTTATTTTTTTTTTTAAATAATAATATTTGATCAAAATCAAACAAGATACAAGCTTGTTTAAGTAGCAAAATTCCATTAAGAATATAGATTTTTCATTTTTAAAGAAACTATCATCTGAAATAGAAAACATTTTTGTTCAATGAAAATTAGTATTCTTTCCTATTAGAGTTATTATACCAATACACAGTAGGAACACTTAGTAATAGGAAGAATTAATTAAGCAGTTTATGTTTTACAAAACTGCACACATTAAACTACTATATCATGATCTATGTTCTTATAAATTTTCATTAAGATTCTATCTTTGTTAGAAAAAGGAAATTTTTTCATAAACGTATGCAGATAGCAATAGGTAGATTATTGGTCCATTAATGTTTATATATACATACACTAAACAATTTAACTTGTATATAATATAACTAAGTATATTTTAATATAAAATTAACATTTCATCTTCTTATATTACGCTATAGGAAAAAAAAAAGAAAATTATATTTTATTTTTTCATTTAGTTAAACGTATGAAACAAAGTTTAATCACATTCCAAATAAATCTTTTAAATAAGAAGATTCTTGTTAGAATCATAAAGTGCACAACTTTATAATTTGTTTGGCAATATAATTATTATCGCAATCGTATAATAATTCGTAAAATTAGTTGTTTTTAAAAGAATTTTTATCTATCAAATCTATCGATAAAAAATGAAAATGCAAGAGTATTTATTTATTCTTTTGAACAAACAAAAATTGAGAAAGATCATTTTTTTTATGAATTTTTCGATTCTCGTCGTCGCGTTGAAGCTCGATTCAGCGTAGTTTACATCGAAACGGAAATATTTATTCTAATAGCGAATAGTTAACGTTTTTATTGAACATAGTGAACAATTATTTGAGCTTTCTGGTCTGATCTGATCATAACAGGTCTGCGTGGATAAAAGAAGATCTAGAATTTATCGGTTTTCAATCTCTTCTAGTTTCATTCGCGATGAATATCGAAGAGGTCGACTTCTTATGGATATGTACTCTTATATCCAGGTATGTACTCGTTGCTGAGGGCTTTCTTCTTCCTGTCAAGACACGTGACCCGTAGTTTGCGAGGTTTTCCACTTCCTTCCTCGATGCTCGGCCAAAAATCGATCGTTTCCCCCTCTCGATCGTAGACACATATGTATTCGCGGTGTACCTATTAAAAATTAAAAATCGATCTTGTTTGTATCGATATATTAATAGTATAGTTTTTTTCTTTTTACCTTTCTAATGATATAGTAAAATTGGAATTTTGGAATTTCAATAGGAACTAATTCTTCCTGTTATTTAGGATATTTCATTTATAAATAAGAATTCTAAATGCATAGATCAGGCATTAATTAATATAAAGGTATATTGCACGTGTGCAAAAGTTGATTTCCTATTTCATAAATTTATTGATGAATCGTTCATAATAAAACGCATATGCGAATAATATAGTTTATAATTATATAGTTTATATAGCTGGATTATAATTTCTTTCTTATCGATCGAGCTCGCGCGAAAATACCGATCGAGATGTTTTTTTTTTCTTTTTCGATTCTTTCGATTCGTATGATTCGTACGTTCGTGGCGTAATAAAGTTGTTAAAAGCTACCTGTTACCGAACGAATCAATTTTCAGAGAGTCGTCGTGTCAATTTCGTTACTCTATTTCTCGCGATTCATTGACTTTGGCATTGGCGGTGGTGAGATCATGCAAATTTATGTAAGAATTTTGCGCGTCCGTGTGGGCGTCATGGTGCTCGAATCGTGATTCACTCGTCGATGCCGTTGTTGTGCAAGGGCTTTCGAAAGATGTGGACGAGGACGTACCGTTCCGTGATATCCTTGTGTTGGTCTGAGGACTTCCTGTGCAACTATATCGCGACGTTAACGCCTCCGATCGTGATAACGAAGGCTCGGGCGGAACTTTCACCATAGGGCACCACGAGAAAAAATGGGCGAATCCGCGTCGAAATCTGTAAAGTATTGAGAAAAAGATTTCGTTTAATTATTATTGATCAAATAGCGAAACGAATTTTCATTGTTCCAATTTTAGACGCTTTTATATTTTTCGTGATTGAAAAATTCTCGTAGAAATTGGATTCGAGACAGAGGTTTAATCTAAACTCGTAGCTTTTCGAGGGAATAAAAATATCGGTTGGGAAACGGTACATTTCAAATATTTTATTGGAAAGTGAAAGAGTTTTTTTTTTCGTTTCTTTTTCTTTCTTTTTTTTTTTTTGTTTTTTCGTGAGTATAGGCAAACGAGTGTTATAGGACGAGAACCATTGGCCTATTGTGAGGAAATTGTTCGTTACGGACAGTAGTATTTTAGTTTGGTACGAAACGATGATACCGGTGTGCACCGCTAGAATTTCACCGAAACAATTCCTGTGTATGACGTGTAAAGGGATTCTGGTAAATGGCTATTTTCAAATCAATCACCTGGCACCCGTTTCATTCAGTTTGTGGGAACAATGTTGTCTGGATTTGTCTTCGACGGTTCGTGCGGTTTTTTGATATATATATATATATATATACATATACATATATGTATATATCGTATCAATCAAACCGCAATTAAAATTTATATTTTATAATGGATATACTATGGATTTTTCGAAAGTTTAAAATTATTTTTTTTTTTAAATCGAATGATAATAAATCAATTTTAAATATACATATCGCGTGTACGTGTGAAAATTGTTTACACACGAAACGTAAATAGCGAGTGAAAATTAACCTTAAAAGTTTTAATTTAAAGTACGATACATTTTGACGCAACGATATCGAAATCAATAAAGTTTTATCCAAAATTATTACTAATTGAAAACTTATATTAGATCGATTAAGTTTTGATTGTTGAATTATTGAATAACAATTAAAATCTTTTGATTGGCGTAATTATTAAAACGAGTTTACACGTGCAATGAGGAAAATTAGGCCAATCATTTTTTTCAACTAAAGTGAAATTTTATTGAAAATCATCGTGATCATTGGATTACTTAAGAAATTTTTCGATTAATTCGTATTTATTTAAAAGTACTTACGCGATATTTTATAAAGTAATATTTTACCTGGAGTTCATCCAACAGTAGATTATGGGATTATACATGCTGTTAGACATCGCAAGCCAGTAAATACCCAAGAAAACTTCTTGGATATACGATTCATTCGTAACCTCCGGAAAATACGACGTTATGATGAAGTACACGTGAAAAGGTAACCAACATATCGCAAATATTAGTACCACCACGATCATCATTTTTACCACCTGAAAAAAAAATAACGTTCATATTTTTTAAATAACTTCTTGTTTTTCTTTTCAATCGAAATTAATCGAAAAAAATTATTTAAAAGAATTATGTATAATTGTCGTGAAATATACATAAAAATAGATAGGAAAATCGAGATGGAAGGGAAAAATCCTTAAATCGATAGAATATTCGAAACCACGCAAGTCAATTCCCTTAAATTCTAATATTTTTCGCGAGCCATGCGGTTAAAATAGCTTATTACCCAAAGTGGAATTATATCTTTTCCGTGAACGAATTTAATCCATATTCTTTTCGATAAAAAGATGTACATATTTTTTTTATATTCGTAATATAATTTACACCGCGATCTCGACACGATAATCTTGATACGAAATGGCCGTTTAATTTCCCCATGATTCTTATCTATTCACGCCCGTTTTTATGGTAAAAACGAAAAGAGAAAAATTCGTTCGAACTGCATAAAGCAATTACCAACGAAACCTTTCGAGTAACCTCTTTCGCGTTAAAGCCGCTTAAACAATTTTCGACAGCTGGCGAAAGTTTGAAGAGCAGAAAGGGGAAATCGTGTGTCCACCGTTGTCCAAAGTTTGACAACCGCGCTTGAACTCCATCTTGAAGTTCGGTCCAACGGAATTTAACTCGTCATTGTCCGGCCCACTTTACAGAGCCACTCGCCTATGAAATTGTATCATTGTGCCATTATTATACGCGTTACTCCAACGTATTCAACTCCGTCCGCCGAAAGTAGAATCTCAACAGGCCGTCTATCGCATGTTTTATTCGTGTAACTTGGACTTTCGGGGATTACGATTTCACATTCATACATTCACGAGATGTGTCGCCCGCTCGATCCGTCCAACTCGACGAAATTTTCCTCGAGAATTTGCATTTGTTTAACTAACAATTTATTAATCTTACAATTCATCGTTTTTAATCGATTTCATCTCCCTCGATTAATATTATTTTTCGTTATCTTTATCATTTCTTTGTTTCGTTGATCGAGGTGGCGCGCTTTTCAATTTACAATCGCCTTTGGCGCGTAAATTAAAAGGGAAGGAAGGTTGATCTCTTGAGGATACACCGCCCACGAATTTTTTCTTCTCTTCGATGTATTCTCCTCGGTCGTTGCCGAGGGTCAGGGTATCGTGGAACATTGTTACTGGCGAGACGTATGGAAGGAAACGATACTTTTCCTTGTCGGTTAATCGAAATCCAATAGGACCACTTGGGGAAGAAGATGGTCTCGTATTCCTATGCAACACTATTTCCTTGCCTTTTTCCCCGCTCGTCGCGTTCATTTAATTAAACGATCGCTTGACTGATGTGCTCTCTCTTCTACTCGAACCTTCTCATCGAAAAGAAAAATTTATTTTCGCAATAATTATTATTTTTAGAGATTTTACAAGGGGAGAAAAAGAGTTTAAAAATTAATATTGTCGAAAAGTAGTACGTGAAATTGAAAAATCGCGAGATTTAACGAAAGAAATTCGTTTTATCCGTAAGATCCTAAGATGTGTTGGTGCACATTTCGTGATTATATAGAATTTAAGGAGAAATATTTTTCGAAGAAAATTCTCGTTTTTCCTTTGAAAAGATTTCTTTTTTCAAATATTTTCGCTCTTTGAAAATTATCTTCCGTTCTCTGAGGGATACATTATACAGCCATAGGAGAAACTATCGGACATTCACGACGAGAGCAGAGCGAGAGAGAACAGAGAAGTTGCATCAAGAGCAGGTGTTCCCTTCAGAGGAAACTTCCGTCTAAAAAAAAAAACCGCGCTGAAATAGTGGCACTCAACTTTAAAAAAGAAAAAAAAAAGTATTTTCTTGAAACACAGAAGGATTAAATTGTTATCATGAGAAATTTAGTGAAGCTTGCACGCAACAGCTTTAAAATTCTTCACTTATAAAAATTAACATTATATAATTATTTAAAAAAAATTATGTCTTCAATCAAATCGTAATAATAATAATAATAATAATAATAATAATAATAGACAGATATTTAATAAAATTTCAAAGTCCAATTTTCCTCGTTCCTTGACGATAATAATCTAGTCGGTTATAAAATTGTAACTTCGCGAATAACTTCGTACGATCGTATAAAAATTTATATAGAGATCATTTAGACGTCGTATAAGGGAGAATTAAAAGAACATGGATGAAAAACTTTTGTGATCCGCTTGTTAAGATGTTTCAAAACAATTCGACGAAACGTGAAATTACGCGAAATCTTTATATTTATATGCGTGAAAACTTTTTTAAAAAATCTGTGAAATTTTAATCGACGATTTTATTGATCGATCACGTTTTTGTTTCTGCTTTATTAAAATCTCTTTGAATACGTGTTCATCGTTCTGTGAAGAATTTTTTTTGGTTGATCTTTCGTTGAGCTTCCTCTCGAGCATTCTTCGTTACAGAGACGTAAAGATAATTAAAATTAAATCTGTCATACATTGCGTGATACAAGATTAAGAAAAAGTTGAAAAAGATCAAAGAATCAGCTCACACTACCAATTACCATTGTGATGTTCCACGAGTGAATTTAGTTTATGGAAAGGTGTGGCAAATGCCTGGTAAATGTGATTAGAAATTATATCTCGGTTAACGTCTAACCTAACCTAGTATTGTGTTCAGCCTACGTGTAAATGTCACGTAATTTCATGTCTGGATATATTTCTGTTCGCGTTTAAAAGTAATCTTACAATATTAAATGAATTTTGAATTTTGTTTAGAAAAAAATATTCTAAAAAGTGTGTTGAAATATTAAATTCGATTTTCACGATCGATTTTATGTGATTTTTGTTTTAAACGATTCGAACCTTTTTTTTTTTATAGGTTAGAAGTTTTAAAAGATTAATTTGGGATGGCTGATTTCGAATGATTGATCTCGAACGATTCTTTTCCAAGAATGACGTCCAAGGAAAATTGGAAAGAATCGAAAAATTGTCGGTTTTGATTTTTACCTTTTTCTCGTTTGGCAAACGACCAATGTAGAGGAAATAACGCTGTCCCTCTTCTCTCACATCTTTTGCAGAGAATTGGAAATCGAAAGGATGAAATGTATGGATAGATGTGGAAGAAATTTGAATCGAAATAACATGTAGATAAGATTCGATTTTTTAATCTTAATTATTTTATCGAAAATATCGATAAGATGAAAAATTCGTTTCGCAAAATTATATCCAAGAGATCGAAATATTACAATCAATTGGGTCGAGCCAAATACTCTATGGGTGCTTTCCAGAATTAATTTATAACGATATACCATTCCATAAATTGTATTATACAGTATTCGATGGTTTGTATTTAGGTTACTTGGCATACGAGCCAACCACTGTTACTAGACCATCGTAAAACTCTCTTAATTATCGAAATATTTTCTTTATTATTCATCGAATATATTTTTATCATATCGAAAGATTTTTCCAATTTTCGTAAAAAAAAAAAAAATGTTTAAAGATTCCTGAAGGATATAGTTCTCCATTCGATCTTCTTCGAAGATAGAATATTCTCTTCTCTCTAAAACGATGCAATAAAACGATCTCGACGAATTGGATTTACGGTTTTAAATACACTATTACACAGTTTCCAAGATGCCACTATTTTACATGTATCGTAATTGAATTTGGTTAAACGTGTTCCAGGAATTTATCGTGAATTTTATCGTAGATCTACGAGGTGTCCCCGGATTATACGATCGAAATGCAGCAATATAAGTTCCAAGCAAGTATAAAAATAAGAGAAAAAACAGCAAACAGTTTATCCATTTTCTTCAAAGATGGCGTTCCTCGAATGAAATACGTACGCTTCTACAGAAATTTGTAGAATTTATCACTCTTCTTTCCAATGAATGCATTATTAATCCCTTCTTTTATAAAGTATTTACATAGATTTCTAATCATATATAGAGTTTCTAATCGTTTAAATATCAATCACGAGGGAAATTAATTTTAAAAAGAAACGTAAGATTTAAATTAAAATTTTGGAAATGAATTCGATCAGGAAAAATTTTCAAATATATTCTTTCCACGTATTCCATCCAATACACAAAGAAATATGTAATAGTTGCACATGAAACGTTCGATTAAAAATTCGTTTGCAATTTTTCGGCTCGTTTTCCAGACCGATCGCGTATCAAAAATTGGCCGCTTTGTCGTGGAAAAAAAAAAGGAAGAAAGTATTTTTTAACCGGTTTATTAGCCGGGTCTTATATTATTACCTTTTCATGCAACCTCGAGTTGCAATTAGAACAGAAAACATGTTGTAAACAAGTGCATGAAATCATATCGCGGTTTAATAACGAAACGTGGGATTAATAACGAAACAAGCGTTGCGTTGGGGAATAAATGAAAGCCAATTTTGTTGCTCGATAACGGTGAATGCTCATGCAGTCGAAAATAATGGTCGTGCAAAAACTTCAGCCGGATTCGAGTGGATTCGATTCTTCGCCTGTTTTTCTTTTTCTTCCTCTTTCTTCTTTTTTATACTCTCTTCGAATACTCGTCGATTCTTTTATCTCTTTAAGATATAATATAACGATATTACACTCGTAATATAAATAAAACATAATAAATCGAATCGCCTATTTTCGTGATATTTTCACGATCGTTTATCGTGTTGATGGAAAGGTAGTTCACAAGAGTGTGAATAAAATAAAAGATCAATTGATTAAATAATATTGGAAATTTATTTATTTTTACCAGAGAAATATTTCGATCTGTCGTTCGACAACTACGCACCCTTCGTTTGCTCCTTATGCCCTCCAATTGGCCCGCGGTGTTTTCGCCGATGCTTTGCGAGCCCCACAGCTCCAAACCGATTCTTGCGTACGTGAATGTCATCGATCCAATTGGCAAGACGTACGTCAACACCATGAAGATCACGTTGTACCTGAAAGGAAAAGGGGAGAATTTGAATTCGAGTGTTAATCCTGGAAGAGGAAACGAAAGGAAAAGGAGCGCAAACGAGAGGAGGAAAGAGGTACATTTTTCTTAAACTTAAACTGCTCTATTTCCAACTCGATTGGATTAATTAAAAGTAACAATTCGTGGAGGGCACGATTTTTATTTAAATTCCTAAAAATTGTAAATTTAAAATACGTTTAAACGTTTGTATTATTCTTACATAATTTGAATTTGGATCAAATTTTTCGAACATAGCTATTTTTAAGGAAACGTTTAAGAGGACTCCTCGATGGTCTGTCACATGCTTGCAAACAACAAAAATAAAAGCTTGTTGTTGTAAAAATACTACTATTAATAGCTCATAATAGATATCTATATCTCCATTTTTCACTGTCTATCCTTTAACACACGTTGGAATGGATTGTAATGGAGAGGTAAGAAAGTTTCGACCAACTTTTGGGAAGAAAAACGCCGGAGAAAATTCTCGTCCACCTAATTTTGCGCCTATCTCTGCGAAACCTATCTTTATTCTTCATCCTATTTCAAAAGAAAAGATAGATATATACACGGTGATACAAGAAAGTTCATTTCACAGGAATTAATCCTGTTCAAAGAGGACAGGCTACTCTGTATCTCGAATAAAAGAAAAAAGAGTAATCATTAGCAGAGATTCGTTAAAACAAGACAGTTATTAGTTCCTCTGGCGAGGAAGATGCAATTAAAACTCGATCCTCTATAAACGAGATTCACGTCAACGAGTATTTTATCGTAAAATTTGTCGTTAATTGTGGCTTAATGTAGCGAGCTATAATAGAAGTTCAATGTGGAAATATTCGATATCGCTCAACATCGATTGATTAAATCTTCCCCGAGAAATTTGTATGTCGACAACGCGTTTATTAGAAAACTTGGATGCGCATATATCCTCCTTTCGACGGATAAAATATGGAGGTGAATAAAGGATGTTGCAAATTGACAAATGAGTGATAAATTAAGGACAAGCTCACAGGTATTCGTCGTAACTGAGGCCATTGTCGTCCCTGTTCGGGAAATCGCCGTAGCAGACAACCCGTACTTCTCCGTTCACGAAATTTTGGGTGTAAGTCCTGTAGAAGAGTAGCATCGGCAGCGACAAGACGGCCCCCACGATCCAAATAACGATGGCTATGCAAATCGTCGCCCTTTTACCCATGCGCGGCCTCAAAGGGTTCATTATGGCCATGTATCTGGAAACATACGACAGGGCGTTAATAATTAAACCTTGTCCCTGCTGGGGACCGTGTGAAAGAAATTTGTAATCATAAATTAATCAACTCCTCGTCACGAGTTGGAGCGCACGAAAATTTCTTCTTCTTTGAGCATAGATAGTTGGAGTAGTCGGTTGGAGTTTGTTTCTACCCTCGAAACGTGTTTTGCTTCCGACAGATTTTATTTAGACTACTGTATCCTGTCCACTGATATTTATATCGGGGAGGGTATAAATACTGAGAAACGTAAACAACGTTTTTCCAAGCTTTTAATATCCGAATAATTTTTCAGATTAAGCGATAATACAGGATGTCTCGAAAGCACAGGTTTATTAACAAAAAAACACGATCAAGTACGTACAAGTTCGAAACAATATTATGCGTGGATCGAGGAATATTTTTTTATCGAATTATTGAGTTATCAGGAATAATTGTTATTTGCAAAATTGCATTCTCCTTCTCGTTCTCCTTTATCATTTTTCTTCTAGCTTCCTTTGTCATCCTCATCCTCCTCCTTCTTTTTGTCTTCCTATTCTTGTCATTTTCATCCCCTCTTATGTCGCGTCATCATATTCTTTTGTTCATCGTTTCATTCCTTTTTATCAATTCCTCTTCGTTCCTTTTTCCTTCTCCTCTTCAGAAACGAGTATAGAAGGATAAAGGAAGAATAGGGATGAGAATGGAAAAAAGATCGAGGAAGAAGAGAATGGATTCGTTGCTCCTGAATAAGAGAATTCAATATAATTTTTTTTTAGAAAAAAAGTTTTTATTATATTGGACACTTTTTTCGACTTTACTTGGACTTGTTCGTAATTCGTTGGCGGTACATACCCAACACTATCGTCGCCATTTGACTAATGAGTCAGTGTTTTTTTTTGTTAATAACTTTTGGAAAGGAAAATGTTAATGCTTAAAAAGAATCTTATCTCAATATTCGGTCAACATTTTTAGAATATCTTGTATATAACAATGAACATTTGAGTTAATGGACTTTTCAATTACTGCTA
This sequence comes from Apis cerana, assembly GCF_029169275.1. Classification (NCBI taxonomy): domain Eukaryota; kingdom Metazoa; phylum Arthropoda; class Insecta; order Hymenoptera; family Apidae; genus Apis; species Apis cerana. The sequence continues at coordinate 8,282,136 of NC_083866.1, forward strand.
ATCGACATATTATTCATTGCCATCGATATTAGCAGACATGAATCCTCAGAAAATGTCTGAAATTTCTGACAAAATCAAAAGTATCGAATTATTGAAGATTAGAATTTATAATTTTGAAATTATTATTTCATTTATTGTAATGATGATTATAATCAGTTACAAATTGTTATTAATCTTGGTTTGAAAAATTTTCTTCCTTTTCCTTTTTTTTTTTTTACTACAATTTATCATACCTTATTATCTGTTTTAAATGAGTGTAACCAAGATAAGATAAGATTTTACGGGAGCTAAATATAGTCATAAATTCTTTAAACGATCGTATCAGAGTAATAAATCATTTCCAAATATATTAGCCTCGCTAAGTGAGACTATTATCTTTCAAACTTTTTCATAATTTGTAAAAAGATTAATAGTAGAAGTGTAAATTTTTTTAATTATATAAAATTTAATTTAATGAATTAAATGATTAATTTGAAAAAGTCGTAACGAACCGTGAATGAAGAATTTTTTTTTGCAGAAAATTTTACGCTATGAAAATAAAAAAATTACGTATATATTTGTATTTTATTCTTTTTTATACACACACACACACACACATATATATATATATTTCTAACTGTATGTAAATATTTCACGGAACAAAAAATTCTGGATTTTTTCGAAGGAAGAGTGATTTCAACACGTGTCCATGTTTTTTTTTGGCACAAAAAAAATTGGTCTGTTGGTCGCTGTTCACGTATGCAATGTTTTATAATTTTTTAAATTTTCAGTCTCTCTCTATCTCTCTCTCTTCTATCTCTCTTCGTTAAAAATTTCATTGCCAATTCCTTTGAGAAATTGTTGAACAAAAAGGATGTAAAGTAAAAAAAAAAATTTCTTCTTTCTTTCAGGAATATTGTCACCGATGTTATATCGCAAGATATATTATCATAGTCGCACAATTTAAAAAAAAAAAATATTGAAATATTTAAATTCGAAATTTAATGCCTACCATCAGCATCGTTCGAAAAAACGAAATGGAATCGATAAGGTCGAGGAGATAGTTGGTAAAAATCTATACATTTTTCAATATCTATTCCATTTTGTCGAAGCGTTGGAAGGGCACAACTGGGATGCTGCACATCTTTTTCTTCCAACGAGTTTCACGCTTTTTAAATTTGACTCGGCATCGCCCCCTACTGAGCAGTATCGTTCGAGTTCTTCTTAACGTTAAAATTTCTTCTTTGGCCCCTGAGAATAATCCTCTAGATAAAAATCTCGTCCCCTACATTAAGTGAAATTATCATAGTTTTTACATCAATTCCTTCTTTTCTTTTCCTTCTTCTTAACCGTAAACGTTTAACAAATTATTATCGTTACGAAAGGAGAATCGATTTAAAATATTAAAAATTTTTATAAAATTTCTAAATCTCCTTTCGTTCGTTCGTTCGTAATCTTTTTTTCTCGACATAAGAAATATAAGCACTTGGATTTAAGGCGCGAAAAAGCGTATAAAGGTGTATAATTGAAAATAAAATAGCGTTAAAAGAGAGAATTTATGGTTGTGAACGGAAGTGGCGATCGAGCAATTCTTTTACGGATTTTAAAATGTAGGTCGCTATAGAATATTTACGACGAAAGGTTTACGCCTATTGAATGTCAAATCCATTGTAAACGGAAGTTTTCTTTGAGATGCATACGAGTTGAATATATATCCTTGTCTTTTTTTTCTTTTTTCTTTTTCTATAAATAGAGTCGAAATTTCAAATTCCAGAAGAATCGTATCGTTGGAATTAGGTTTTTCGAAAAAAAAGAAAAAGAAGAAAGAAACAGCATCGAAATTATCCGAGTTGAATTCCTCCTCGTGAACAAAATTTATTCGAATGATTCATAGATACGATTCATAGGAGTGCAAATGAATATCTCATAAATAATAATACTCTATTGTACGAGTACTATACACGGTGTAACAACACTGTCGTTATAAGACGTAACGAATTTCTGAAATTTCAAACTTCTCCGTTACACGGATATGTTAACATTGTATCATCGTATTATTATTATTATTATATTATTTGTATTCTGTAATCCTGTAAAAAGGATTTAAATCTAAAAATTTATTTACAACCGGGATAATAAAATGTTTTATTGCTTTGTTTCTAGGATTTGAAAAAATCTAAAGAAATTTATCTAAAAACGAGATCTCTAGTTTCAGCCTCTGGAAATAACTCTCAAGTTTGGGGAAGAAAAAAAAAAATCTTCTACCTGGGATCTTTTTCCTTTCACAGAAATCCAAACAATGGAATTTTCCTTTCCTCGCAGAGTCAGGTAAAAAAGGTTAAACCGTGAACAACTTTGTGCCAGAAATTTCTAAAGATAGACGAACCTGTGTAACTGCATGCTATCCTTCGTTCAATTGACAAAAAAAAATAAGAAAAGAAAAGGAAAAAGGAGAAAAACGTGTAATATAAAAAAATATATACGATTGAACAAAAACTGACCAAAAAGTGAAATAAATTATTCCTTTTGAAACGTGTTTCCTTTATACATTTTCCTCCAAAGAATTTTCGAAACGTGTTTTCCATTTTTTTTTTTATCAACAGGCCGATCTTTCCAAGAACTTTTACCTTCTTATCTTATCCTCCTTCTTATCTCCTTCTTCAACTTCTTTTCTTTAATCGCGAGACTCGAAATTTATATATTTTTCTCGTTCCTTTTCCTTCCTTCGTATATCTTTCGATATTTTCGTTGTTCTATCGATAATGTTGCGCGACGAATAGAAAAGCACATCGATAGTTTCGTGGAAAAGTTTCAGGAACCGATAATTTCTGGATCAATGGATGTTTTACATGTTGCACGATCTATCTGTAATTTTGTGCGAGAAACTGCATACGTATTGCCACTCACTTTTCCCTGTAAAAGCTCGATCAATTTTCCACCTCGTATCGAATCCTTCTTTTATTCCATTTTATATTCATGTTGTTTTTTATTTATTCAAACTGTTCTGCGAATTATTTAACGACACGGCAGAATTAGAAAAGAAAAAAAGGAAAGGGATGGTATTAATCTTAATCTTAAGGATAGTCTTTAAATAGTGTGGAAAAGTTTCCATTTTGTTGAAAATATGACAGTTAAGGACAGATTTTTTGAAGGATTAAATCGAGAATTTAATTTTAACTCGACTGGATACTAAAATAAGATAAAATATGATAATTTTAATTGCGGCTATGGGGGCAGACTTTTACTTTCTTATCACGCAACTTGCACAGAAAAACTTGCAAAGGCACATAATTCAGGTAAAGTGGTAAACTTGGTTTGCGCTTGTCGTTAGTGTAAAAGCAGCGCACGTGCCTCTTATACGAATCGAGCTTAGAAATAAGAAATAAAACGAGGGATTATTTTTTTACGACCACCACAACTCAATGCGCTTTCTAAATTTTATTGAGACCAGATATACCTTTTGAAATCATTATTACATCTCTGTATTTTGTATATTCTTTTCTTTGGGGGGATTATTTTTAAAAGAAAGTGAGAAAGACGTGAATTACTTGCACCACAACTCAAATTTTATTGAAACTGGATAAACCTCTTGAAATCATTATTATACTTCTATATTTTTCTTTTATATTATATATTTTTTTTTGGAATTATTTTTAAAAGAAGGTAAGAAAGGAAATGAAAGAAATTATTCACACTACAACTCAAATTTTATTGAAAATTTGGATAACATTTATTTTTTTTTTTTTTGGAATTATTTTTAAAAGAAGGTGAAAAAGGCGTGAAAGAAATCATTTAAAATGGAAAATTCGATGATGTATCGTTTATTATTAATTGTACAACGTATCCTATTCAAAAGTCGATTGTTGCTCGAAGAAAGAGCCAATCAATGTAATTTATTCGAGTCCTTTGGATCTTTTGTTTAATAATAAACCTCGATACTTGCTGTATAAATATATACGGTATATGAAGCACTTTAAACGAATGTCATTCGAGCATACAATAGAGACTCGTGAGAGTTTAATTCTAAATGGAAGGTAAATTAAAGGATATGTATTGAAAGCATGGATTGTATGGAATAATATGTACTACTACAGTTATATTGAGGTAAACATTTTAATCGAAGGTACACAACTGAATGAAGATGAACGATAATACGATAAATACAAACTTTTATTTACAAACCAGTTTTTAACATTGCGTGTCATTGTACCACAGAGAATATATAAACCATTAAGAACTTACGGATTAACTCTATCCACTTTCTGAAACATGATTTCATCCTCGACCTTGGACATCCATGTTGAACGAACGTGACGCATTAAGTGTGATCTTATCCCTATTTCTAACGTTAATTAAGATTAACAAACGAATACTCGATAGAAAGTTAAAGGATTAAATTAAGAAGAAAATAAAAAATTAAAATTTTTAACAATTTTCAATGTGTCTTTCGAAATTTTACGAAATTTGTGTGTACAATTTTTGTATTTTCACACGTTACGTAATTCTTTCTCTTTCTTCTTTATTACAAACGAATATTCGATGGAAAGTTGGAAAATTAAATTAAGAGGGAAATAAAAAGAATTAAAATGTACAAAATAATTAGGTAAAAAATATAATTTTTAATGTTAGTCTTTTAAAATTTTACAAAGTTGTATGTACAATTTTTATATTTTCACACGCTACATAATTCTTTTTCTTTCTTTTTACGATACACACTAATATTAGATGAAAAGTTAAAAGATTAAATTAAGAAGAAATTAAAATTTTTAAAGTCAGTCTTCTAAAATTTCACAAATTTTATAAATTTCATATATACAATTTTCACGCTTTACATAATTTTTCTTTTTTACGATACAAACGAATATTCGACGAAAAGTCAAGAAAATAAAAGAAATTAAAATCTTTAAAGTCAGTCTTCTAAAATTTCCTAAATTTGTATGTACAATTTTATAAATTTCATATATACAATTTTTCACGCATTCTCTCTTTTCTTCTTTCTACATAACATAACATAACAATAATCGATTCAAAAGTGTTTATATTTATAAGTGAGTTGCAAGTACTCGGTTTCCTCGTACTCCATTGATTCTTTGATCCTAGTACCAGCAACGAACATGTGGATCAGTTTCTTCCGACTTTTCGCCATTCTCGCGGCTCGCTTCAAAGTAGGGAGGCCTACTTGGCAGCAACCCTCCATGTCGATAATCGCTATCTGAGAACAATTATTGAGGACGCCGCATATGTCCTCGTCCGTGATGCCGACGTTCTTCCTGCAGTGGAGCTCTGTCAACGACTCCAACGATTGCAGGAAGAAGACGGACACCGAGGGATGCATGGAATTTATTTCCAGTATCTTCAGTTGATCCAAGCTTCTGAGCGGCTCCAAGTAATCGTCCCTTATACTTTTACAACCGCTCAGATTCAAATAGCTGAGACTCTTCATGTAGCGGCCGACCTCCATAACGAAATTGTAATTCACCCATATACAGTAGGCGACGCTCAATCGGCTCAAGTCGCGATACAATTTAGGTATGGATTTCTCTCTCATCCTGGCGACCAGTACCGAAGTTATATCTCTTTCAGGTTCTATAAACGAGCAATGGTGAAATTTCATTAAAGACAACGTCTTGAATAAATTGGCATTCGTGTCGATAAGGGTGCGCAGGATATTGTTATCTCGGAGATTGGCGCAATATATTATCTCGAGATGCTGCAACCTCTTCATATTGGACAACGTGATAGAAGCGAGCCGCGACTCCAAGTGAGAGCAGTTTCTCAGTACCAGCGTTTCCAAATTAGGATGCAAATGGGTCAAACATTTTCCGTAAATATTTGTTCCATTCGCAATAAATTGCTCAAGGTGGACAGCCTGATCGAATATTTTTCCAAGCTCGGCGTCGATGGGACCCTCGGTTGTCCCCAGGCTGAGCTGTCTCAATTGGCTCAACGATTTGAACGTCCTCAAGGAGGAGGGCCAAATTCTTATCCCCGTCAAATCAAGGCTGGTCAATTGCGTACAATTGCAGCCGATGGTCCACACGATTCGGGGGTTCAAGTTTTTCGAGAGAGATTCGTCGTCTATCGTGACGCTCTTAAGATTCTCACCCTGGCGTGTCACCATCCAATCGAGAAAACTCGTCGTTATGTATTTGCTCTCGGGCCAGCGCCAATCCTCGAAGTCGAGATGGCGAACGACGCGATGGGATAGCAGGCTGCCCTGCCTCCAAGAGCGAGAGACCATCTCTAGACGCGCCCTGTCGGCGTACGGAAGATATCTGGCAATGTGGGCGACACAATCCGGGGGTAACTCGACCGAGTATTTCCCGCCATTCTTATCTTTCCGCCATTTTCTCGGATACGCCGCAAATATCTTCAACCTTCTGAGGTCGCAAACAAATCCTTCCTCCCTCGACAATTTCAACACGTTCGCGGCGTCCTCCTTCGTCTTGAACGTAACGAACGCTTGGTTGTTGTCCGTGTACTTTCTCAGTATAACGAGGTTCGTAGCGTTGTACGGCCTCAGCATGTCTAATAATTTCCTTTTGCTCGTGTACGGCGATAAATTGGACACGAATAGGCGTCGCCCGTTCTTCGTAGGCTCGATCGATGCCATGTTTAATCGAGTATATATATATATATGTATATATATATATACAATATCTACGAGTAAATCGAAAATTTTCAGAATCCTTCTTTCTTTCCCTCAAAGAGATCGATAGAATTTCTGGTTTTTTCTTTTAAATAGAATAGAAATCTACTTACCAGGAAGGCTTGTTGGATGAAGTTCTGCGGATCGGGGGAAACTTGAAAATTCGCCGTCTTGAAAACTTGGGTAGTATCTCTGAGGATACTAGTCAAGGAATGATCCACGAATGGTCTTTTCCGTCTATATATACCCCTAGCGAACCACCGCGGTCCTTTTCCAACCCATCGTCCGTTTCACTCTTACCAAAGCGTTAACGTAGACATTCCTAAGGGAGAGTTGGTCACGTAGGCCTAAAAACCTAGGATGATTAATGCCACCACGCTTGCATACCTACCCCTCCGTCCAGTTCCCTTTTCTCCTTATTTCCGGCAATATCTGAGGCTAGTTAGAAAAGCCTGTCCACTCGAAGATAAAAATATTTACAACGCGTGTGCAATCCGTGTATTTTTATTTATCGTGTTTAAAGAAAAACACGATAAGGTCGATTCAAAAATTTCAAAAATTTCGATAATATAATCGTTGATCGATAAATAAGTGGATTAATAAATGAAATATAGTGAACGAAAAATTTTTATTTTTCGATTATATTTACCACGACGACGTAGATTTGTCAAGTTTCTTCCTTTTTTGTTATGTTTATTCTTATAAAAATTATAAAAATATTTTTCTTAATTTTTTCTTTTTTTTTTTTTTCGTTCTCCTCGAATATTTTTAATCAAACGTTTAAATTGCTAACGTTAGAAAAGCCTGTCCACTCGAAGATAAAAATATTTACAACGCGTGTGCAATCCGTGTATTTTTATTTATCGTTTAAAGAAAAACACGATAAGGTCGAAAAAATTTCCAAAATTTCCAAAATTTCTATAATATAATCTTTGATCGATAAATAAGTGGATTAATAAATGAAATGTAGTCAATGAAAAATTTTTATTTTTCGATTATATTTACCACGACGACGTAGATTTGTCAAGTTTCTTCCTTTTTTGTTATGTTTATTCTTATAAAAATTATAAAAATATTTTTCTTAATTTTTTCTTTTTTTTTTTCGTTCTCCTCGAATATTTTTAATCAAACGTTTAAATTGCTAACGTTAGAAAAGCCAGTCCACTCGAAGATAAAAATATTTACAATCCGTGTATTTTTATTTACCGTTTAAAGAAAAACACGATAAAGTCGAAAAAATTTCCAAAATTTCTATAATATAATCTTTGATCGATAAATAAGTGGATTAATAAATGAAATATAGTGAATGAAAAATTATAAAAATATTTTTCTTAATTTTTTTCTTTTTTTTTTTTTTTCGTCTCATTCCTCGAATATTTTTAATCAAACGTTTAAATTGCTACTGAGATTAAGATTCACGTGCTGTATTATCTGTACATTTTCATCGACCTATCGAACCGGCAACACCGACGACATTGGAATTTTAATCGATTTTCCAATTGTCGGGAAATAGCACCATAGGCATTTTGATTAAAATTCGAATTGTGGTGTACGTTCGCGTTTGAATTTCGATTCGCATGGATCTTCGTATTCAAATGTTTATTTATGCCATTTATATACCTACGATCAAATTTTCCATCACGAATTTTTAATTAGTTAAAAAAAATAATAATAATAAATGTAAACTGGATTATACACACCTTGTACATTGAATGAATCCCGTTACACATAAACACGTCCATATAAGAAATCATTTGTGTGGGATATAGTTGGGGAAAGTTACGAAAAGAAATGTAAACAGAAGGGACGAAATTATAACTTTTCTTAAATTAGTCATTAACATATGACGTCAGTGAAACGACGTGTATAGGGAATGTTCGAGGAGTTGCAGCGTTTTGCTCTCTCTCTCTGTGCGTTTTATCTTGAGAAATAGGTTTGCTTGTAACGTTTTATCTGAAAATGTCGCAGGGATCGTAAGATGGAATGTAATTTATTCAAGAATCTGGAAAATTATAAAGAAAAGAGAGGTAGAGGATGATTTTGCGAGAGAGAAACAAGGACAACAATACACGAGCGAGAAAATTACAATTTTAATGAAAAATTGACGATTAAAAAGTTTGAAGTAAGAAGTTGAGAAAAAAAATTTTCCATCTTACAACTGCGAAATATCTGGAAAAAAAAAAGAAATAAGCTAAACGCTTGCCGTATTGATCGATAATATTATATAATAATAATAGTAATATTAATCGGTGTAAACAGCCAGAGAAACATGGAATTAATGGACGAATAATAATTGAATAAACATAAAATGGATTAAATTGGAAGCGGCGTAATTGTATCGGTTCGTGCAGCTAATAATAATTGCAAGTGTGTGCAAGATTATTTTTTACTTTATTCTGTAAAGAAAAAAAAAAGAAAAATATTGCTTGCTATTGATAATCATAATATCTAATTTAATAGAAAATATCTAGGGTAAATTTTATAGACCTTGTTTACGTATATTCGAGCAACTCGAATTTAATGTATGTATCTTATGTTGTGACGTCATTATATTGATTTTCAAATATCATCGACAGGTTTGTCGATAATGTAACAAGTGATATTTTGATAGATACTTGATCAATCTTGTCACTAAATCGTATTATGACTGATAATACGTATATTGCAATAATTTAATTTAATATTAGAAAGCCCTAGTTCCACAAGAAAATAATAGTAAAATAAATAATACATCTATTCTTATTTTATTTGTAATAAGATGGAATTAAAAAAAAAAAGAAACTTATTTTTAATCCCATTTCTCGACCGTATTAACGAACGATAATCGATTTTAAATGAAGTCTGATTACTTCACTTTGTTCCATTTCACGAAGCCAATTATTATCATTGAGAGATTTAAAATATTTAAATTTTTTATAATCAAGATAATCTAATCAAAGAAAAGAAGATTTTCATTAGTTCTATTATTAATTTATTCGAAAAAAATTCTTGAGCTTTATTATAAAAATTTCGAAGAAAAAATTTTTCTATTTTTTCTTGTGCATATTCAAAGGAAATTCTTGCCGCCATGTACAAAGTATATTTTCTATTGTTCTATCTTCTCTGCTTTTTTCTTTTTTTGTACAAATTTTTTAAACAAAGCTTATACCTTACAACGCACATAATTCCACGATCTAAAAAACTGCAAGGTATAAATACGTAAGAAATCTCTTTTCCGTGAATTTTCTTCTACGTTATTTTCTTTACTCCATTTTTAAATTTTAGAAAGTTTTCGATTCGATAGTTCAAATTCTTTCATTTCTCGCATTATTTATGACATATTTATGATACTATTCTTCACAAAAAAAAAAAAAAAAGAAAGAAAAAGCAGAAAAGGTCAAACATCCTTTTGATCAAATGCAAATTTCAAAATTCAAAAACTTGTAAAGAACAAAGTATCATAAATTTGTATCAAATTACGCGATAAGACCACGATGGCGTACTCGATATACGGACAATTTATACATAGGACCTATACGATAACCTAACCTGAACCAGGGACCCGACTTGAAAACCATACGAAGAGATTAGATAATTATGTTGGACCTCAGACCTCGGTGAAAGTCTATTTTAAGAAAGCACGAAAGAACAGGATGTGTAAAGCTATGCCACACATCCTGTGTGTAAGGTTTCTTTTAACCCTCTGTGAAATTTTAATATTGGTACTGTATTGTACACTCTGACAAACTATTCGCTTTTTGTTTTAAAAGAGATACAAAAAAGTCATACTAGATTTATCAATCTTTGTCCGAATCCCTTTTGTTGTGAAACGAAGACAAAGATGACGCATTGAAAAAACAAAGCCACATAAAAGCCTCTTTCTTTGTACTGCTATATTATCTTCAAGCGTTACAAAATACAATGTACATTTAAAATGCCGTAATAGAAATTATTATCGAGAAAATAAATAAAAAATAGTACGTAATATTTTTAAGCACGAGAAGCACGAAAGTGTAAATTGGAAAAACAGAAATTATACGATCGCCTTTTTTAATCGTTAGAAATTTTGTTTCGTTATTTTTTATTCTGTTCATTACACTTATTTCCCGTTATTCTCCGTATTCCGAAATATACAGAGTGTATATTGTAAAAGCTTTTCAAACTGATCGTGCATCGGTCCAACAGTTTCGTGTTTGAATTCTTTGAAATTTTCAAAAGGATCGGTTCGTGTCGTCCAGCCCTTAAATTCCTCGAGACATCTGTCTCCCTTCCAGAGATACGATACGCGTCAAGGACATAGTAACGGAAAAGTCCAGATGCAACAACGCCTCCAACATTTTCTACTGGGAATCATTTGACAATAATTGAAAAAGTATCGATGCGTTTAATCTATCGTAACTTACGTATATCGTTATATAATTGCAAACGTTTAATAAAAGTTGGTTAAAATTTGTTATTTACGTAAGTTTCTCACACGAAGTAAAATAATGCAGAATTAGAAAACGAAAGAATTACCCCCAGAAAAGTTTGGTTCGTGCAAGAAGAATGCGTACCTCGCGCCTAATGGCATTTAAGCCGTAACCCCCACTACCAATTTTTGGTAGGTAGCTCGTCAGTGCTCTGTGTATATACATGTAGACATAGAAACCCTAACCTAGGAATCGTCATAGCGTTAAACTGACAAATCAGTAAAATGTGTAGAAGAAGTAACTTTGGAAGGAAGACGCGAGACTTGGAAGATATTAAATTTTGTTGGGCGATCACGTTTTGCTCGAAGGCAACATATTATGCTACAGAAAATGACGAGGACATTTGTGAAAATTGTGCCGAGGATGTTCCAAGATTGTTGGAAAAGTTTCACTTTCACGCGCCGGTGCAAGCTGTCTCGAAAGCACGATGTGTAAGTTGCAATCGACGTATTCACCTTACTACAAAAGTGATCAACTGTGTTCAATGTGCAACAATCGCCCTTTCCGAAATGCGTAAAGAGCAAGAAGAATTTAATAACAGACATCGATAGAAAGGAGTTTCTTGGACAATCGTATTTTATTGAAAAAGAAGCTACTTCGTAACGGATGACGATCAAGACAGTGTGCATATAATGTACGGAAAATGTTTCGACGCTGGAACTAGAACATTCCATTTTCACGACCCGATACAAACAGTGTCAAGAGTAACTTTGCGGAAACTGTCACGAATGTATCAACGAATCGAATCCGTATATTTTCCGATCTGCGAATAAACATCGTTATATGCATTATTAAAAAATTACTACTAATGTAGTAACGAAAAAAGAGTATAAATAGCTTTAAAAATTAAATCGATTGATAAATTTTACGATAATTTTGAGAAATTTTAAAATATTTTTATGTGTGATATAAAATGAAGATTTAAATTGTAATTAAATTGTAATTTAATTCTTGTCAATTTTGAGAAATATTGCGTATTGTTTATGTTTTACGACGATCGTAATTTCGAAAAATTTATATTGTGATAATTATGTATTTTTTTTTCTTTTTTTTTTTAGTAATCTATTGTGATTTATAATTTTCTAATTATTAATTTTACTTATTTAACGTAGCGTCATCGTAATATTTATGTACACATAATTCATATTTTAAATTGTATCGGAAAATTTAACTTAATTCTTTTTTTCTTATTTGCCTCATGTTCGACTATCGTAATATCCATGTATACACATCCATATTTTAAACTGTAAACCGAAAAATTTAACTTGTGCAATATGTGAAAAATAAACATTGTACATTGTCTTGTGAACTATTTGGTAAAAATATATTTTAATAATCTCTTATAAAAATATCATATCATACGTATCATGTCATAAATACATTATTATCTATTATTAGATAATAAACTCTTTTATTAATCCAAATGCTCTTATCGAAATATGTCACGTATTATTTGACAGACCTTCTTAACGACGAACAAATTTAAACCACTTAATTTCTAATTGCTGCTGATTCAAAGGTATCCGCAATAGTACACTGTCAATGATCGGATATAGAATCCTATCCGATTTCTCAATTCTCGCTTCCTTATCATCGATCAGTCCATCTTCTCAATTTCCATCCGTTGTTAGGATTCGAATCCGTGTAATTAACACACGGCTCTATTGGCCAATCTCCGTGGCGGGAAACACGTTATCTTGAATACAGAGGAAAATTGAATTCCGTGATCGTGGTTTGTTCTGAATAAATGAATCTCACGTGATCGACGTCACGTGTCCCTTCGTCAAATTAGATTTCTCCTGCGAAATTTTTTTTTTTCCTTCCCATTCTTTTTATCTTCATCCAAATTCAATTATCGCTCGGTGCATTTCACGATTCCTTTGACTCGAATTATTCCTCGCAAATATTTTTTCTTTTCTCTTTCTTTTTTTTTTTTTCTTCCCACAATCGTTTACAATCGTTTCAAAATATAAATTTTTAGACAGAAATTAAAATTTACAGACGTACGAGAGTTTATCGTTTATCATCCATGATGGATGAAAGATCGAAGAGGGAAAGAAGAGAGGCGGCGAAAATTCGGTAAGGAGATGAAAAATTGACGATCGAAGAGGCCAGCTCGCCAATTTTTCCCTACGGTTCTCGTTACTTATCTGTCGATATAATTTTCGTTTCGCTGCCCACTTTTAGATCGAAGCCGTGAAATTCTTCGAACTGCGAATATTGTTTTCGAACGGACGAAAGTTATCCAGCAACATTTTGTCAAATGTTGCGATTTTTCAATCGTTCTATTTTTTTTCTCTATTCATTTCTTTTTTTTTTTTAATACGGCCGACTCCGTATTTCATATTTCTTTTCAAGGACGTGGTTATCGATGCACGAATATTTATTAACCATTTTCCTTTACGTTTCTACACGTTTACAATTTACGACTGAGCCAGATAGAAATGACAGTTGAACATTGTACGTAAATATCGATAAACATTCATCTTTTCAGTCGTGATAAAACGATTTAAAATTCCTTTTTTTCGTATCGAATGTTTTTCAGATAAATTAATCGGAATGAATGATACCAAATTCTATTTTTCATTTGTTTGTTTATTTATTTATTTATTTTCGAATATCTTTCAACACGATGGATCATCGAACTCAAAGCTAAATTTTATTTTCAAAGAGGATCTGATCTAATTACACGATGGATTATCCTCGAAATTTTTCTTTTTACAAAATCTTGATATATATCAATTATTTTAAATATATCGTAATATATTAAGAACGAAACATATTTTATTTTTTTCTAAAAAAAAAGGAATATATTTAATATCTAATTAAAAACAATGCATATTTCCTTCACTTCGATTGAAATGTCCGTTTCGATTTTCAGCAGAAATTCTCGAATTTGAGCTTCTTCCGTGAGCCTCGATAACGCACATTATCATTTATCGGTAATGTCAGAGGCAAGCGGAGTGCGATGTGCCATTCATGCTTCCCTTCTTGAATCGTTGAAGCATAATTCTTCGATATATATATATATATGATAGCATTCGTGAGCTATTGAAAATCATCGATATTAATCTTTCGTGGTAAATTTTTCTTTAATAAAATTTTCTCTCCGAGTTACAATAATATGTAATCTCGAGATACGATACACGATGATTCATTCCTGATTTTCTTATTTCCATTTGAATCCGATACGCTATTATCGAGCGTATAATTTGATTATAGATAAGAAACAGGAAACTGATTACAAACAAACAAACAAACAAACGAGCAAGAAAAATAAAATAGAGGATAAATGGTGTATGTATATTTTCATATTTTTCTTCCATATTACTGTTCCTACGGTTGGATGGAAAATAAAAGCTGGAAGACAAATGTTTTTCTTCCTATATACAACCTGCCTGCCTCTTTAAACTACCTTTATTTTATCTTCATAAATTTGAATCAAAATTCCAATCCGCCAAGTGAGGAATAATCGTAATAAACATGGTTATTTCGTCTCGGGGGATGAAATACGTCTATTTATTCGCGAAATGAAAGAGGAGGGGGTGGAAAAAGTTGACTGATACATATTAAAATACCTTTCGCAACGTATTTTCACGCTTGCCACGGCTGAGAAGAATGCTTTACTTCTGCTTATTTATATCTGATACCAACTCGTATTTTTCAGGGGCATTGACTAATCTGTCCGCGGAAAGGGGATAAATTACTGTCCTAAATCATCCACGTGGACAAGCTTCCTGAAGTTTATAAATCTTTTTATTCAACCGATAAAGCGAATAAAATATATCCTTCGAGATATATATTCGAAGATAAAAGAAAATGTATTAAAATTAATAAATATCGTTTAAAAACATATTTTCATACGTTCCGTTCAGAAAATTTGAAATTCTCCTTCGTAACGATGTCATTCGTGTAAAAGACAGGAAGAATTTACATTTACTTAAAGGTATATTAAATATAAATAGATATCTCTTTATCAACTTTTTGGAGAAAAAAAACGAATAAATTATATTTCCTTTGTAACGTTAAAATTGTCCAGTTTGTATTCGAACTGTGTGATGAGTTTTCACAAAAGAAAACTGGAACTCCCGTGGTCTCTTTGAGATCGTTCTGACTTGTCTCGGACCGAGCATTATTTATTTTCCTAGAACTGGACTCGAGGTGGCGGTCGAGGGCTGAAAACCAGAAAGCAACGCGCCTCCATCTTACACGGACGCGTAATAAATTTCTCCACGCGGCGGATTCAATTTCGCAGCTTTCATCTTCTCTTCCCCGAACCTTTCCCCGAAGATTCTGAACAATACCCATTTAAGCGAGGCTTAATCGGGTATTAAATCGAATTTAATCGGCTTTGAACCGGCGGGTAAGTATCTCGGTTTCAAGGCTTCAACTTCATAATCCCCGATAATAGAAGTTCAATTAAGTTTATACCGAAGGCTGAAATTTGCGGATGGTAATTCGACAAATAAATCAGATTCATACTCATTCGAGATGATGGATCGAAACGATCGCTTTTGAAAAATTAAAATTTTTTCTTTTTTTTCTGGAATCGTGTTATTAATAAATTTCGCAAATTTGGGCAAATCTTTCCAATAATAGAAACGTTTATGTCTCTCTCGATTTTTCGTTGCACGCTCGTTCGTCAGAAAATTTATTTATTCCACGATATGAAAATTCTTTTTTCAAAGAATTACTTAACGCTCTCCCTGTAAGCTACGAGGGCAACGTTCAAACATACATGAAATTTCTTCGATTGTTTGAAAAGTAAGATAAATCTTTCGAGATAGATCGTGAACTTTCGATTAAGTGGTCGCAAGAAATGAAATTTTTAATATTTTCCAGTACACGAAGGGATATTCACGCGAGATTTCTTGTCATATCGAATGAAAGCCTCGTCGCGTGTTCATGATCTTCCTGCATAAATTCTGCTGAAGAACGAATGGCTGCACGTGAACGGAATGAATAGAATCAGGTAAAATCTGGGGCTAGTCGATTGGACGTCGTTTGAAATTTCGTGAAGAAAAAGGCGAGAAAGGTGGACCTGGAAATTGTGGGAAAAACTCAGAAAGAGGAAAAGATGGAATAGAAATGACCCGAGTCTGTGCTCGACGGATCCGATTGGCTCGATTTATCTCGAATTATATAAATTCGAGTTTGAATCCAAATGCAATCCTACGATGCATCGTCCACGTAAATTTAATTAATTAGATAACGAGGAATAAAAAAATATTTCGTTACGTGATAATATTTAATTTATTACGTGTATCATTATATTATTTACCTGTCGATGGAAATCGCCATTAAAGTGAAGACGCTGGCGCATATGGTGAGGACAGCAATGAACTGGCAAATCTTGCAGTAAAGCGTGCCAAAAGGCCAATGGCTGTTCAACATGTAGACGTAATTGAATGTGACGTTCAATGTGGATACCATGGCATCCGCGATGCTCAAGTTTACCAAGAAATAATTAGTGACTGTCCGCATCCGTTTGTGGGCCATTACTATCCAAATCACTATCAGATTACCACCGGTTGCAACTATGATCATACCGGCGAACAATAACGTCCATATCATTTGTCTCCACCATGGAAGTATGAATTGATTTCTTAATTGTAAATCCGTGATATTCGTGTTATTGTGGTAAGTGTAATTCTCCATCAATAAAGAGACGTTCCACGGATCGGAGACGGTGGAATTTAAAAAAACTTCTATGGTCTGCATTTTTTATTTTAAATTTTATTTTAATATATCACTTTCAGCAATATCTCCACACTTTTCACATTTTCGACACATGCAATCTTTACTTTATTAATTAATTTTATATTATTATTAGGTGTATTAATTTTTTCTTTCTTATTTAGGAACCCTACGGTACACCTGTAAAAATTGTTTTCACTGTTTGTTTAAATTTCGTTTAAAGACGCGATATATTTTCTATTATTATTATTATTATTATTAACTATTGTTTTTTACACATTGAAAATTTTTACATATAACGGCACTTCTATAATATAGTACACGTCCTATCACGATTCACATCCATTTCAATCGTTCAAAACAATCTTCTTATTCTCCATAGAAACTTCATTACTAAAATTAATTTCACTTCTCACCAATCTCTAATCTCTGATCCATTTTTGTTTCTGTATGTTAATTTCGGGAAAAGGTATCTAGGAGCACATGTTTCATTATTTTCGTAATAGGGGTATCGATAATAATAATAATGTTGTTTCTACAATTATGTGAGGGGGGAGGAACAACTCTGGTTGACTCGTACACAATTCTCTTCACTTCCACTTCTATTTCACGCACCAACGCCTCTAACAGGCTTCCATTCGACTACTAAGTGATTACCCGTTGTCCATCTGGATTCAATTCATTCGATTCGCATTGTTGTTTTTCCTTTCGCGAGTTACGCTCTACGTACGCACTATACACCTTTTTCACCGACATCGACACGTTTCAAACATTTTTCGATCAGGGTCCATCCGGCTTTTTCCCCAATTACATTCCTCTGTCCTCATTTGGGAAACGATCGCTCGTTTTCGACGAGGGCACGTTACATAATTTTACGTGGCAACGAATGTATTGCATTTCTTCTTTCTTGAATCGACGCCATTCCACTAGTAACCTAACCGAGATTCTTTCCTTCTTTCTTTTTATGCGCGAAATCTGGCGAATCTATTCATGTTTTCCTATCACGTTTTCTTGTAATGAAAGTGGCATTATCCCCATTGTATTCTTTTTACGATTCCAGACCTTCACCTCTAAGTAATTACCTCTCGCTATAAACTTTGTTGTTGCGAAGGAATCCTCCTCAGGATTCTTATAAGTTACCAAACCAACATTTTTTATCACGATTGATAGGTATCTTGATCGAATTAAATATCGCTCTATTTCATTTGTTCGAAAATATTTTAACTTATATATTTATATAAATATATAAACTTGGACAACGAAATTTCCTTGGTTTCGATTCCTCTTCTCCTCTTCATTTTTTCACTCTCGCTTTTTAACCATCATCGATGTTTCTTTTCTTCTTTATAAAAAGAAAAAAAAGGGAAACTCCTCTCCCAAGATAAATCTTGAACAATCCGTGCAATCAGTTTCTTAATAGATTTCTTAATATCCCATCCTCTAATATCCACTTTACGAATTCTTACATCTTATCCTTACCGACAAACGGTATACCTTAAGAATAATTCATAAATATTCCCAAAAGAAGAAACTCGGACTCGAAATTGGATACGCGAAAGTTCTTGGACAGCATTCCGCGAAAAGATCCACCTCTATCCGAGCCACAAACGAAACCGAGGATTATCCTTTGTCAAACATCTCCTCTGTGTCGATAAAGCTCGGCTCCGCGAGTGCACGCGTACACAATGAATCGGAAGGAGAGAGAAAACATCGTATTAACGAGAATGCAATGGAAGATCCGCGGGTCCACGGGATATATAGATAGATAGATATGGCTTCAAGTGCCACTTCCGTGAACCGTTGTTGGGTACGTCCAGAAGGACTAGGAGAAAATTATTTTCAGATGTCCGCCATCTGGAACGAGGACAAGAATGCTTCTGTTCACAGTCACACCAGTTTCACCGATGCTTTCGATGATCTTCATTGGAATTGACGTTCCCCGCGACCGTGCTATCTATTCCTCTTCGTTTGGCCGAATTCTACCAGTTTCAAAACATTTCGTCACGTCTGCAATTTCATTGAAAGCTCGTTTCGTCGATCCTTGCAAACGGCCAGATCTACAACAATAATTGTAACAAAGAGGATTATTCTTCTTTTTTGTAATTAATATTGTTGATAAGTTTACGTATTTTTGTATTATAATTATGGCAAGTATAAACAGGAATTACAATTAAAAATATTCAGATATTTATGTTAATATACGTATGTTGTATAAAAATATTCAAATTAAATTTTGTTAATTTTTTTCATTTTACGTGGATAAATTAGTTTTGTAGCGTCTTATCGTTTATGCAAATTTCATTGCAGCTTCATTATCATTCTCTGATGAAGCACATAAAAAAAACAATAGAGAACAGAGAAGGCGTGTTTCTATTATGAATGTATATGTTCTTTTTGACTATCAAGCTATCAAAAAATAACATTCACTTTATCTGATGATACAAGTATAGAAATAACAAAAAAGAATATATCGTATTTAAGGATTATTTTTATTTTACGTTATATGATTAAATTTAAAATTATTCAATTGTTTCTTCGTGGACGTCAACGATGTTAACAAATATAAATTATTTATGAAAGTTATTATCCTTCATAAAAAGTATCTATATTAAAAGTATCTACATTGTATCGATTTTCTTTACTTATTGTTCCTACTGTATACCTAAGTTTCCATTCACATATCTTATAGATTTATTCTATTGTATCCAGCATATATAAGTGACATCTGCTGTTCCAAATATCAAATTATATTAATAACTATTCTATTAGTGGAAATGAAAGATTCGAAGACCACGAAGTGTATTAATTTTTTAACAATTTATTTTATTTATTATAAAATGTATCATAATATAATTTCTTAATCTTATTATATACGATTTTAAAATCCATATATTTTTATTTAATTTTACGTTTCCACTTATATTTATTTAATTTCATACTTGTAGGTTATGTTCCCTGTAATACATTATCATAACCTACATATACATACATATGTGTATAAATGTGTTGAAAAATTATTAAATCGCAAGAGGAGAATAGGAAAGACGATTATTATGTTTAAAAATAGTGGCAAAATCTTGTCAATTTTTTAAAAAATGATACAATTCTTCGTTTCATTTCATGTTTATCTGTGAAAAATAAAATACGAGAAAGAAATGAAAGTAATTGTAAATTCGTTAGGATTGCATGGATAAAAATCAACTCCTCCGTAACTAACGTTATTGTTGCTAAACCGTCATGAAATTCACGAACGAAAAAAAAAAAAAAATTGCACGAACGTCAATTTACGTGATTTCTTTTTTTATCGAATTTTTGAACACGAGTGCGATACAAAATTTTTCGGGGAAACGATATTTAACAATGTAATGTTAAAATGTTCATCAAGTTGAAACTATATCCTGTAAATATTTTTCCTTTATTTTCCTACAAATATATTTTTTTTATCGAGCAAGTTCAATATGTACATATATTTAGAATCGTAATTTCGCATTCACTCTCTGAATCGCGTATTCAAATTGTGCCGTGCAATTGTATATCATTATATCTGTGTGGTACGTGAAAATGGAACAGTTGATGGTGAAAGATGTTGCTATCGTTCGATATGGTTTACGATCGATACTCAAGAAAGAGGCGTGCAAAGAGACGTTATCGAGATGATTCTTTTTTATTCAAAGAATTATTCAAATAAAAATCTTCAACAATTATTTCGAAACAATTATGTAAGTATCTAATTATATCCTCAAATAATAATTATCTTTTGTAAATTTTATAAACATATAATTTTCTGAAAAATATATACATATATCAATTTAATTTATCGATGAAATTATAATACTTTGATACAATCTCACGCTACGTCCAATAGTGTGCATTTCAGACATTTCAGAATCCGTTCGCAATCTCATATGTTAATGATCATTTCATTGTCGAAAAATTCTGCTTGCCTTTATATTACTCCAATGTCTTCCTTCAAGTCTAATCTGCAATTATCTCTAATATATTTCTATTTCTATGTCCAAACAATAACCAAAAATTTACATATTTATATTATTCCAATATCTTTTTTCGAGTCTGATCGTCTCATTGTCAGCGAATAATTCTGCAACTGTTTGCTCTAATGTACTATATTTCTGTTTCTGCTTGCTTGAACTTAAAAATAACTTAAAAATTTAAAAAACATATTTATATTATTCCAATATCTCTCTTCAAGTCTGATCATCAACCAAAAATTCTGCAACTTTGTTCTAGCATACAATATTTCCTTTTCCTGCCAGCAGCTCGTCAGATGTTAATCAGGAACAATAAGGAAAAATTTAGAAAGCGTTTCGGATGTCTCCCTGTTCTTGGAAAGGAAAAAGAGAGATTAGGTTAAGCCTCAACTGTGTTTCCAGCTGGCGAGGGTCCATTTATACCTGCAACCTCTACCCAACACTTTCACTATTCTAAAGTTCTAAAGTTGAGGGAAAAACAGGCGGCAGGGATCCTGGACAGGATATACGCAGGTATAAATGCTTCACGACCCTGACTTCGACCCAAAGTGTCCCCTAAGAGGGCCCTAAGGGCCGCTTTTGAGCAGCGTCGAGGGTTGGATACCTGGCGCCCTCCCATGTTGCAATTAAAATATCTTCCTTCTCTTGAATCTCCTCGGTTAATTTTATGGATTTCCATGAAAATATTAAACCAATCTTAAACGCCTCGAGCGAGGCGTATTTGTCGCCGACTCTATAGATTCGTGCAACCGATTTACAAGAAGAAGAATAAGAGGAAGATCGTCGAATCCGTGTTTCATTGCTCGAAACACCTCGATTTTGATCACCTCGAGATCGAAGAGAATGGAGAGAGATCCATCAAGACCCGAAATACGAGTCTCGTTGGTGCCAAGTGCGCTATGGCCATCGATACAATGTCCTTAGCGTCGAATCACAGCATCCACTGTATCGAGAACAGCGTGTCCTCCAATTAGAGTCGTCATCGTGCCAGCTACGATTCCTCTGCGATATCGAGAGCACTGCGGAATTGGAATTGGAATTGGGGGATGATCGCAAGATCGACAGAAGCGAGGAATCGGGGGAAATCGGGATGGTACGACAAAGAGATCGAAGGAGATGGGAATTGTTTTAACCGATTAGAACGAAAATATCCTAATCTTCGAGCTTTATCGATCTTACGGAGCTTTAAACGAAGGCCGTCCCGTGTTTCGAGCGGATTTGGTCCGCAAAGAGGATTTTATGGGCGAGATGGCGAGAGTTTGGCTCGAGGCCTGAAGCTTTGGGGAGACGAGACGAGACGAGACGAGGAAAGTTTTCAAATACGTTAAAATGATGGCTGACCCAGCCGAGCCTCTTCTGAAAAGAGCCAGAATCTTGGGCTTCACCCTATGAAGTATATTTAGAAAGTTGTTGGTAACGGAAAAGAATACCCGTGGAGCCTTTAAGCAAAAGCAGTGTGACGAATTCGTTCCCTGAATTTGTTGCATCGTTTATTTTAGCTTTTCAATCGTTTCTAAAATTCTAATTATTTGTTTTATTTGAGAAAAATGTAGAATTGATCGATCCATTGGAAGGTTAGAAGAAACTGTACTTAAAAAGAGATCTTCCATCCCTTGTAATTACGCACTATCAATTGTTCGCAAGATAAGTTTTAACTACGTGCCAATTAAACTTGTCCCTTCTCAGTTTAACAACTTTAACACTGTTTCATCTTCGAAATAAAGGATCTTGTACTTTTCGCTCGAGCAACAACTTTCCTACGTCTAATGGAATTTGGTTGAAAATGGTGGACAGTTACAGTTCCGTGTAACTGAGAACATGGTCGTCTATAGCGTATTCGAGAAGAAGGAAATAAAAATATTAACGATCGCAATAATTCCAGCGGACATCGAAGAGAAAAAAGTCTTCATGACTTTCGATCAACTTTCATCCATCAATCCAATTTTTTTTATCTCGAGAATAAAAATTATATAGTAGCGAAATATCCGATTGATATTTGGGGTGGATAGGTGGGATAGGAAGGATGTAAAAAATCGAGACGATCGACGGCTTTATTTCATCGATGGATCGCCAGCGATGATACTTGAGATGAATTGAACTCCTGTCAAGCCGCATAGCAGTTTGCATAGCTGGGAGGGCACGGATTGTTGCATTGTTCGCCTGGAGAATTTCACACAGCTTGATGAAAGTTAGTAAGCAGGATGGCACGTGGATAAATATTTTCGTGCGTATGAATTGCAAATAGGTCGGTGGAAAGGATGACAAATATTTAAATAAACATTGGACGACATTTGTGAACTGCCATTTTCTAGTGTCTTTTTTCCTCTCCATTCCGCGTATGCTGCGTTTGTGATCTTATGCTACTTTTTTTTATAACAGCGTAAAAGGGAGGGAAGGTCAGTTCAGGCAGAGAAGCAGATGATAAACCATAATAATCTTCGATACTATCTTCTTTTTTACGAGGTTTATACGAGATAAGCGCCTATACTTGTATCCTTAAGTTCGTTACAAGCAGTATTTTATCCAAAAATAAACATCTAAACATCTATCGTGTAATTTCCTTTAAAAATCCTATTAAAATTAGAAAAACTTTGAACTCCGAAGATAACGACTTCCGGTCGATGAATGAACGATCATTGGAAGCGCGGAAGCTTCCCCTTTAAAACGTTTTCGATATGACTTTCAATTCTCGAGATATGTTCGTGTAAAAAAAAGGTAATTTTAAATCCATTTAAATCCTATTAAAATTAAGAAAACATTGAACCGCTATAACTTCGAAGATAGCGATTTCCGGTCGATGAGTGAACGATCATTAGAAGCGTGGAAGCTTCCCCTTTAAAACGCTTTTTCACTCGTTTCGATACGATTTCCAATTCTCGAGATATGCTCGTTTAAAGAAAAAGTAATTTTAATCGTTTATCTTAAATCCATTTAAATCCTATTAAAATTAAGAAAACATTGAACCGCTATAACTTCGAAGATAGCGATTTCCGGTCGATGAGCGAACGATCATTGGAAGCGTGGAAACTTCCCCTTTAAAATGCTTTTTCACTCGTTTCGATACGATTTTCAATTCTCGAGATATCGTGTAAAGAGAACGGTATTTTTTC
Source organism: Apis cerana (assembly GCF_029169275.1). Classification (NCBI taxonomy): domain Eukaryota; kingdom Metazoa; phylum Arthropoda; class Insecta; order Hymenoptera; family Apidae; genus Apis; species Apis cerana. Next base: position 8,306,008 of record NC_083866.1, read on the forward strand.
ATCATTTACGTTATTTTTTTTATATCTTTATCGGACCTCTCGTTCGCACTTCGTTTCGTTCCAAACTTCAGATCGGTTCTTAGAAAAACGTATGCAATTTTTAAAACACGTATTTCCAGGAAAAATTATTCATTCATAATCTCCATCACATATGTTAATATTATGGAAACTTTGAGTCCTTATATCCTTGGGAATCGATTGAGGATATCGAGATAAAACGAAAAGTGACTTAGCTTCCCCTATTTTTCCTCTACTTTTCTTCTCCTTTTCGATTTCCAATAGTTTCTCAATCCATTGTTTTTCTCTCTAGGCTGCAAGTTAAATCTATTTTGAACGTGGATATTATCCGCGAAAGTTGTTCCGACTCTGAACACATACTATACCACTCGGTATACTCGACGACCAATATCAAAAGTAAGTACGTAACCTAACGCGAGATGTCTCCAAGTTTTGCATTCAAACCGGTATACGTGTATCTGCCCTTTATGCTTCGTCCTCTCGTTTTATATCCAAACTTTGCCGTTCGTTTCATAAGTTTGACAAGAAATATTATCTCGCACGTTATAGGAACAAACCCTTTCGAATTATCTTCTTTTTGAAGAAGATTTATGCGTCCTTGTTGTTTGCACCGAATCGAATTCTATCTCATTTTATTTAAACAAACTTTTTCCGACACTGAACTCCCCGTTCACCGGCGCGTTGTTCAACCAAGCGGAGATAATTTCTGATAATGCACTTGTATCAGCTTTTTTCGCTAATCGATTTTCTTTCCTTCGAATCAAGGTTACCAAGACTCGAGATTGAAAGTATTCTGACCCGTTTTCACGTGTCAAATATGCGGCCAAAGAAAACGGAGGCGTCACACGTGAAATTACTGGCGAAAAATTTTGCCAAACGACGAAAATGTAATAAAAGAAATTTAATAATTTAAAAAAAAAAAATTAACTACTCGTTACTTAAAAATCACGAGTACATTTATCAATGATTAAAGTCACGTGACAGGCGCTAGAAAATTCAACTTATAGATGGCTTTTAACTTGTCCAAACGAACGACATTATTGACAACGAGCTATAAGTGGCTGCGAGAGAGCCTATCTCTTATCCCCATCGTGTGTTTCGAGGCCAGTGCGCGAAATATCTAACTTCCTCGAAGCGAATCAAGCGACCATAATGCTTCGCTATTTTTAACGATTAACAAACTTAATCGTAATATTATAATTTGAAGATAAAAATGAAAAAGAAAAAAAATTTTTTTTTTAAACCTTCGATTGAAAAACAAAAGCTTCATTTAATCAGCAAATTATAGCATACACGAAAAAAAAAAAAAAAAAAAATACCGGAATAGAAGGGCAGACCGGAAAATAAGAGAATAGAAGAAATATCCTAGTTTTTTTTAATCTCGAGTAATGAGAACCATTCTATATAAAACATTTTCTCGAGTAAGAAACCAAGATGCACAGTAGTGGTAGTGATAGTAGTAGTTGTATCTTTTCTATTCATGTCACTGGATACTTTCGTTGTTCGCCGTTTCGTATACTTTCTTTACCTTTCTCTCTTTCTCTCTCTTTCTTTCTCTTCCTGAAAATTGTTGGCTAATTCTATCGGTATCCTTTGGTAATTTGTATTGCTATCCTCCTCGAAACGTATTTAAAATGTACACACTGTACGTGCTCGTGATCCTCCAGGCCAAGTTTCCCAATTTGGCACCGTGTTAGCGTTTATGCTCGGCCATAAATGTGATCAAAGATTCGAACGTGTTGCTCGGTCGATAAGTGAAACTTAATTTTACACGCGTTACGTCCCTTTTTCTTCTTTATCCTTCGAACAATTCAAGTCTTTTTTCTTTTCTTTTTTTTAAATACCCCTCGATATTTAATCGTGCAAATATTCCGGGATCTATCTGTATGCGATATCAAGGAAGACGAGCCCTAAACGTAAATCGTGCTATAACAGTATTAGACGAAGTTTAAGACGAAGTTGCAGGATGTACATTTCGAAGTTTAAACTAAGAGATTGGACTTAACAGACGCGGAACAGGAAAATTATTTTAGACGGTCGTTTTCGAAAAAGCTTCCAAAGTTTTCTTTTCTTTTTCAACGGTTCCAAGATTAAGTATTTTTAAATGTTTTTTTCCCTTAAAGAGAGGAAACATTTTATTAAACACGTTCGAAATTATTAAATTATACGATAAGTTCAATTCGATCTGATAGTACTATAAGTAAGATACCAATTTCAATTTATCGCGCATAATAATAAGAATTTAATAATAATTTAACATATAAATTGAAATTATAGTCATTAGGGCTATATAGAGGGCGGTGTAATAAACGGTAAATGCATAGTAGAGTGAAATCGATTATCGTCAATTCACTCTATTTATTATATACATGCGAATAATATATACCTGTGGTTAGTTTGTGATGGGATGTGAGCAGAAAGATATTTTCTATATTTAATTATGCCTAATGATGACGGTATATTAAAAAAAAAAAAAAGAAAAAAAGAGAGAAAATTCCTTTCAAGAAATTTAATAAATTTTTCAACAACGTATTTAAACAACAAATGTATTTAGAAAAATGTACGTTCATAAAATTGCCACATTATTTACGGATTCAAATTATATACATCACCTTATCCCCTAGGGAAATTTCAACGTATATATGCTAATACGATAATGTATCACAGGCAAATACACGCGGGGAAGGATATTTTTATCACGTTACAATTTATCAACGGGATAATTTAATGCAAATTAAATAAATTACTCGAATAATAATAATAATAACAATAATTGTTCAAGAAATTGTCAGAAGCTGAAGAATAATCGAAGCTTGAATTCCGCTTTAGAGGATAAACTCGATGTTACATTTATTACCATTATTGGAAAGAAACTTATATCTCTCCCCTCTTAAAGGAAGAAAACGAGATCCCGTTTCGATAAATTGAATCGTACCATCCCTCTTTCTTATGAAGAAAGTCTACGCCTTCTTTTCGTCAATTTAACATCCTTTCCCCTCTAATCAACCTCAACGCTTGCTGCAACGCAGATGCATCCTCCACGCCGATCGATTCGTAAGATTGTAAATTATTTAATATAAAACGCGATTAACGGGAGACTGGAGGAATGGCGGAACAGGCGCATCGGTTACAACTCGCGCGTTAATACGAGGCGAATGGATGGATGCAGGGAACGGTAACACGATTAACTTGGTGGTAATGGAGTAGGCGAAGACGTAGGGGCGCCTGTTGCTGTTGGGGCCTGATCCTGTTATCAAGACGCTGTTACTTCCGGATACGGAAAGCTACGATATCCACTCCCTGAAATATCAGAAATATCGTATCCGTCAATGAAATGGAAATGGAAAATCTCTCCGTTGTGTTTCTCTTCCTTTCTTCGTCCATAAAATTATCCTTCGCACAACGAGGAGTCTCTCCTTTTTTTCACCCCTCTGTTCACGTTCCACCCGGCTTCACACTTTCTCCTCCGTGTTTCTCCTCCTCCACTGGGACGGACGCCAACGTCCCGATGATTTATGCACGCTGGTTACCCCCTACTTGAATCGATCTTATATCCCCTCCCCTTGACAGGGGATAAATGATTAATGGTCGGGTCCAATAGCTCCGGGGGAGTAACCGTTTCGGCCATGTAACCGCGTATTTTATGATTCGAGCTAATTACTGGAGAAATTAGGGAGAGGGATTAGGGGATAGTTGAGATTTGGCAAAGTTTGATGAATAACGAGGGATCGAACGCGATTCGTTATTCCGGATTTTGATCTTGGTTTTCTATGATCGATATAATTTTTGGGGGATATCCGATCGATGGGTGTTCGATAACGAATCCCTCCTCTGTTTTCCGGATAGATGATCGAAATTTTTAAATCTTCGCTCGACGTGGAGTAAAGTAAGTTTTCGTCGGAGATTAAATTAATCTTAATTTAATTGAATTTTCCATTATTTTCTCTCGGATAAACGGAGTTAATTCGATTAAAAAGATTACGCGAATTAAAAATATATGTAAATTATAAATTAAAACGAAATAATTTTTCCTAAATTCTTGAATCGATGTTAAACGAATCGAATTACACGGGAATTGTATTATTGCAAGGTTGAAATATTACGCAAATTTCACGGATAAAAATGATCCCTTTCTACCGTAATTAATTATAATGGTGGTTTAACTTAACAAAAGAGGGATCACACTCAGCTCCATTTTAATTCGTTCAATTTCCCTAATCGCGAGAAGCGAAAATTATCCATCGTTATTCTTTAAGCTTTGAAGAATCATTTCGTTTTTTTTTCCCAGGCCAAGCTGCCGTTTCCCTCAATTTTTCCATCTTTTTCTCACGGACGCATAACGAGGCATCTTTCATCCGCTTTGCTCCTGCTTTGCTCGAGGTTTAATTACGAGATTAGAAGGAGGGAAGCTATCGAAATCTATAGAATTTACTTGAGCAACTCGACTATACTTTTTTACAAATTTTCCATTCACAATCTGTTGCCAGGAATCTCGTTTAACTTCGACGCCTTCAAATTTTCACTCTATTTTTTATTATTTTAACCTATTTTTCTGCATCCGGAACGAATTTAACAGAAGAAATGCGTAATGAAAAAAAAATTAAAAAATCATATAAGAAGAATATAATCGTTTTGGAAATTATGAATTAAAAAAAGCTCTAATTAATCGCTTTTATCATAAAATATGATATACCTTCTCCATTTAAGCATCATTAATTTTTAACTTCGAGCAAGTCATTGATATACGCAGTCAATGATAATGATTAAAGAAAAAATTATAAAAATTTCTTTCCTTCGATACCGAGTTTTTGTTTATCAATTGTTTATCAATTTCGATTAAATTCTGATCATCCAGATATGAAAACGTGTAATTAAAAAAATATATTTCGACTATTTTCCAATGAATAAATCGAAATAAATCTTTTTAATTCTATGCTCAATTAATGGATCAACATATATATATATATATATATATATATATTTTAAGCGCTAATTTACCAGAATAGCGAGTCGTGAAGGAGCAATTTCATTTTTAACCCAGGCTATTTTCGACATCGCATTTTCTGTTGGCATTCGATATCGGAGTAAAGGAGGGGCTTTTTAGTTGGAAATTTGATAGTACGTACGAACGAGGGAAAGTTTACGAAGAAAAACGATATTTTCCCTTCCGTGTGTATCGGTACAAGAAAATGTAATATATCGTAATTAATCGAATTCATTGTAAAATTTTGTCAATTTTTTTTTTTTTTTTAATTTAAACCACTCCAATCCACACTCTTTAGATCGAAACCACGCGTGGATAAATAATTCGATTTTTTTTTTAATTAATCGGTTAACATATTAATTTATCTATCTCGATTTCTTTTTCAATTAAATTCCGATCAGCCGGCTCGCTATCAATAGCAGTCGGTTATTATAGTACGAGCTGTAAAGAACGAATCTCAGCTGGCGCGTGTTACACTTTATTCAACGTTATCGAATAATCCCTTAGAAACTCGATAAGACTCGTCCAACTCTTCAATATCTCGAGAATTAGAGAATTCTTAGAAAAAGGAGAGGAGAACGTCATTGACAAATTGAATTTTCCTCTCTCGAAACTCGGTAAATATCGAGTTGAATTCGACGAGAAATTCGGTGCCAAAATTTTTGTCACGATGGGACTCCTTTTCTTTTCAAAAGATGGAAACGATGAAATTATTAATGAAATTAGTAAAAATTAACGAGGGGTATAATTAAATTTGTTTGCGACGCGAACCGAAGAAATAATATTGGCGCAAGTTGTTCGCGGTGATAAGCGAATGCGAGTGAAAAGTAATTGCTAGCCAGCGCGGATCAAATCCGCGTTAATGAAATTAACAATCCATTTACGGCGTTAAAGGCGGCCTCCGCGACGATCGATGATGAAACGCACACACACACATATATATATTTGTCCTTTTGATAAACGCAGCAAAGTTTCGCGAACTTAATCCGGACGAGTGATCCAATCACGGCCGTGGAACCGTGGAGAAAATCGTTTCCGATTGCCGCTTAACTCGATTAATCGACAATTTGAATCCATTAAGCTCTTTAATCCGTCCATCAAACACTTTGACCTCAAAGAGAGAACGATCCCCGTGTCACATACACCTTCTACGATCGTGAATGTATTCCCCCGTCGTTATCTTTGTTATCCCGAGTTTCCTCATCCTCCTTTCTCGCCCATCTCCCGTATTTCGGTTTATTTATTTAACCAAGTTGTTGGTCCCCTTTACGGATTGGACGTACGAGAATCTATTACGCGACCTGTTTCGCCCTCTCTCTATCTCGTCTCAATTTACATTGGATCTCGTGTAATCGGAAATGAGAAATCCGACCGAGTTTCTTTTTTTTCCTTCTCTCTCACTCCCTCTCTTTTCGCGTAGTTTATCGAAGGAAGAGCGCTCGAACGAGCGCCGTTTAATCTTGTAATGGAATACGTTCCGAAACTTTTTTACCGGGCGAGCAAGGGGGGGCGGAGATGACGCTACGCTGTATGTAAATTTTCTCGCCACGAATTCACGTCATTTGCATCGAAGACGATTTTATTATGCGGCGAAAAGGTGTCACAGGATGTTCATCGTTGTTATTTCCACGTATGGACGATCTCCTTGTACAACGAATTTGATATCTCCAATTTCTATAACCGTATATCTGTTCTAAAATTAGGAAAATTAGGATGGGAAACCGTCCAAATTAGTTACTCGAGATGCTATAGTGTTACGCTGTGTTATCGTAAGGAATTAAGAGCTTACGTTCCAGCTTGATTTTCCTCGCTACGATATTTGCTGCTTCGATGAATTATAATGATCGTCGATATCGTTGCAATATGTTCGATGCTGCAGGATAAATATCGAATATCTCTTTTTTTTGATTCTTGATATAAAAGAATAAGAATTTGGTTTTAAAACAGAGATAATGTATGGAGAGATAATATATATATGGATAAAGAGCGTAAAGTGAGAGCAATAATAGAAATGTTACGTGTGCACGCATGCGCAAAAGGTTTTGAAGCGACACGAGACACACAGGTGGCGTTGGTGGAATGAAATTTCTAATTTTTGTCTCAATTAACCAATAAAAAATCTGAGGAGTAGTTTTTTCCATGTTTCAATATGATGAACTTTTGGTATATTGCGCGCCTTCCAAGTCAGCTTTGGAAGTGATTAAACGGAAATGAAAAGTTCCTATTTGTAACGTTTACGATCAATGTAGAATCAAAATGAGAATTCGATCGTGAGAATTAAAAATCTAAAAGAAGTTGATCAAAGTTATAAAAGTTTAAAAGTTTCAAATTGTTAGAAAGTTTGGAAATATGGATCAAGATTCGAAAGAAAAGTGTATCTTTTAATGAAAATACTCGATTATCCGTTGTAGGTTATACTACACAAATTAAACCTAACGAATTTTACTTCTCTTTGAAGATCACTCGAAGCAAAACAAACTAACTTCTTTTTGAATCGAGCTATATCGAAACTACTGTAAATCGTAACACGGCGTTAACAATTTTATCGAAGATTTTATTATCTTGCCGTTCTTTATATGGATAATTGATTATTTTAATTTTGTTAATATTTTTTTTTCAAAGTGAAAAAAAAGTCGCTTCAAAAGAGCAAAAATTTTCTGAAATTTTAATCGTATTGTTTAAAATTTCTTTTTTGTTTTAACAATTTTTTGTAACAATTTGTTGATTGTAAACGAATTTTAGATCGTGTTACGTAATTTATTCCAGCAACTCGTTAAAATTGTTTCATTTTCTCTGGAAAATGTTTAACTTTATCTTTTAAACTCCTATTTATCTTTCTCCTTCTATTATCAGCAAGAAAAATTGTACAAAAATTGTACAAATGTCCCCTATGTATTAAAAATTTGTTCTTTCCTTAACTTTCTTTTTTTTCTTTTTTGGTTTCGAATTAAAAACTTTATTAACTTTTCTTTTTATTTTATTTGTAACGAAGAAATTATTATTCAGCGATTATGAAATTAGTTAAAAGCGAAAGAACCAAAGTTTTAAGTTTTAAGTCGTGTTTTCAAAGTGACGTTAAAAATGGAATCGATAAAATTTAATATTTTAATTTAATTTCGATTAAGATTTAAGAGTAACAATTAAAAAAGAAAAAGGATAAGGATAAAAGTTGCGTTGTAATCGAATAAACGAAGAAATTGTGTACATTTTAATTTTATCTATCAAATATTTTTCGAACTGGGATGACATTTTTATAATATTTTTCGGAGGTGAAAATTGTTTAATAAAATAGGTAAAAATTATGGAATTATAGATTCACAATTTTACTTTATTTTAAAAGTGTATAATTGTGAAAAAAAACACATCGATTATAATTAAAAAGTAAAAAAAAAAAAAAAAATAAAAATAATCTAATAATTTCGATAAAAAATAATCCATTTACTTGTATTATTACAAAACATTTCCATCGTTGGTCTTAATCAAGCGAATAACTCTTATTGAAAAAAGTTCGGCCATCGAGCAAGTAGCGCAAGTATCGCACAAATCAGACGCAACAAGTGTAACGCTAACGTGTAGATTCAAGTTCTTTTTTTTTTGTCAGACACGCAAAAAAATCATTTCGTTATCGACATCTCTCGAACTCACTACTTTTGATTAACTTTTTTTCAAATAATAACGAATAAAAGAACATTGTACTCTGGTAGATACTTTCGCTTCTTCGTAACTATAAATTGATCCTTATCCCTAAACCGTATCCTTGCGAATCATAGAATAAGCACGAAACATTTATTGCGAATATAGACTTGATCTTTAAAATTCTTAGTGGAATTTCGAGGAGAAAATTTTTAATTTCCTTTTTTTTTTTTATTTTGCTTCTAATTAACGTTTATTAGAAAACGAAAAATATCCTAGAATCGCGTGAATTTGGACCGTTTTATCGCGGTGTTAATAAAATTTCAGAAAGAAATTTCATTTATCTGTGTGTTGCTGCAAAAGAATTCTTTGAAACATGGAATCGCACTCAAAAAAAATTTTGACAACGATATGGATTGCGCTTTCGCTCCGTAATTATTCCAATTAAATGAGATATTCGAGTCGACCAGTTATCTTCCATCTTTTTCTTCTCTTTTAGACAACTGTGTCGATCTATTAATTCGATCGATAATGAGAAATCTATGAAAAATCATTTCGAGGAATATTTTATAAAACGAATTGGATAGTTTAAATAATTTTTAATATCGATCGAATAATATTTAATTTTTACATAATTTTTAATAACATTTTTTAAACAATTGTTATTAATTCTATTAATTCGATCGATGGATGATAACCTGTGGAAAATATTTTCATTTGTCAATTTTTTTCATTTGACAATTTTTTTTAGAAGAAAAAATGTATCGAATTTAAATAATTTTTCAATATCGATATAATATTTAATTCTTACATAATTTTTAATAATATTTTTTTAAACAACTATGTCGATCTATTAATTCGATCGATAATGAGAAACCTATGGAAATCATTTCGAGGAATATTTTCATTCGTCCTAGAATTTTTTTTGGAAGAAATGCACCGAATAAGATATTTTAAATAATTTTCAATCACGTATAAATTTTTTTTCCCTAACTTTCGTCGTTTCCAAGTGAATACGAAGAAATCGAATCGACTAATGGTCGGTTTTATATTTGATTATCATATTAGTGCACTTTGTCCTCGAACGAAGCTAACTTTACCTTCCTCCCTCGTAACTGTGCAATTCAGCGACTCAATCTTGCATCACGCAACGAATACAGCGTTTTAAGCTAAGTGCTCTGTTTGAAGCAACGTCGATAAATAACGTCGAGGGAGAGAAATAAGAGGTTGGGCAAGCTTTTCTTTCTTTCTTTTTTCTTCCCGCCCCTCCAGTTTTCTATTCGAATAGGATTTCAAAAAATCGACGACGATGTTGATTTCATCCTTCTTTTCAACTTGATCCAAAATATGGATGATGAAAATAGGATACAATCAAAGTGAAACACAGTTTCCAACGAAAGGAGACGAAACTTGTTTTTTTATTAATTTCTTTTTATCTATAAAAAGTTTGTTGCTGAAGTAAAAACTTTAAAAAAGTGTTTTATCTCGGGGACAAGTTTGGCACTATATTATATCCAGGCATGCATTCCTTTTTTTTTTTTCTTTTCATCGTTATCGAAAATTTCAACCTATTTTTAAAACGCGAGGGACGGCAACTTTTTACCCGAA